>NW_028175787.1:0-427000 GCF_949987555.1 Borostomias antarcticus
TAGTAGCATAGTTGGGATGGAATGTAGCTAGCACATTGGTTTGATAGTAGCATAGTTGGGATGGACAGTAGCTAGCACATTGGTTTGATAGCATCATAGTTGGGATGGACAGTAGCTAGCACATTGGTTTGATAGTAGCATAGTTGGGATGGACAGTAGCTAGCACATTGGTTTGATAGTAGCATAGTTGGGATGGACAGTAGCTAGCACATTGGTTTGATAGCATCATAGTTGGGATGGACAGTAGCTAGCACATTGGTTTGATAGTAGCATAGTTGGGATGGACAGTAGCTAGCGCATTGGTTTGATAGTAGCATAGTTGGGATGGACTGTAGCTAGCGCATTGGTTTGATAGTAGCATAGTTGGGATAAACAGTAGCTAGCACATTGGTTTGATAGTAGCATAATTGGGATGGACAGTAGCTAGCACATTGGTTTGATAGCATCATAGTTGGGATGGACAGTAGCTAGCGCATTGGTTTGATAGTAGTATAGTTGGGATGTACAGTAGCTAGCACATAGGTTTGATAGCATTGTTGGTATGGACAGTAGATAGCACATTGGTTTGATTGTAGCATAGTTGGGATGGACAGTAGCTAGCACATTGGTTTGATAGTAGCATAGTTGGAATGGACAGTAGCTAGCACATTGGTTTGATAGTAGCATAGTTGGGATGGACAGTAGCTAGCACATTGGTTTGATAGCATCATAGTTGGGATGGACAGTAGCTAGCACATTGGTTTGATAGTAGCATAGTTGGGATGGACAGTAGCTAGCGCATTGGTTTGATAGTAGCATAGTTGGGATGGACTGTAGCTAGCGCATTGGTTTGATAGTAGCATAGTTGGGATGGACAGTAGCTAGCACATTGGTTTGATAGTAGCATAGTTGGGATGGACAGTAGCTAGCACATTGGTTTGATAGCATCATAGTTGGGATGGACAGTAGCTAGCACATTGGTTTGATAGTAGCATAGTTGGGATGGACAGTAGCTAGCGCATTGGTTTGATAGTAGCATAGTTGGGATGGACAGTAGCTAGCACATTGGTTTGATAGTAGCATAGTTGGGATGGACAGTAGTTAGCACATTGGTTTGATAGTAGCATAGTTGGGATGGACAGTAGCTAGCACATTGGTTTGATAGTAGCATAGTTGGGATGGACAGTAGCTAGCACATTGGTTTGATAGTAGCATAGTTGGGATGGACAGTAGCTAGCACATTGGTTTGATAGCATCATAGTTGGGATGGACTGTAGCTAGCGCATTGGTTTGATAGTAGCATAGTTGGGATGGACAGTAGCTAGCACATTGGTTTGATAGTAGCATAGTTGGGATGGACAGTAGCTAGCACATTGGTTTGATAGTAGCATAGTTGGGATGGACAGTAGTTAGCACATTGGTTTGATAGTAGCATAGTTGGGATGGACAGTAGCTAGCACATTGGTTTGATAGTAGCATAGTTGGGATGGACAGTAGCTAGCACATTGGTTTGATAGTAGCATAGTTGGGATGGACAGTAGCTAGCACATTGGTTTGATAGTAGTATAGTTGGGATGTACAGTAGCTAGCACATAGGTTTGATAGCATTGTTGGTATGGACAGTAGATAGCACATTGGTTTGATTGTAGCATAGTTGGGATGGACAGTAGCTAGCACATTGGTTTGATAGTAGCATAGTTGGGATGGACAGTAGCTAGCACATTGGTTTGATAGCATCATAGTTGGGATGGACAGTATCTAGCGCATTGGTTTGATAGTAGCATAGTTGGGATGGACAGTAGCTATTACATTGGTTTGATAGTAGCATAGTTGGGATGGACAGTAGCTAGCACATTGGTTTGATAGTAGCATAGTTGGGATGGACAGTAGCTAGCACATTGGTTTGATAGTAGCATAGTTGGGATGTACAGTAGCTAGCACATTGGTTTGATAGTAGCATAGTTGGGATGGACAGTAGCTAGCACATTGGTTTGATAGCATCATAGTTGGGATGGACAGTAGCTAGCGCATTGGTTTGATAGTAGCATAGTTGGGATGGACAGTAGCTAGCACATTGGTTTGATAGTAGCATAGTTGGGATGGACAGTAGCTAGCACATTGGTTTGATAGTAGCATAGTTGGGATGGACAGTAGTTAGCACATTGGTTTGATAGTAGCATAGTTGGGATGGACAGTAGCTAGCACATTGGTTTGATAGTAGCATAGTTGGGATGGACAGTAGCTAGCACATTGGTTTGATAGTAGCATAGTTGGGATGGACAGTTGCTAGCACATTGGTTTGATAGAAGCATAGTTGGGATGGACAGTAGCTAGCACATTGGTTTGATAGTAGCATAGTTGGAATGGACAGTAGCTAGCACATTGGTTTGATAGTAGCATAGTTGGGATGGACAGTAGTTAGCACATTGGTTTGATAGTAGCATAGTTGGGATGGACAGTAGCTAGCACATTGGTTTGATAGCATCATAGTTGGGATGGACAGTAGCTAGCACATTGGTTTGATAGTAGCATAGTTGGGATGGACAGTAGCTAGCGCATTGGTTTGATAGTAGCATAGTTGGGATGGACTGTAGCTAGCGCATTGGTTTGATAGTAGCATAGTTGGGATGGACAGTAGCTAGCACATTGGTTTGATAGTAGCATAATTGGGATGGACAGTAGCTAGCACATTGGTTTGATAGCATCATAGTTGGGATGGACAGTAGCTAGCGCATTGGTTTGATAGTAGCATAGTTGGGATGTACAGTAGCTAGCACATAGGTTTGATAGCATTGTTGGGATGGACAGTAGATAGCACATTGGTTTGATTGTAGCATAGTTGGGATGGACAGTAGCTAGCACATTGGTTTGATAGTAGCATAGTTGGAATGGACAGTAGCTAGCACATTGGTTTGATAGTAGCATAGTTGGGATGGACAGTAGCTAGCACATTGGTTTGATAGTAGCATAGTTGGGATGGACAGTAGCTAGCACATTGGTTTGATAGTAGCATAGTTGGGATGGACAGTAGCTAGCACATTGGTTTGATAGTAGCATCGTTTGAATGGACAGTAGCTAGCACATTGGTTTGATAGTAGCATAGTTGGGATGGACAGTAACTAGCACATTGGTTTGATAGCATCATAGTTGGGATGGACAGTAGCTAGCGCATTGGTTTGATAGTAGCATAGTTGGGATGGACAGTAGCTAGCACATTGGTTTGATAGTAGCATAGTTGGGATGGACTGTAGCTAGCGCATTGGTTTGATAGTAGCATAGTTGGAATGGACAGTAGCTAGCGCATTGGTTTGATAGTAGCATAGTTGGGATGGACAGTAGCTATCACATTGGTTTGATAGTAGCATAGTTGGGATGGACAGTAGCTATTACATTGGTTTGATAGCATAGTTGGGATGGACAGTAGCTAGCACATTGGTTTGATAGCATCATAGTTGGGATGGACAGTAGCTAGCGCATTGGTTTGATAGTAGCATAGTTGGGATGGACAGTTGCTAGCGCATTGGTTTGATAGTAGCATAGTTGGGATGGACAGTAGCTATTACATTGGTTTGATAGCATAGTTGGGATGGACAGTAGCTAGCACATTGGTTTGATAGCATCATAGTTGGGATGGACAGTAGCTAGCGCATTGGTTTGATAGTAGCATAGTTGGGATGGACAGTAGCTAGCGCATTGGTTTGATAGTAGCATAGTTGGGATGGACAGTAGCTATTACATTGGTTTGATAGCATAGTTGGGATGGACAGTAGCTAGCACATTGGTTTGATAGCATCATAGTTGGGATGGACAGTAGCTAGCGCATTGGTTTGATAGTAGCATAGTTGGGATGGACAGTAGCTAGCACATTGGTTTGATAGTAGCATAGTTGGGATGGACAGTAGCTAGCACATTGGTTTGATAGTAGCATAGTTGGGATGGACAGTAGCTAGCACATTGGTTTGATAGCATCATAGTTGGGATGGACAGTAGCTAGCACATTGGTTTGATAGTAGCATAGTTGGGATGGACAGTAGCTAGCGCATTGGTTTGATAGTAGCATAGTTGGGATGGACTGTAGCTAGCGCATTGGTTTGATAGTAGCATAGTTGGGATGGACAGTAGCTAGCGCATTGGTTTGATAGTAGCATAGTTGGGATGGACAGTAGCTATTACATTGGTTTGATAGCATAGTTGGGATGGACAGTAGCTAGCACATTGGTTTGATAGCATCATAGTTGGGATGGACAGTAGCTAGCGCATTGGTTTGATAGTAGCATAGTTGGGATGGACAGTAGCTAGCACATTGGTTTGATAGCATCATAGTTGGGATGGACAGTAGCTAGCGCATTGGTTTGATAGTAGCATAGTTGGGATGGACAGTAGCTAGCACATTGGTTTGATAGTAGCATAGTTGGGATGGACAGTAGCTAGCACATTGGTTTGATAGTAGCATAGTTGGGATGGACAGTAGTTAGCACATTGGTTTGATAGTAGCATAGTTGGGATGGACAGTAGCTAGCACATTGGTTTGATAGTAGCATAGTTGGGATGGACAGTAGCTAGCACATTGGTTTGATAGTAGCATAGTTGGGATGGACAGTTGCTAGCACATTGGTTTGATAGAAGCATAGTTGGGATGGACAGTAGCTAGCACATTGGTTTGATAGTAGCATAGTTGGAATGGACAGTAGCTAGCACATTGGTTTGATAGTAGCATAGTTGGGATGGACAGTAGTTAGCACATTGGTTTGATAGTAGCATAGTTGGGATGGACAGTAGCTAGCACATTGGTTTGATAGCATCATAGTTGGGATGGACAGTAGCTAGCACATTGGTTTGATAGTAGCATAGTTGGGATGGACAGTAGCTAGCGCATTGGTTTGATAGTAGCATAGTTGGGATGGACTGTAGCTAGCGCATTGGTTTGATAGTAGCATAGTTGGGATGGACAGTAGCTAGCACATTGGTTTGATAGTAGCATAATTGGGATGGACAGTAGCTAGCACATTGGTTTGATAGCATCATAGTTGGGATGGACAGTAGCTAGCGCATTGGTTTGATAGTAGTATAGTTGGGATGTACAGTAGCTAGCACATAGGTTTGATAGCATTGTTGGTATGGACAGTAGATAGCACATTGGTTTGATTGTAGCATAGTTGGGATGGACAGTAGCTAGCACATTGGTTTGATAGTAGCATAGTTGGGATGGACAGTAGCTAGCACATTGGTTTGATAGCATCATAGTTGGGATGGACAGTAGCTAGCGCATTGGTTTGATAGTAGCATAGTTGGGATGGACAGTAGCTAGCACATTGGTTTGATAGTAGCATAGTTGGGATGGACAGTAGCTAGCACATTGGTTTGATAGTAGCATAGTTGGGATGGACAGTAGCTAGCACATTGGTTTGATAGCATCATAGTTGGGATGGACAGTAGCTAGCACATTGGTTTGATAGTAGCATAGTTGGGATGGACAGTAGCTAGCACATTGGTTTGATAGTAGCATAGTTGGGATGGACAGTAGCTAGCACATTGGTTTGATAGCATCATAGTTGGGATGGACAGTAGCTAGCACATTGGTTTGATAGTAGCATAGTTGGGATGGACAGTAGCTAGTGCATTGGTTTGATAGTAGCATAGTTGGGATGGACTGTAGCTAGCGCATTGGTTTGATAGTAGCATAGTTGGGATGGACAGTAGCTAGCACATTGGTTTGATAGTAGCATAATTGGGATGGACAGTAGCTAGCACATTGGTTTGATAGCATCATAGTTGGGATGGACAGTAGCTAGCGCATTGGTTTGATAGTAGTATAGTTGGGATGTACAGTAGCTAGCACATAGGTTTGATAGCATTGTTGGTATGGACAGTAGATAGCACATTTGTTTGATTGTAGCATAGTTGGGATGGACAGTAGCTAGCACATTGGTTTGATAGTAGCATAGTTGGGATGGACAGTAGCTAGCGCATTGGTTTGATAGTAGCATAGTTGGGATGGACAGTAGCTAGCACATTGGTTTGATAGTAGCATAGTTGGGATGGACAGTAGCTAGCACATTGGTTTGATAGTAGCATAGTTGGGATGGACAGTAGCTAGCACATTGGTTTGATAGTAGTATAGTTGGGATGTACAGTAGCTAGCACATAGGTTTGATAGCATTGTTGGGATGGACAGTAGATAGCACATTGGTTTGATTGTAGCATAGTTGGGATGGACAGTAGCTAGCACATTGGTTTGATAGTAGCATAGTTGGAATGGACAGTAGCTAGCACATTGGTTTGATAGTAGCATAGTTGGGATGGACAGTAGCTAGCACATTGGTTTGATAGCATCATAGTTGGGATGGACAGTAGCTAGCGCATTGGTTTGATAGTAGCATAGTTGGGATGGACAGTAGCTAGCACATTGGTTTGATAGTAGCATAGTTGGGATGGACAGTAGCTAGCGCATTGGTTTGATAGTAGCATAGTTGGGATGGACAGTAGCTAGCACATTGGTTTGATAGTAGTATAGTTGGGATGTACAGTAGCTAGCACATAGGTTTGATAGCATTGTTGGTATGGACAGTAGATAGCACATTTGTTTGATTGTAGCATAGTTGGGATGGACAGTAGCTAGCACATTGGTTTGATAGCATCATAGTTGGGATGGACAGTAGCTAGCGCATTGGTTTGATAGTAGCATAGTTGGGATGGACAGTAGCTAGCACATTGGTTTGATAGTAGCATAGTTGGGATGGACAGTAGCTAGCACATTGGTTTGATAGTAGCATAGTTGGGATGGACAGTAGCTAGCACATTGGTTTGATAGTAGCATAGTTGGGATGGACAGTAGCTAGCACATTGGTTTGATAGTAGCATAGTTGGAATGGACAGTAGCTAGCACATTGGTTTGATAGTAGCATAGTTGGGATGGACAGTAGCTAGCACATTGGTTTGATAGCATCATAGTTGGGATGGACAGTAGCTAGCACATTGGTTTGATAGTAGCATAGTTGGGATGGACAGTAGCTATTACATTGGTTTGATAGTAGCATAGTTGGGATGGACTGTAGCTAGCGCATTGGTTTGATAGTAGCATAGTTGGGATGGACAGTAGCTAGCACATTGGTTTGATAGTAGCATAATTGGGATGGACAGTAGCTAGCACATTGGTTTGATAGCATCATAGTTGGGATGGACAGTAGCTAGCGCATTGGTTTGATAGTAGTATAGTTGGGATGTACAGTAGCTAGCACATAGGTTTGATAGCATTGTTGGTATGGACAGTAGATAGCACATTGGTTTGATTGTAGCATAGTTGGGATGGACAGTAGCTAGCACATTGGTTTGATAGTAGCATAGTTGGGATGGACAGTAGCTAGCACATTGGTTTGATAGCATCATAGTTGGGATGGACAGTAGCTAGCGCATTGGTTTGATAGTAGCATAGTTGGGATGGACAGTAGCTAGCACATTGGTTTGATAGTAGCATAGTTGGGATGGACAGTAGCTAGCACATTGGTTTGATAGTAGCATAGTTGGGATGGACAGTAGCTAGCACATTGGTTTGATAGCATCATAGTTGGGATGGACAGTAGCTAGCACATTGGTTTGATAGTAGCATAGTTGGGATGGACAGTAGCTAGCACATTGGTTTGATAGTAGCATAGTTGGGATGGACAGTAGCTAGCACATTGGTTTGATAGCATCATAGTTGGGATGGACAGTAGCTAGCACATTGGTTTGATAGTAGCATAGTTGGGATGGACAGTAGCTAGCGCATTGGTTTGATAGTAGCATAGTTGGGATGGACTGTAGCTAGCGCATTGGTTTGATAGTAGCATAGTTGGGATGGACAGTAGCTAGCACATTGGTTTGATAGTAGCATAATTGGGATGGACAGTAGCTAGCACATTGGTTTGATAGCATCATAGTTGGGATGGACAGTAGCTAGCGCATTGGTTTGATAGTAGTATAGTTGGGATGTACAGTAGCTAGCACATAGGTTTGATAGCATTGTTGGTATGGACAGTAGATAGCACATTTGTTTGATTGTAGCATAGTTGGGATGGACAGTAGCTAGCACATTGGTTTGATAGTAGCATAGTTGGGATGGACAGTAGCTAGCGCATTGGTTTGATAGTAGCATAGTTGGGATGGACAGTAGCTAGCACATTGGTTTGATAGTAGCATAGTTGGGATGGACAGTAGCTAGCACATTGGTTTGATAGTAGCATAGTTGGGATGGACAGTAGCTAGCACATTGGTTTGATAGTAGTATAGTTGGGATGTACAGTAGCTAGCACATAGGTTTGATAGCATTGTTGGGATGGACAGTAGATAGCACATTGGTTTGATTGTAGCATAGTTGGGATGGACAGTAGCTAGCACATTGGTTTGATAGTAGCATAGTTGGAATGGACAGTAGCTAGCACATTGGTTTGATAGTAGCATAGTTGGGATGGACAGTAGCTAGCACATTGGTTTGATAGCATCATAGTTGGGATGGACAGTAGCTAGCGCATTGGTTTGATAGTAGCATAGTTGGGATGGACAGTAGCTAGCACATTGGTTTGATAGTAGCATAGTTGGGATGGACAGTAGCTAGCGCATTGGTTTGATAGTAGCATAGTTGGGATGGACAGTAGCTAGCACATTGGTTTGATAGTAGTATAGTTGGGATGTACAGTAGCTAGCACATAGGTTTGATAGCATTGTTGGTATGGACAGTAGATAGCACATTTGTTTGATTGTAGCATAGTTGGGATGGACAGTAGCTAGCACATTGGTTTGATAGCATCATAGTTGGGATGGACAGTAGCTAGCGCATTGGTTTGATAGTAGCATAGTTGGGATGGACAGTAGCTAGCACATTGGTTTGATAGTAGCATAGTTGGGATGGACAGTAGCTAGCACATTGGTTTGATAGTAGCATAGTTGGGATGGACAGTAGCTAGCACATTGGTTTGATAGTAGCATAGTTGGGATGGACAGTAGCTAGCACATTGGTTTGATAGTAGCATAGTTGGAATGGACAGTAGCTAGCACATTGGTTTGATAGTAGCATAGTTGGGATGGACAGTAGCTAGCACATTGGTTTGATAGCATCATAGTTGGGATGGACAGTAGCTAGCACATTGGTTTGATAGTAGCATAGTTGGGATGGACAGTAGCTAGCGCATTGGTTTGATAGTAGCATAGTTGGGATGGACTGTAGCTAGCGCATTGGTTTGATAGTAGCATAGTTGGGATGGACAGTAGCTAGCACATTGGTTTGATAGTAGCATAGTTGGGATGGACAGTAGCTAGCACATTGGTTTGATAGTAGCATAGTTGGGATGGACAGTAGTTAGCACATTGGTTTGATAGTAGCATAGTTGGGATGGACAGTAGCTAGCACATTGGTTTGATAGTAGCATAGTTGGGATGGACAGTAGCTAGCACATTGGTTTGATAGTAGCATAGTTGGGATGGACAGTAGCTAGCACATTTGTTTGATAGTAGTATAGTTGGGATGTACAGTAGCTAGCACATAGGTTTGATAGCATTGTTGGTATGGACAGTAGATAGCACATTGGTTTGATTGTAGCATAGTTGGGATGGACAGTAGCTAGCACATTGGTTTGATAGTAGCATAGTTGGGATGGACAGTAGCTAGCACATTGGTTTGATAGCATCATAGTTGGGATGGACAGTAGCTAGCACATTGGTTTGATAGTAGCATAGTTGGGATGGACAGTAGCTATTACATTGGTTTGATAGTAGCATAGTTGGGATGGACAGTAGCTAGCACATTGGTTTGATAGTAGCATAGTTGGGATGGACAGTAGCTAGCACATTGGTTTGATAGTAGCATAGTTGGGATGTACAGTAGCTAGCACATAGGTTTGATAGCATTGTTGGGATGGACAGTAGATAGCACATTGGTTTGATTGTAGCATAGTTGGGATGGACAGTAGCTAGCACATTGGTTTGATAGTAGCATAGTTGGAATGGACAGTAGCTAGCACATTGGTTTGATAGTAGCATAGTTGGGATGGACAGTAGCTAGCACATTGGTTTGATAGTAGCATAGTTGGGATGGACAGTAGCTAGCACATTGGTTTGATAGTAGCATAGTTGGGATGGACAGTAGCTAGCACATTGGTTTGATAGTAGCATTGTTTGAATGGACAGTAGCTAGCACATTGGTTTGATAGTAGCATAGTTGGGATGGACAGTAACTAGCACATTGGTTTGATAGCATCATAGTTGGGATGGACAGTAGCTAGCGCATTGGTTTGATAGTAGCATAGTTGGGATGGACAGTAGCTAGCACATTGGTTTGATAGTAGCATAGTTGGGATGGACTGTAGCTAGCACATTGGTTTGATAGTAGCATAGTTGGAATGGACAGTAGCTAGCGCATTGGTTTGATAGTAGCATAGTTGGGATGGACAGTAGCTAGCACATTGGTTTGATAGTAGCATAGTTGGGATGGACAGTAGCTATTACATTGGTTTGATAGCATAGTTGGGATGGACAGTAGCTAGCACATTGGTTTGATAGCATCATAGTTGGGATGGACAGTAGCTAGCGCATTGGTTTGATAGTAGCATAGTTGGGATAGACAGTAGCTAGCGCATTGGTTTGATAGTAGCATAGTTGGGATGGACAGTAGCTATTACATTGGTTTGATAGCATAGTTGGGATGGACAGTAGCTAGCACATTGGTTTGATAGCATCATAGTTGGGATGGACAGTAGCTAGCGCATTGGTTTGATAGTAGCATAGTTGGGATGGACAGTAGCTAGCACATTGGTTTGATAGTAGCATTGTTGGGATGGACAGTAGATAGCACATTGGTTTGATTGTAGCATAGTTGGGATGGACAGTAGCTAGCACATTGGTTTGATAGTAGCATAGTTGGGATGGACAGTAGCTAGCACATTGGTTTGATAGCATCATAGTTGGGATGGACAGTAGCTAGCGCATTGGTTTGATAGTAGCATAGTTGGGATGGACAGTAGCTAGCGCATTGGTTTGATAGTAGCATAGTTGGGATGGACAGTAGCTAGCGCATTGGTTTGATAGTAGCATAGTTGGGATGGACAGTAGCTAGCGCATTGGTTTGATAGTAGCATAGTTGGGATGGACTGTAGCTAGCGCATTGGTTTGATAGTAGCATTGTTGGGATGGACAGTAGATAGCACATTGGTTTGATTGTAGCATAGTTGGGATGGACAGTAGCTAGCACATTGGTTTGATAGTAGCATAGTTGGGATGGACAGTAGCTAGCACATTGGTTTGATAGCATCATAGTTGGGATGGACAGTAGCTAGCGCATTGGTTTGATAGTAGCATAGTTGGGATGGACAGTAGCTAGCGCATTGGTTTGATAGTAGCATAGTTGGGATGGACTGTAGCTAGCGCATTGGTTTGATAGTAGCATTGTTGGGATGGACAGTAGATAGCACATTGGTTTGATTGTAGCATAGTTGGGATGGACAGTAGCTAGCACATTGGTTTGATAGTAGCATAGTTGGGATGGACAGTAGCTAGCACATTGGTTTGATAGTAGCATAGTTGGGATGGACAGTAGCTAGTACATTGGTTTGATAGTAGCATAGTTGGGATGGACAGTAGCTAGCACATTGGTTTGATAGTAACATAGTTGGGATGGACAGTAGCTAGCACATTGGTTTGATAGTAGCATCGTTGGGATGTACAGTAGCTAGCACATAGGTTTGATAGCATTGTTGGGATGGACAGTAGATAGCACATTGGTTTGATTGTAGCATAGTTGGGATGGACAGTAGCTAGCACATTGGTTTGATAGTAGCATAGTTGGAATGGACAGTAGCTAGCACATTGGTTTGATAGTAGCATAGTTGGGATGGACAGTAGCTAGCACATTGGTTTGATAGCATCATAGTTGGGATGGACAGTAGCTAGCGCATTGGTTTGATAGTAGCATAGTTGGGATGGACAGTAGCTAGCGCATTGGTTTGATAGTAGCATAGTTGGGATGGACAGTAGCTAGCGCATTGGTTTGAAAGTAGTATAGTTGGGATGTACAGTAGCTAGCACATAGGTTTGATAGCATTGTTGGTATGGACAGTAGATAGCACATTGGTTTGATTGTAGCATAGTTGGGATGGACAGTAGCTAGCACATTGGGTTGATAGTAGCATAGTTGGGATGGACAGTAGCTAGCACATTGGTTTGATAGCATCATAGTTGGGATGGACAGTAGCTAGCGCATTGGTTTGATAGTAGCATAGTTGGGATGGACAGTAGCTAGCACATTGGTTTGATAGTAGCATAGTTGGGATGGACAGTAGCTAGCACATTGGTTTGATAGTAGCATAGTTGGGATGGACAGTAGCTAGCACATTGGTTTGATAGTAGCATAGTTGGGATGGACAGTAGCTAGCACATTGGTTTGATAGTAGCATAGTTGGAATGGACAGTAGCTAGCACATTGGTTTGATAGTAGCATAGTTGGGATGGACAGTAGCTAGCACATTGGTTTGATAGCATCATAGTTGGGATGGACAGTAGCTAGCACATTGGTTTGATAGTAGCATAGTTGGGATGGACAGTAGCTAGCGCATTGGTTTGATAGTAGCATAGTTGGGATGGACTGTAGCTAGCGCATTGGTTTGATAGTAGCATAGTTGGGATGGACAGTAGCTAGCACATTGGTTTGATAGTAGCATAGTTGGGATGGACAGTAGCTAGCACATTGGTTTGATAGTAGCATAGTTGGGATGGACAGTAGTTAGCACATTGGTTTGATAGTAGCATAGTTGGGATGGACAGTAGCTAGCACATTGGTTTGATAGTAGCATAGTTGGGATGGACAGTAGCTAGCACATTGGTTTGATAGTAGCATAGTTGGGATGGACAGTAGCTAGCACATTGGTTTGATAGTAGTATAGTTGGGATGTACAGTAGCTAGCACATAGGTTTGATAGCATTGTTGGTATGGACAGTAGATAGCACATTGGTTTGATTGTAGCATAGTTGGGATGGACAGTAGCTAGCACATTGGTTTGATAGTAGCATAGTTGGGATGGACAGTAGCTAGCACATTGGTTTGATAGTAGCATAGTTGGGATGGACAGTAGCTAGTACATTGGTTTGATAGTAGCATAGTTGGGATGGACAGTAGCTAGCACATTGGTTTGATAGTAACATAGTTGGGATGGACAGTAGCTAGCACATTGGTTTGATAGTAGCATCGTTGGGATGTACAGTAGCTAGCACATAGGTTTGATAGCATTGTTGGGATGGACAGTAGATAGCACATTGGTTTGATTGTAGCATAGTTGGGATGGACAGTAGCTAGCACATTGGTTTGATAGTAGCATAGTTGGAATGGACAGTAGCTAGCACATTGGTTTGATAGTAGCATAGTTGGGATGGACAGTAGCTAGCACATTGGTTTGATAGCATCATAGTTGGGATGGACAGTAGCTAGCGCATTGGTTTGATAGTAGCATAGTTGGGATGGACAGTAGCTAGCGCATTGGTTTGATAGTAGCATAGTTGGGATGGACAGTAGCTAGCGCATTGGTTTGAAAGTAGTATAGTTGGGATGTACAGTAGCTAGCACATAGGTTTGATAGCATTGTTGGTATGGACAGTAGATAGCACATTGGTTTGATTGTAGCATAGTTGGGATGGACAGTAGCTAGCACATTGGGTTGATAGTAGCATAGTTGGGATGGACAGTAGCTAGCACATTGGTTTGATAGCATCATAGTTGGGATGGACAGTAGCTAGCGCATTGGTTTGATAGTAGCATAGTTGGGATGGACAGTAGCTAGCACATTGGTTTGATAGTAGCATAGTTGGGATGGACAGTAGCTAGCACATTGGTTTGATAGTAGCATAGTTGGGATGGACAGTAGCTAGCACATTGGTTTGATAGTAGCATAGTTGGGATGGACAGTAGCTAGCACATTGGTTTGATAGTAGCATAGTTGGAATGGACAGTAGCTAGCACATTGGTTTGATAGTAGCATAGTTGGGATGGACAGTAGCTAGCACATTGGTTTGATAGCATCATAGTTGGGATGGACAGTAGCTAGCACATTGGTTTGATAGTAGCATAGTTGGGATGGACAGTAGCTAGCGCATTGGTTTGATAGTAGCATAGTTGGGATGGACTGTAGCTAGCGCATTGGTTTGATAGTAGCATAGTTGGGATGGACAGTAGCTAGCACATTGGTTTGATAGTAGCATAGTTGGGATGGACAGTAGCTAGCACATTGGTTTGATAGTAGCATAGTTGGGATGGACAGTAGTTAGCACATTGATTTGATAGTAGCATAGTTGGGATGGACAGTAGCTAGCACATTGGTTTGATAGTAGCATAGTTGGGATGGACAGTAGCTAGCACATTGGTTTGATAGTAGCATAGTTGGGATGGACAGTAGCTAGCACATTGGTTTGATAGTAGTATAGTTGGGATGTACAGTAGCTAGCACATAGGTTTGATAGCATTGTTGGTATGGACAGTAGATAGCACATTGGTTTGATTGTAGCATAGTTGGGATGGACAGTAGCTAGCACATTGGTTTGATAGTAGCATAGTTGGGATGGACAGTAGCTTGCACATTGGTTTGATAGCATCATAGTTGGGATGGACAGTAGCTAGCGCATTGGTTTGATAGTAGCATAGTTGGGATGGACAGTAGCTATTACATTGGTTTGATAGTAGCATAGTTGGGATGGACAGTAGCTAGCACATTGGTTTGATAGTAGCATAGTTGGGATGGACAGTAGCTAGCACATTGGTTTGATAGTAGCATAGTTGGGATGTACAGTAGCTAGCACATAGGTTTGATAGCATTGTTGGGATGGACAGTAGATAGCACATTGGTTTGATTGTAGCATAGTTGGGATGGACAGTAGCTAGCACATTGGTTTGATAGTAGCATAGTTGGAATGGACAGTAGCTAGCACATTGGTTTGATAGTAGCATAGTTGGGATGGACAGTAGCTAGCACATTGGTTTGATAGTAGCATAGTTGGGATGGACAGTAGCTAGCACATTGGTTTGATAGTAGCATAGTTGGGATGGACAGTAGCTAGCACATTGGTTTGATAGTAGCATCGTTTGAATGGACAGTAGCTAGCACATTGGTTTGATAGTAGCATAGTTGGGATGGACAGTAACTAGCACATTGGTTTGATAGCATCATAGTTGGGATGGACAGTAGCTAGCGCATTGGTTTGATAGTAGCATAGTTGGGATGGACAGTAGCTAGCACATTGGTTTGATAGTAGCATAGTTGGGATGGACTGTAGCTAGCGCATTGGTTTGATAGTAGCATAGTTGGAATGGACAGTAGCTAGCGCATTGGTTTGATAGTAGCATAGTTGGGATGGACAGTAGCTAGCACATTGGTTTGATAGTAGCATAGTTGGGATGGACAGTAGCTATTACATTGGTTTGATAGCATAGTTGGGATGGACAGTAGCTAGCACATTGGTTTGATAGCATCATAGTTGGGATGGACAGTAGCTAGCGCATTGGTTTGATAGTAGCATAGTTGGGATGGACAGTAGCTAGCGCATTGGTTTGATAGTAGCATAGTTGGGATGGACAGTAGCTATTACATTGGTTTGATAGCATAGTTGGGATGGACAGTAGCTAGCACATTGGTTTGATAGCATCATAGTTGGGATGGACAGTAGCTAGCGCATTGGTTTGATAGTAGCATAGTTGGGATGGACAGTAGCTAGCACATTGGTTTGATAGTAGCATAGTTGGGATGGACAGTAGCTAGCACATTGGTTTGATAGTAGCATAGTTGGGATGGACAGTAGTTAGCACATTGGTTTGATAGTAGCATAGTTGGGATGGACAGTAGCTAGCACATTGGTTTGATAGTAGCATAGTTGGGATGGACAGTAGCTAGCACATTGGTTTGATAGTAGCAAAGTTGGGATGGACAGTAGCTAGCACATTGGTTTGATAGTAGCATAGTTGGGATGGACAGTAGCTAGCACATTGGTTTGATAGCATCATAGTTGGGATGGACAGTAGCTAGCGCATTGGTTTGATAGTAGCATAGTTTGGATGTACAGTAGCTAGCACATAGGTTTGATAGCATTGTTGGGATGGACAGTAGATAGCACATTGGTTTGATTGTAGCATAGTTGGGATGGACAGTAGCTAGCACATTGGTTTGATAGTAGCATAGTTGGGATGGACAGTAGCTAGCACATTGGTTTGATAGCATCATAGTTGGGATGGACAGTAGCTAGCGCATTGGTTTGATAGTAGCATAGTTGGGATGGACAGTAGCTAGCGCATTGGTTTGATAGTAGCATAGTTGGGATGGACTGTAGCTAGCGCATTGGTTTGATAGTAGCATTGTTGGGATGGACAGTAGATAGCACATTGGTTTGATTGTAGCATAGTTGGGATGGACAGTAGCTAGCACATTGGTTTGATAGTAGCATAGTTGGGATGGACAGTAGCTAGCACATTGGTTTGATAGTAGCATAGTTGGGATGGACAGTAGCTAGCACATTGGTTTGATAGTAGCATAGTTGGGATGGACAGTAGCTATTACATTGGTTTGATAGTAGCATAGTTGGGATGGACAGTAGCTAGCACATTGGTTTGATAGTAGCATAGTTGGGATGGACAGTAGCTAGCACATTGGTTTGATAGTAGCATAGTTGGGATGTACAGTAGCTAGCACATAGGTTTGATAGCATTGTTGGGATGGACAGTAGATAGCACATTGGTTTGATTGTAGCATAGTTGGGATGGACAGTAGCTAGCACATTGGTTTGATAGTAGCATAGTTGGAATGGACTGTAGCTAGCACATTGGTTTGATAGTAGCATAGTTGGGATGGACAGTAGCTAGCACATTGGTTTGATAGTAGCATAGTTGGGATGGACAGTAGCTAGCACATTGGTTTGATAGTAGCATAGTTGGGATGGACAGTAGCTAGCACATTGGTTTGATAGTAGCATCGTTTGAATGGACAGTAGCTAGCACATTGGTTTGATAGTAGCATAGTTGGGATGGACAGTAACTAGCACATTGGTTTGATAGCATCATAGTTGGGATGGACAGTAGCTAGCGCATTGGTTTGATAGTAGCATAGTTGGGATGGACAGTAGCTAGCACATTGGTTTGATAGTAGCATAGTTGGGATGGACTGTAGCTAGCGCATTGGTTTGATAGTAGCATAGTTGGAATGGACAGTAGCTAGCGCATTGGTTTGATAGTAGCATAGTTGGGATGGACAGTAGCTAGCACATTGGTTTGATAGTAGCATAGTTGGGATGGACAGTAGCTATTACATTGGTTTGATAGCATAGTTGGGATGGACAGTAGCTAGCACATTGGTTTGATAGCATCATAGTTGGGATGGACAGTAGCTAGCGCATTGGTTTGATAGTAGCATAGTTGGGATGGACAGTAGCTAGCGCATTGGTTTGATAGTAGCATAGTTGGGATGGACAGTAGCTATTACATTGGTTTGATAGCATAGTTGGGATGGACAGTAGCTAGCACATTGGTTTGATAGCATCATAGTTGGGATGGACAGTAGCTAGCGCATTGGTTTGATAGTAGCATAGTTGGGATGGACAGTAGCTAGCACATTGGTTTGATAGTAGCATAGTTGGGATGGACAGTAGCTAGCACATTGGTTTGATAGTAGCATAGTTGGGATGGACAGTAGTTAGCACATTGGTTTGATAGTAGCATAGTTGGGATGGACAGTAGCTAGCACATTGGTTTGATAGTAGCATAGTTGGGATGGACAGTAGCTAGCACATTGGTTTGATAGTAGCAAAGTTGGGATGGACAGTAGCTAGCACATTGGTTTGATAGTAGCATAGTTGGGATGGACAGTAGCTAGCACATTGGTTTGATAGCATCATAGTTGGGATGGACAGTAGCTAGCGCATTGGTTTGATAGTAGCATAGTTTGGATGTACAGTAGCTAGCACATAGGTTTGATAGCATTGTTGGGATGGACAGTAGATAGCACATTGGTTTGATTGTAGCATAGTTGGGATGGACAGTAGCTAGCACATTGGTTTGATAGTAGCATAGTTGGGATGGACAGTAGCTAGCACATTGGTTTGATAGCATCATAGTTGGGATGGACAGTAGCTAGCGCATTGGTTTGATAGTAGCATAGTTGGGATGGACAGTAGCTAGCGCATTGGTTTGATAGTAGCATAGTTGGGATGGACTGTAGCTAGCGCATTGGTTTGATAGTAGCATTGTTGGGATGGACAGTAGATAGCACATTGGTTTGATTGTAGCATAGTTGGGATGGACAGTAGCTAGCACATTGGTTTGATAGTAGCATAGTTGGGATGGACAGTAGCTAGCACATTGGTTTGATAGTAGCATAGTTGGGATGGACAGTAGCTAGTACATTGGTTTGATAGTAGCATAGTTGGGATGGACAGTAGCTAGCACATTGGTTTGATAGTAACATAGTTGGGATGGACAGTAGCTAGCACATTGGTTTGATAGTAGCATAGTTGGGATGTACAGTAGCTAGCACATAGGTTTGATAGCATTGTTGGGATGGACAGTAGATAGCACATTGGTTTGATTGTAGCATAGTTGGGATGGACAGTAGCTAGCACATTGGTTTGATAGTAGCATAGTTGGAATGGACAGTAGCTAGCACATTGGTTTGATAGTAGCATAGTTGGGATGGACAGTAGCTAGCACATTGGTTTGATAGTAGCATAGTTGGGATGGACAGTAGCTAGCGCATTGGTTTGATAGTAGCATAGTTGGGATGGACTGTAGCTAGCACATTGGTTTGATAGTAGCATAGTTGGGATGGACAGTAGCTAGCACATTGGTTTGATAGTAGCATAGTTGGGATGGACAGTAGCTAGCACATTGGTTTGATAGCATCATAGTTGGGATGGACAGTAGCTAGCGCATTGGTTTGATAGTAGTATAGTTGGGATGTACAGTAGCTAGCACAAAGGTTTGATAGCATTGTTGGGATGGACAGTAGATAGCACATTGGTTTGATTGTAGCATAGTTGGGATGGACAGTAGCTAGCACATTGGTTTGATAGTAGCATAGCTGGGATGGACAGTAGCTAGCACATTGGTTTGATAGCATCATAGTTGGGATGGACAGTAGCTAGCGCATTGGTTTGATAGTAGCATAGTTGGGATGGACAGTAGCTAGCGCATTGGTTTGATAGTAGCATAGTTGGGATGGACTGTAGCTAGCGCATTGGTTTGATAGTAGCATAGTTGGAATGGACAGTAGCTAGCACATTGGTTTGATAGTAGCATAGTTGGGATGGACAGTAGTTAGCACATTGGTTTGATAGTAGCAAAGTTGGGATGGACAGTAGCTAGCACATTGGTTTGATAGTAGCATAGTTGGGATGGACAGTAGCTAGCACATTGGTTTGATAGTAGCATAGTTGGGATGGACAGTAGCTAGCACATTGGTTTGATAGTAGCATAGATGGGATGGACAGTAGTTAGCACATTGGTTTGATAGTAGCATAGTTGGGATGGACAGTAGCTAGCACATTGGTTTGATAGTAGCATAGTTGGGATGGAC
The DNA here is from genome assembly GCF_949987555.1 of Borostomias antarcticus. NCBI lineage: Eukaryota > Metazoa > Chordata > Actinopteri > Stomiiformes > Stomiidae > Borostomias > Borostomias antarcticus. The sequence continues at coordinate 19,542 of NW_028175787.1, forward strand.
AGTAGCTAGCACATTGGTTTGATAGTAGCATAGTTGGGATGGACAGTAGCTAGCACATTGGTTTGATAGTAGCATAGTTGGAATGGACAGTAGCTAGCACATTGGTTTGATAGTAGCATAGTTGGGATGGACAGTAGCTAGCACATTGGTTTGATAGCATCATAGTTGGGATGGACAGTAGCTAGCACATTGGTTTGATAGTAGCATAGTTGGGATGGACAGTAGCTAGCGCATTGGTTTGATAGTAGCATAGTTGGGATGGACTGTAGCTAGCGCATTGGTTTGATAGTAGCATAGTTGGGATGGACAGTAGCTAGCACATTGGTTTGATAGTAGCATAATTGGGATGGACAGTAGCTAGCACATTGGTTTGATAGCATCATAGTTGGGATGGACAGTAGCTAGCGCATTGGTTTGATAGTAGTATAGTTGGGATGTACAGTAGCTAGCACATAGGTTTGATAGCATTGTTGGTATGGACAGTAGATAGCACATTGGTTTGATTGTAGCATAGTTGGGATGGACAGTAGCTAGCACATTGGTTTGATAGTAGCATAGTTGGGATGGACAGTAGCTAGCACATTGGTTTGATAGCATCATAGTTGGGATGGACAGTAGCTAGCGCATTGGTTTGATAGTAGCATAGTTGGGATGGACAGTAGCTAGCACATTGGTTTGATAGTAGCATAGTTGGGATGGACAGTAGCTAGCACATAGGTTTGATAGCATTGTTGGTATGGACAGTAGATAGCACATTGGTTTGATTGTAGCATAGTTGGGATGGACAGTAGCTAGCACATTGGTTTGATAGTAGCATAGTTGGGATGGACAGTAGCTAGCACATTGGTTTGATAGCATCATAGTTGGGATGGACAGTAGCTAGCGCATTGGTTTGATAGTAGCATAGTTGGGATGGACAGTAGCTAGCACATTGGTTTGATAGTAGCATAGTTGGGATGGACAGTAGCTAGCACATTGGTTTGATAGTAGCATAGTTGGGATGGACAGTAGTTAGCACATTGGTTTGATAGTAGCATAGTTGGGATGGACAGTAGCTAGCACATTGGTTTGATAGTAGCATAGTTGGGATGGACAGTAGCTAGCACATTGGTTTGATAGTAGCATAGTTGGGATGGACAGTAGCTAGCACATTGGTTTGATAGTAGCATAGTTGGAATGGACAGTAGCTAGCACATTGGTTTGATAGTAGCATAGTTGGGATGGACAGTAGCTAGCACATTGGTTTGATAGCATCATAGTTGGGATGGACAGTAGCTAGCACATTGGTTTGGTAGTAGCATAGTTGGGATGGACAGTAGCTAGCGCATTGGTTTGATAGTAGCATAGTTGGGATGGACTGTAGCTAGCGCATTGGTTTGATAGTAGCATAGTTGGGATGGACAGTAGCTAGCGCATTGGTTTGATAGTAGCATAGTTGGGATGGACAGTAGCTATTACATTGGTTTGATAGCATAGTTGGGATGGACAGTAGCTAGCACATTGGTTTGATAGCATCATAGTTGGGATGGACAGTAGCTAGCGCATTGGTTTGATAGTAGCATAGTTGGGATGGACAGTAGCTAGCACATTGGTTTGATAGTAGCATAGTTGGGATGGACAGTAGCTAGCACATTGGTTTGATAGTAGCATAGTTGGGATGGACAGTAGTTAGCACATTGGTTTGATAGTAGCATAGTTGGGATGGACAGTAGCTAGCACATTGGTTTGATAGTAGCATAGTTGGGATGGACAGTAGCTAGCACATTGGTTTGATAGTAGCATAGTTGGGATGGACAGTAGCTAGCACATTGGTTTGATAGTAGCATAGTTGGGATGGACAGTAGCTAGCACATTGGTTTGATAGTAGCATAGTTGGGATGGACAGTAGCTAGCACATTGGTTTGATAGAAGCATAGTTGGGATGGACAGTAGCTAGCACATTGGTTTGATAGTAGCATAGTTGGAATGGACAGTAGCTAGCACATTGGTTTGATAGTAGCATAGTTGGGATGGACAGTAGTTAGCACATTGGTTTGATAGTAGCATAGTTGGGATGGACAGTAGCTAGCACATTGGTTTGATAGTAGCATAGTTGGGATGGACAGTAGCTAGCACATTGGTTTGATAGTAGCATAGTTGGGATGGACAGTAGCTAGCACATTGGTTTGATAGAAGCATAGTTGGGATGGACAGTAGCTAGCACATTGGTTTGATAGTAGCATAGTTGGAATGGACAGTAGCTAGCACATTGGTTTGATAGTAGCATAGTTGGGATGGACAGTAGTTAGCACATTGGTTTGATAGTAGCATAGTTGGGATGGACAGTAGCTAGCACATTGGTTTGATAGCATCATAGTTGGGATGGACAGTAGCTAGCACATTGGTTTGATAGTAGCATAGTTGGGATGGACAGTAGCTAGCGCATTGGTTTGATAGTAGCATAGTTGGGATGGACTGTAGCTAGCGCATTGGTTTGATAGTAGCATAGTTGGGATGGACAGTAGCTAGCACATTGGTTTGATAGTAGCATAATTGGGATGGACAGTAGCTAGCACATTGGTTTGATAGCATCATAGTTGGGATGGACAGTAGCTAGCGCATTGGTTTGATAGTAGTATAGTTGGGATGTACAGTAGCTAGCACATAGGTTTGATAGCATTGTTGGTATGGACAGTAGATATCACATTGGTTTGATTGTAGCATAGTTGGGATGGACAGTAGCTAGCACATTGGTTTGATAGTAGCATAGTTGGGATGGACAGTAGCTAGCACATTGGTTTGATAGCATCATAGTTGGGATGGACAGTAGCTAGCGCATTGGTTTGATAGTAGCATAGTTGGGATGGACAGTAGCTAGCACATTGGTTTGATAGTAGCATAGTTGGGATGGACAGTAGCTAGCACATTGGTTTGATAGTAGCATAGTTGGGATGGACAGTAGCTAGCACATTGGTTTGATAGCATCATAGTTGGGATGGACAGTAGCTAGCACATTGGTTTGATAGTAGCATAGTTGGGATGGACAGTAGCTAGCACATTGGTTTGATAGTAGCATAGTTGGGATGGACAGTAGCTAGCACATTGGTTTGATAGCATCATAGTTGGGATGGACAGTAGCTAGCACATTGGTTTGATAGTAGCATAGTTGGGATGGACAGTAGCTAGCGCATTGGTTTGATAGTAGCATAGTTGGGATGGACTGTAGCTAGCGCATTGGTTTGATAGTAGCATAGTTGGGATGGACAGTAGCTAGCACATTGGTTTGATAGTAGCATAATTGGGATGGACAGTAGCTAGCACATTGGTTTGATAGCATCATAGTTGGGATGGACAGTAGCTAGCGCATTGGTTTGATAGTAGTATAGTTGGGATGTACAGTAGCTAGCACATAGGTTTGATAGCATTGTTGGTATGGACAGTAGATAGCACATTTGTTTGATTGTAGCATAGTTGGGATGGACAGTAGCTAGCACATTGGTTTGATAGTAGCATAGTTGGGATGGACAGTAGCTAGCGCATTGGTTTGATAGTAGCATAGTTGGGATGGACAGTAGCTAGCACATTGGTTTGATAGTAGCATAGTTGGGATGGACAGTAGCTAGCACATTGGTTTGATAGTAGCATAGTTGGGATGGACAGTAGCTAGCACATTGGTTTGATAGTAGTATAGTTGGGATGTACAGTAGCTAGCACATAGGTTTGATAGCATTGTTGGGATGGACAGTAGATAGCACATTGGTTTGATTGTAGCATAGTTGGGATGGACAGTAGCTAGCACATTGGTTTGATAGTAGCATAGTTGGAATGGACAGTAGCTAGCACATTGGTTTGATAGTAGCATATTTGGGATGGACAGTAGCTAGCACATTGGTTTGATAGCATCATAGTTGGGATGGACAGTAGCTAGCGCATTGGTTTGATAGTAGCATAGTTGGGATGGACATTAGCTAGCACATTGGTTTGATAGTAGCATAGTTGGGATGGACAGTAGCCAGCGCATTGGTTTGATAGTAGCATAGTTGGGATGGACAGTAGCTAGCACATTGGTTTGATAGTAGTATAGTTGGGATGTACAGTAGCTAGCACATAGGTTTGATAGCATTGTTGGTATGGACAGTAGATAGCACATTTGTTTGATTGTAGCATAGTTGGGATGGACAGTAGCTAGCACATTGGTTTGATAGCATCATAGTTGGGATGGACAGTAGCTAGCGCATTGGTTTGATAGTAGCATAGTTGGGATGGACAGTAGCTAGCACATTGGTTTGATAGTAGCATAGTTGGGATGGACAGTAGCTAGCACATTGGTTTGATAGTAGCATAGTTGGGATGGACAGTAGCTAGCACATTGGTTTGATAGTAGCATAGTTGGAATGGACAGTAGCTAGCACATTGGTTTGATAGTAGCATAGTTGGGATGGACAGTAGCTAGCACATTGGTTTGATAGCATCATAGTTGGGATGGACAGTAGCTAGCACATTGGTTTGATAGTAGCATAGTTGGGATGGACAGTAGCTAGCGCATTGGTTTGATAGTAGCATAGTTGGGATGGACAGTAGCTAGCACATTGGTTTGATAGCATCATAGTTGGGATGGACAGTAGCTAGCGCATTGGTTTGATAGTAGCATAGTTGGGATGGACAGTAGCTAGCACATTGGTTTGATAGTAGCATAGTTGGGATGGACAGTAGCTAGCACATTGGTTTGATAGTAGCATAGTTGGGATGGACAGTAGTTAGCACATTGGTTTGATAGTAGCATAGTTGGGATGGACAGTAGCTAGCACATTGGTTTGATAGTAGCATAGTTGGGATGGACAGTAGCTAGCACATTGGTTTGATAGTAGCATAGTTGGGATGGACAGTAGCTAGCACATTGGTTTGATAGTAGTATAGTTGGGATGTACAGTAGCTAGCACATAGGTTTGATAGCATTGTTGGTATGGACAGTAGATAGCACATTGGTTTGATTGTAGCATAGTTGGGATGGACAGTAGCTAGCACATTGGTTTGATAGTAGCATAGTTGGGATGGACAGTAGCTAGCACATTGGTTTGATAGCATCATAGTTGGGATGGACAGTAGCTAGCACATTGGTTTGATAGTAGCATAGTTGGGATGGACAGTAGCTATTACATTGGTTTGATAGTAGCATAGTTGGGATGGACAGTAGCTAGCACATTGGTTTGATAGTAGCATAGTTGGGATGGACAGTAGCTAGCACATTGGTTTGATAGTAGCATAGTTGGGATGTACAGTAGCTAGCACATTGGTTTGATAGTAGCATAATTGGGATGGACAGTAGCTAGCACATTGGTTTGATAGCATCATAGTTGGGATGGACAGTAGCTAGCGCATTGGTTTGATAGTAGTATAGTTGGGATGTACAGTAGCTAGCACATAGGTTTGATAGCATTGTTGGTATGGACAGTAGATAGCACATTGGTTTGATTGTAGCATAGTTGGGATGGACAGTAGCTAGCACATTGGTTTGATAGTAGCATAGTTGGGATGGACAGTAGCTAGCACATTGGTTTGATAGCATCATAGTTGGGATGGACAGTAGCTAGCGCATTGGTTTGATAGTAGCATAGTTGGGATGGACAGTAGCTAGCACATTGGTTTGATAGTAGCATAGTTGGGATGGACAGTAGCTAGCACATAGGTTTGATAGCATTGTTGGTATGGACAGTAGATAGCACATTGGTTTGATTGTAGCATAGTTGGGATGGACAGTAGCTAGCACATTGGTTTGATAGTAGCATAGTTGGGATGGACAGTAGCTAGCACATTGGTTTGATAGCATCATAGTTGGGATGGACAGTAGCTAGCGCATTGGTTTGATAGTAGCATAGTTGGGATGGACAGTAGCTAGCACATTGGTTTGATAGTAGCATAGTTGGGATGGACAGTAGCTAGCACATTGGTTTGATAGTAGCATAGTTGGGATGGACAGTAGTTAGCACATTGGTTTGATAGTAGCATAGTTGGGATGGACAGTAGCTAGCACATTGGTTTGATAGTAGCATAGTTGGGATGGACAGTAGCTAGCACATTGGTTTGATAGTAGCATAGTTGGGATGGACAGTAGCTAGCACATTGGTTTGATAGTAGCATAGTTGGAATGGACAGTAGCTAGCACATTGGTTTGATAGTAGCATAGTTGGGATGGACAGTAGCTAGCACATTGGTTTGATAGCATCATAGTTGGGATGGACAGTAGCTAGCACATTGGTTTGATAGTAGCATAGTTGGGATGGACAGTAGCTAGCGCATTGGTTTGATAGTAGCATAGTTGGGATGGACTGTAGCTAGCGCATTGGTTTGATAGTAGCATAGTTGGGATGGACAGTAGCTAGCGCATTGGTTTGATAGTAGCATAGTTGGGATGGACAGTAGCTATTACATTGGTTTGATAGCATAGTTGGGATGGACAGTAGCTAGCACATTGGTTTGATAGCATCATAGTTGGGATGGACAGTAGCTAGCGCATTGGTTTGATAGTAGCATAGTTGGGATGGACAGTAGCTAGCACATTGGTTTGATAGTAGCATAGTTGGGATGGACAGTAGCTAGCACATTGGTTTGATAGTAGCATAGTTGGGATGGACAGTAGATAGCACATTGGTTTGATTGTAGCATAGTTGGGATGGACAGTAGCTAGCACATTGGTTTGATAGTAGCATAGCTGGGATGGACAGTAGCTAGCACATTGGTTTGATAGCATCATAGTTGGGATGGACAGTAGCTAGCGCATTGGTTTGATAGTAGCATAGTTGGGATGGACAGTAGCTAGCGCATTGGTTTGATAGTAGCATAGTTGGGATGGACTGTAGCTAGCGCATTGGTTTGATAGTAGCATAGTTGGGATGGACAGTAGTTAGCACATTGGTTTGATAGTAGCAAAGTTGGGATGGACAGTAGCTAGCACATTGGTTTGATAGTAGCATAGTTGGGATGGACAGTAGCTAGCACATTGGTTTGATAGTAGCATAGTTGGGATGGACAGTAGCTAGCACATTGGTTTGATAGTAGCATAGTTGGGATGGACAGTAGTTAGCACATTGGTTTGATAGTAGCATAGTTGGGATGGACAGTAGCTAGCACATTGGTTTGATAGTAGCATAGTTGGGATGGACAGTAGCTAGCACATTGGTTTGATAGTAGCATAGTTGGGATGGACAGTAGCTAGCACATTGGTTTGATAGTAGCATAGTTGGAATGGACAGTAGCTAGCACATTGGTTTGATAGTAGCATAGTTGGGATGGACAGTAGCTAGCACATTGGTTTGATAGCATCATAGTTGGGATGGACAGTAGCTAGCACATTGGTTTGATAGTAGCATAGTTGGGATGGACAGTAGCTAGCGCATTGGTTTGATAGTAGCATAGTTGGGATGGACTGTAGCTAGCGCATTGGTTTGATAGTAGCATAGTTGGGATGGACAGTAGCTAGCACATTGGTTTGATAGTAGCATAATTGGGATGGACAGTAGCTAGCACATTGGTTTGATAGCATCATAGTTGGGATGGACAGTAGCTAGCGCATTGGTTTGATAGTAGTATAGTTGGGATGTACAGTAGCTAGCACATAGGTTTGATAGCATTGTTGGTATGGACAGTAGATAGCACATTGGTTTGATTGTAGCATAGTTGGGATGGACAGTAGCTAGCACATTGGTTTGATAGTAGCATAGTTGGGATGGACAGTAGCTAGCACATTGGTTTGATAGCATCATAGTTGGGATGGACAGTAGCTAGCGCATTGGTTTGATAGTAGCATAGTTGGGATGGACAGTAGCTAGCACATTGGTTTGATAGTAGCATAGTTGGGATGGACAGTAGCTAGCACATAGGTTTGATAGCATTGTTGGTATGGACAGTAGATAGCACATTGGTTTGATTGTAGCATAGTTGGGATGGACAGTAGCTAGCACATTGGTTTGATAGTAGCATAGTTGGGATGGACAGTAGCTAGCACATTGGTTTGATAGCATCATAGTTGGGATGGACAGTAGCTAGCGCATTGGTTTGATAGTAGCATAGTTGGGATGGACAGTAGCTAGCACATTGGTTTGATAGTAGCATAGTTGGGATGGACAGTAGCTAGCACATTGGTTTGATAGTAGCATAGTTGGGATGGACAGTAGTTAGCACATTGGTTTGATAGTAGCATAGTTGGGATGGACAGTAGCTAGCACATTGGTTTGATAGTAGCATAGTTGGGATGGACAGTAGCTAGCACATTGGTTTGATAGTAGCATAGTTGGGATGGACAGTAGCTAGCACATTGGTTTGATAGTAGCATAGTTGGAATGGACAGTAGCTAGCACATTGGTTTGATAGTAGCATAGTTGGGATGGACAGTAGCTAGCACATTGGTTTGATAGCATCATAGTTGGGATGGACAGTAGCTAGCACATTGGTTTGGTAGTAGCATAGTTGGGATGGACAGTAGCTAGCGCATTGGTTTGATAGTAGCATAGTTGGGATGGACTGTAGCTAGCGCATTGGTTTGATAGTAGCATAGTTGGGATGGACAGTAGCTAGCGCATTGGTTTGATAGTAGCATAGTTGGGATGGACAGTAGCTATTACATTGGTTTGATAGCATAGTTGGGATGGACAGTAGCTAGCACATTGGTTTGATAGCATCATAGTTGGGATGGACAGTAGCTAGCGCATTGGTTTGATAGTAGCATAGTTGGGATGGACAGTAGCTAGCACATTGGTTTGATAGTAGCATAGTTGGGATGGACAGTAGCTAGCACATTGGTTTGATAGTAGCATAGTTGGGATGGACAGTAGTTAGCACATTGGTTTGATAGTAGCATAGTTGGGATGGACAGTAGCTAGCACATTGGTTTGATAGTAGCATAGTTGGGATGGACAGTAGCTAGCACATTGGTTTGATAGTAGCATAGTTGGGATGGACAGTAGCTAGCACATTGGTTTGATAGTAGCATAGTTGGGATGGACAGTAGCTAGCACATTGGTTTGATAGTAGCATAGTTGGGATGGACAGTAGCTAGCACATTGGTTTGATAGAAGCATAGTTGGGATGGACAGTAGCTAGCACATTGGTTTGATAGTAGCATAGTTGGAATGGACAGTAGCTAGCACATTGGTTTGATAGTAGCATAGTTGGGATGGACAGTAGTTAGCACATTGGTTTGATAGTAGCATAGTTGGGATGGACAGTAGCTAGCACATTGGTTTGATAGTAGCATAGTTGGGATGGACAGTAGCTAGCACATTGGTTTGATAGTAGCATAGTTGGGATGGACAGTAGCTAGCACATTGGTTTGATAGAAGCATAGTTGGGATGGACAGTAGCTAGCACATTGGTTTGATAGTAGCATAGTTGGAATGGACAGTAGCTAGCACATTGGTTTGATAGTAGCATAGTTGGGATGGACAGTAGTTAGCACATTGGTTTGATAGTAGCATAGTTGGGATGGACAGTAGCTAGCACATTGGTTTGATAGCATCATAGTTGGGATGGACAGTAGCTAGCACATTGGTTTGATAGTAGCATAGTTGGGATGGACAGTAGCTAGCGCATTGGTTTGATAGTAGCATAGTTGGGATGGACTGTAGCTAGCGCATTGGTTTGATAGTAGCATAGTTGGGATGGACAGTAGCTAGCACATTGGTTTGATAGTAGCATAATTGGGATGGACAGTAGCTAGCACATTGGTTTGATAGCATCATAGTTGGGATGGACAGTAGCTAGCGCATTGGTTTGATAGTAGTATAGTTGGGATGTACAGTAGCTAGCACATAGGTTTGATAGCATTGTTGGTATGGACAGTAGATATCACATTGGTTTGATTGTAGCATAGTTGGGATGGACAGTAGCTAGCACATTGGTTTGATAGTAGCATAGTTGGGATGGACAGTAGCTAGCACATTGGTTTGATAGCATCATAGTTGGGATGGACAGTAGCTAGCGCATTGGTTTGATAGTAGCATAGTTGGGATGGACAGTAGCTAGCACATTGGTTTGATAGTAGCATAGTTGGGATGGACAGTAGCTAGCACATTGGTTTGATAGTAGCATAGTTGGGATGGACAGTAGCTAGCACATTGGTTTGATAGCATCATAGTTGGGATGGACAGTAGCTAGCACATTGGTTTGATAGTAGCATAGTTGGGATGGACAGTAGCTAGCACATTGGTTTGATAGTAGCATAGTTGGGATGGACAGTAGCTAGCACATTGGTTTGATAGCATCATAGTTGGGATGGACAGTAGCTAGCACATTGGTTTGATAGTAGCATAGTTGGGATGGACAGTAGCTAGCGCATTGGTTTGATAGTAGCATAGTTGGGATGGACTGTAGCTAGCGCATTGGTTTGATAGTAGCATAGTTGGGATGGACAGTAGCTAGCACATTGGTTTGATAGTAGCATAATTGGGATGGACAGTAGCTAGCACATTGGTTTGATAGCATCATAGTTGGGATGGACAGTAGCTAGCGCATTGGTTTGATAGTAGTATAGTTGGGATGTACAGTAGCTAGCACATAGGTTTGATAGCATTGTTGGTATGGACAGTAGATAGCACATTTGTTTGATTGTAGCATAGTTGGGATGGACAGTAGCTAGCACATTGGTTTGATAGTAGCATAGTTGGGATGGACAGTAGCTAGCGCATTGGTTTGATAGTAGCATAGTTGGGATGGACAGTAGCTAGCACATTGGTTTGATAGTAGCATAGTTGGGATGGACAGTAGCTAGCACATTGGTTTGATAGTAGCATAGTTGGGATGGACAGTAGCTAGCACATTGGTTTGATAGTAGTATAGTTGGGATGTACAGTAGCTAGCACATAGGTTTGATAGCATTGTTGGGATGGACAGTAGATAGCACATTGGTTTGATTGTAGCATAGTTGGGATGGACAGTAGCTAGCACATTGGTTTGATAGTAGCATAGTTGGAATGGACAGTAGCTAGCACATTGGTTTGATAGTAGCATATTTGGGATGGACAGTAGCTAGCACATTGGTTTGATAGCATCATAGTTGGGATGGACAGTAGCTAGCGCATTGGTTTGATAGTAGCATAGTTGGGATGGACATTAGCTAGCACATTGGTTTGATAGTAGCATAGTTGGGATGGACAGTAGCCAGCGCATTGGTTTGATAGTAGCATAGTTGGGATGGACAGTAGCTAGCACATTGGTTTGATAGTAGTATAGTTGGGATGTACAGTAGCTAGCACATAGGTTTGATAGCATTGTTGGTATGGACAGTAGATAGCACATTTGTTTGATTGTAGCATAGTTGGGATGGACAGTAGCTAGCACATTGGTTTGATAGCATCATAGTTGGGATGGACAGTAGCTAGCGCATTGGTTTGATAGTAGCATAGTTGGGATGGACAGTAGCTAGCACATTGGTTTGATAGTAGCATAGTTGGGATGGACAGTAGCTAGCACATTGGTTTGATAGTAGCATAGTTGGGATGGACAGTAGCTAGCACATTGGTTTGATAGTAGCATAGTTGGAATGGACAGTAGCTAGCACATTGGTTTGATAGTAGCATAGTTGGGATGGACAGTAGCTAGCACATTGGTTTGATAGCATCATAGTTGGGATGGACAGTAGCTAGCACATTGGTTTGATAGTAGCATAGTTGGGATGGACAGTAGCTAGCGCATTGGTTTGATAGTAGCATAGTTGGGATGGACAGTAGCTAGCACATTGGTTTGATAGCATCATAGTTGGGATGGACAGTAGCTAGCGCATTGGTTTGATAGTAGCATAGTTGGGATGGACAGTAGCTAGCACATTGGTTTGATAGTAGCATAGTTGGGATGGACAGTAGCTAGCACATTGGTTTGATAGTAGCATAGTTGGGATGGACAGTAGTTAGCACATTGGTTTGATAGTAGCATAGTTGGGATGGACAGTAGCTAGCACATTGGTTTGATAGTAGCATAGTTGGGATGGACAGTAGCTAGCACATTGGTTTGATAGTAGCATAGTTGGGATGGACAGTAGCTAGCACATTGGTTTGATAGTAGTATAGTTGGGATGTACAGTAGCTAGCACATAGGTTTGATAGCATTGTTGGTATGGACAGTAGATAGCACATTGGTTTGATTGTAGCATAGTTGGGATGGACAGTAGCTAGCACATTGGTTTGATAGTAGCATAGTTGGGATGGACAGTGGCTAGCACATTGGTTTGATAGCATCATAGTTGGGATGGACAGTAGCTAGCACATTGGTTTGATAGTAGCATAGTTGGGATGGACAGTAGCTATTACATTGGTTTGATAGTAGCATAGTTGGGATGGACAGTAGCTAGCACATTGGTTTGATAGTAGCATAGTTGGGATGGACAGTAGCTAGCACATTGGTTTGATAGTAGCATAGTTGGGATGTACAGTAGCTAGCACATTGGTTTGATAGTAGCATAATTGGGATGGACAGTAGCTAGCACATTGGTTTGATAGCATCATAGTTGGGATGGACAGTAGCTAGCGCATTGGTTTGATAGTAGTATAGTTGGGATGTACAGTAGCTAGCACATAGGTTTGATAGCATTGTTGGTATGGACAGTAGATAGCACATTGGTTTGATTGTAGCATAGTTGGGATGGACAGTAGCTAGCACATTGGTTTGATAGTAGCATAGTTGGGATGGACAGTAGCTAGCACATTGGTTTGATAGCATCATAGTTGGGATGGACAGTAGCTAGCGCATTGGTTTGATAGTAGCATAGTTGGGATGGACAGTAGCTAGCACATTGGTTTGATAGTAGCATAGTTGGGATGGACAGTAGCTAGCACATAGGTTTGATAGCATTGTTGGTATGGACAGTAGATAGCACATTGGTTTGATTGTAGCATAGTTGGGATGGACAGTAGCTAGCACATTGGTTTGATAGTAGCATAGTTGGGATGGACAGTAGCTAGCACATTGGTTTGATAGCATCATAGTTGGGATGGACAGTAGCTAGCGCATTGGTTTGATAGTAGCATAGTTGGGATGGACAGTAGCTAGCACATTGGTTTGATAGTAGCATAGTTGGGATGGACAGTAGCTAGCACATTGGTTTGATAGTAGCATAGTTGGGATGGACAGTAGTTAGCACATTGGTTTGATAGTAGCATAGTTGGGATGGACAGTAGCTAGCACATTGGTTTGATAGTAGCATAGTTGGGATGGACAGTAGCTAGCACATTGGTTTGATAGTAGCATAGTTGGGATGGACAGTAGCTAGCACATTGGTTTGATAGTAGCATAGTTGGAATGGACAGTAGCTAGCACATTGGTTTGATAGTAGCATAGTTGGGATGGACAGTAGCTAGCACATTGGTTTGATAGCATCATAGTTGGGATGGACAGTAGCTAGCACATTGGTTTGATAGTAGCATAGTTGGGATGGACAGTAGCTAGCGCATTGGTTTGATAGTAGCATAGTTGGGATGGACTGTAGCTAGCGCATTGGTTTGATAGTAGCATAGTTGGGATGGACAGTAGCTAGCGCATTGGTTTGATAGTAGCATAGTTGGGATGGACAGTAGCTATTACATTGGTTTGATAGCATAGTTGGGATGGACAGTAGCTAGCACATTGGTTTGATAGCATCATAGTTGGGATGGACAGTAGCTAGCGCATTGGTTTGATAGTAGCATAGTTGGGATGGACAGTAGCTAGCACATTGGTTTGATAGTAGCATAGTTGGGATGGACAGTAGCTAGCACATTGGTTTGATAGTAGCATAGTTGGGATGGACAGTAGTTAGCACATTGGTTTGATAGTAGCATAGTTGGGATGGACAGTAGCTAGCACATTGGTTTGATAGTAGCATAGTTGGGATGGACAGTAGCTAGCACATTGGTTTGATAGTAGCATAGTTGGGATGGACAGTAGCTAGCACATTGGTTTGATAGAAGCATAGTTGGGATGGACAGTAGCTAGCACATTGGTTTGATAGTAGCATAGTTGGAATGGACAGTAGCTAGCACATTGGTTTGATAGTAGCATAGTTGGGATGGACAGTAGTTAGCACATTGGTTTGATAGTAGCATAGTTGGGATGGACAGTAGCTAGCACATTGGTTTGATAGCATCATAGTTGGGATGGACAGTAGCTAGCACATTGGTTTGATAGTAGCATAGTTGGGATGGACAGTAGCTAGCGCATTGGTTTGATAGTAGCATAGTTGGGATGGACTGTAGCTAGCGCATTGGTTTGATAGTAGCATAGTTGGGATGGACAGTAGCTAGCACATTGGTTTGATAGTAGCATAATTGGGATGGACAGTAGCTAGCACATTGGTTTGATAGCATCATAGTTGGGATGGACAGTAGCTAGCGCATTGGTTTGATAGTAGTATAGTTGGGATGTACAGTAGCTAGCACATAGGTTTGATAGCATTGTTGGTATGGACAGTAGATAGCACATTGGTTTGATTGTAGCATAGTTGGGATGGACAGTAGCTAGCACATTGGTTTGATAGTAGCATAGTTGGGATGGACAGTAGCTAGCACATTGGTTTGATAGCATCATAGTTGGGATGGACAGTAGCTAGCGCATTGGTTTGATAGTAGCATAGTTGGGATGGACAGTAGCTAGCACATTGGTTTGATAGTAGCATAGTTGGGATGGACAGTAGCTAGCACATTGGTTTGATAGTAGCATAGTTGGGATGGACAGTAGCTAGCACATTGGTTTGATAGCATCATAGTTGGGATGGACAGTAGCTAGCACATTGGTTTGATAGTAGCATAGTTGGGATGGACAGTAGCTAGCACATTGGTTTGATAGTAGCATAGTTGGGATGGACAGTAGCTAGCACATTGGTTTGATAGCATCATAGTTGGGATGGACAGTAGCTAGCACATTGGTTTGATAGTAGCATAGTTGGGATGGACAGTAGCTAGCGCATTGGTTTGATAGTAGCATAGTTGGGATGGACTGTAGCTAGCGCATTGGTTTGATAGTAGCATAGTTGGGATGGACAGTAGCTAGCACATTGGTTTGATAGTAGCATAATTGGGATGGACAGTAGCTAGCACATTGGTTTGATAGCATCATAGTTGGGATGGACAGTAGCTAGCGCATTGGTTTGATAGTAGTATAGTTGGGATGTACAGTAGCTAGCACATAGGTTTGATAGCATTGTTGGTATGGACAGTAGATAGCACATTTGTTTGATTGTAGCATAGTTGGGATGGACAGTAGCTAGCACATTGGTTTGATAGTAGCATAGTTGGGATGGACAGTAGCTAGCGCATTGGTTTGATAGTAGCATAGTTGGGATGGACAGTAGCTAGCACATTGGTTTGATAGTAGCATAGTTGGGATGGACAGTAGCTAGCACATTGGTTTGATAGTAGCATAGTTGGGATGGACAGTAGCTAGCACATTGGTTTGATAGTAGTATAGTTGGGATGTACAGTAGCTAGCACATAGGTTTGATAGCATTGTTGGGATGGACAGTAGATAGCACATTGGTTTGATTGTAGCATAGTTGGGATGGACAGTAGCTAGCACATTGGTTTGATAGTAGCATAGTTGGAATGGACAGTAGCTAGCACATTGGTTTGAT
This sequence comes from Borostomias antarcticus, assembly GCF_949987555.1. Classification (NCBI taxonomy): domain Eukaryota; kingdom Metazoa; phylum Chordata; class Actinopteri; order Stomiiformes; family Stomiidae; genus Borostomias; species Borostomias antarcticus. Next base: position 35,110 of record NW_028175787.1, read on the forward strand.
AGTAGCATATTTGGGATGGACAGTAGCTAGCACATTGGTTTGATAGCATCATAGTTGGGATGGACAGTAGCTAGCGCATTGGTTTGATAGTAGCATAGTTGGGATGGACAGTAGCTAGCACATTGGTTTGATAGTAGCATAGTTGGGATGGACAGTAGCTAGCGCATTGGTTTGATAGTAGCATAGTTGGGATGGACAGTAGCTAGCACATTGGTTTGATAGTAGTATAGTTGGGATGTACAGTAGCTAGCACATATGTTTGATAGCATTGTTGGTATGGACAGTAGATAGCACATTTGTTTGATTGTAGCATAGTTGGGATGGACAGTAGCTAGCACATTGGTTTGATAGCATCATAGTTGGGATGGACAGTAGCTAGCGCATTGGTTTGATAGTAGCATAGTTGGGATGGACAGTAGCTAGCACATTGGTTTGATAGTAGCATAGTTGGGATGGACAGTAGCTAGCACATTGGTTTGATAGTAGCATAGTTGGGATGGACAGTAGCTAGCACATTGGTTTGATAGTAGCATAGTTGGAATGGACAGTAGCTAGCACATTGGTTTGATAGTAGCATAGTTGGGATGGACAGTAGCTAGCACATTGGTTTGATAGCATCATAGTTGGGATGGACAGTAGCTAGCACATTGGTTTGATAGTAGCATAGTTGGGATGGACAGTAGCTAGCGCATTGGTTTGATAGTAGCATAGTTGGGATGGACTGTAGCTAGCGCATTGGTTTGATAGTAGCATAGTTGGGATGGACAGTAGCTAGCACATTGGTTTGATAGTAGCATAGTTGGGATGGACAGTAGCTAGCACATTGGTTTGATAGTAGCATAGTTGGGATGGACAGTAGTTAGCACATTGGTTTGATAGTAGCATAGTTGGGATGGACAGTAGCTAGCACATTGGTTTGATAGTAGCATAGTTGGGATGGACAGTAGCTAGCACATTGGTTTGATAGTAGCATAGTTGGGATGGACAGTAGCTAGCACATTGGTTTGATAGTAGTATAGTTGGGATGTACAGTAGCTAGCACATAGGTTTGATAGCATTGTTGGTATGGACAGTAGATAGCACATTGGTTTGATTGTAGCATAGTTGGGATGGACAGTAGCTAGCACATTGGTTTGATAGTAGCATAGTTGGGATGGACAGTAGCTAGCACATTGGTTTGATAGCATCATAGTTGGGATGGACAGTAGCTAGCACATTGGTTTGATAGTAGCATAGTTGGGATGGACAGTAGCTAGCACATTGGTTTGATAGTAGCATAGTTGGGATGGACAGTAGCTAGCACATTGGTTTGATAGTAGCATAGTTGGGATGGACAGTAGCTAGCACATTGGTTTGATAGTAGCATCGTTTGAATGGACAGTAGCTAGCACATTGGTTTGATAGTAGCATAGTTGGGATGGACAGTAACTAGCACATTGGTTTGATAGCATCATAGTTGGGATGGACAGTAGCTAGCGCATTGGTTTGATAGTAGCATAGTTGGGATGGACAGTAGCTAGCACATTGGTTTGATAGTAGCATAGTTGGGATGGACTGTAGCTAGCGCATTGGTTTGATAGTAGCATAGTTGGAATGGACAGTAGCTAGCGCATTGGTTTGATAGTAGCATAGTTGGGATGGACAGTAGCTAGCACATTGGTTTGATAGTAGCATAGTTGGGATGGACAGTAGCTATTACATTGGTTTGATAGCATAGTTGGGATGGACAGTAGCTAGCACATTGGTTTGATAGCATCATAGTTGGGATGGACAGTAGCTAGCGCATTGGTTTGATAGTAGCATAGTTGGGATGGACAGTAGCTAGCGCATTGGTTTGATAGTAGCATAGTTGGGATGGACAGTAGCTATTACATTGGTTTGATAGCATAGTTGGGATGGACAGTAGCTAGCACATTGGTTTGATAGCATCATAGTTGGGATGGACAGTAGCTAGCGCATTGGTTTGATAGTAGCATAGTTGGGATGGACAGTAGCTAGCACATTGGTTTGATAGTAGCATAGTTGGGATGGACAGTAGCTAGCACATTGGTTTGATAGTAGCATAGTTGGGATGGACAGTAGTTAGCACATTGGTTTGATAGTAGCATAGTTGGGATGGACAGTAGCTAGCACATTGGTTTGATAGTAGCATAGTTGGGATGGACAGTAGCTAGCACATTGGTTTGATAGTAGCAAAGTTGGGATGGACAGTAGCTAGCACATTGGTTTGATAGTAGCATAGTTGGGATGGACAGTAGCTAGCACATTGGTTTGATAGCATCATAGTTGGGATGGACAGTAGCTAGCGCATTGGTTTGATAGTAGCATAGTTTGGATGTACAGTAGCTAGCACATAGGTTTGATAGCATTGTTGGGATGGACAGTAGATAGCACATTGGTTTGATTGTAGCATAGTTGGGATGGACAGTAGCTAGCACATTGGTTTGATAGTAGCATAGTTGGGATGGACAGTAGCTAGCACATTGGTTTGATAGCATCATAGTTGGGATGGACAGTAGCTAGCGCATTGGTTTGATAGTAGCATAGTTGGGATGGACAGTAGCTAGCGCATTGGTTTGATAGTAGCATAGTTGGGATGGACTGTAGCTAGCGCATTGGTTTGATAGTAGCATTGTTGGGATGGACAGTAGATAGCACATTGGTTTGATTGTAGCATAGTTGGGATGGACAGTAGCTAGCACATTGGTTTGATAGTAGCATAGTTGGGATGGACAGTAGCTAGCACATTGGTTTGATAGTAGCATAGTTGGGATGGACAGTAGCTAGTACATTGGTTTGATAGTAGCATAGTTGGGATGGACAGTAGCTAGCACATTGGTTTGATAGTAACATAGTTGGGATGGACAGTAGCTAGCACATTGGTTTGATAGTAGCATAGTTGGGATGTACAGTAGCTAGCACATAGGTTTGATAGCATTGTTGGGATGGACAGTAGATAGCACATTGGTTTGATTGTAGCATAGTTGGGATGGACAGTAGCTAGCACATTGGTTTGATAGTAGCATAGTTGGAATGGACAGTAGCTAGCACATTGGTTTGATAGTAGCATAGTTGGGATGGACAGTAGCTAGCACATTGGTTTGATAGTAGCATAGTTGGGATGGACAGTAGCTAGCGCATTGGTTTGATAGTAGCATAGTTGGGATGGACTGTAGCTAGCACATTGGTTTGATAGTAGCATAGTTGGGATGGACAGTAGCTAGCACATTGGTTTGATAGTAGCATAGTTGGGATGGACAGTAGCTAGCACATTGGTTTGATAGCATCATAGTTGGGATGGACAGTAGCTAGCGCATTGGTTTGATAGTAGTATAGTTGGGATGTACAGTAGCTAGCACAAAGGTTTGATAGCATTGTTGGGATGGACAGTAGATAGCACATTGGTTTGATTGTAGCATAGTTGGGATGGACAGTAGCTAGCACATTGGTTTGATAGTAGCATAGCTGGGATGGACAGTAGCTAGCACATTGGTTTGATAGCATCATAGTTGGGATGGACAGTAGCTAGCGCATTGGTTTGATAGTAGCATAGTTGGGATGGACAGTAGCTAGCGCATTGGTTTGATAGTAGCATAGTTGGGATGGACTGTAGCTAGCGCATTGGTTTGATAGTAGCATAGTTGGAATGGACAGTAGCTAGCACATTGGTTTGATAGTAGCATAGTTGGGATGGACAGTAGTTAGCACATTGGTTTGATAGTAGCAAAGTTGGGATGGACAGTAGCTAGCACATTGGTTTGATAGTAGCATAGTTGGGATGGACAGTAGCTAGCACATTGGTTTGATAGTAGCATAGTTGGGATGGACAGTAGCTAGCACATTGGTTTGATAGTAGCATAGATGGGATGGACAGTAGTTAGCACATTGGTTTGATAGTAGCATAGTTGGGATGGACAGTAGCTAGCACATTGGTTTGATAGTAGCATAGTTGGGATGGACAGTAGCTAGCACATTGGTTTGATAGTAGCATAGTTGGGATGGACAGTAGCTAGCACATTGGTTTGATAGTAGCATAGTTGGAATGGACAGTAGCTAGCACATTGGTTTGATAGTAGCATAGTTGGGATGGACAGTAGCTAGCACATTGGTTTGATAGCATCATAGTTGGGATGGACAGTAGCTAGCACATTGGTTTGATAGTAGCATAGTTGGGATGGACAGTAGCTAGCGCATTGGTTTGATAGTAGCATAGTTGGGATGGACTGTAGCTAGCGCATTGGTTTGATAGTAGCATAGTTGGGATGGACAGTAGCTAGCACATTGGTTTGATAGTAGCATAATTGGGATGGACAGTAGCTAGCACATTGGTTTGATAGCATCATAGTTGGGATGGACAGTAGCTAGCGCATTGGTTTGATAGTAGTATAGTTGGGATGTACAGTAGCTAGCACATAGGTTTGATAGCATTGTTGGTATGGACAGTAGATAGCACATTGGTTTGATTGTAGCATAGTTGGGATGGACAGTAGCTAGCACATTGGTTTGATAGTAGCATAGTTGGGATGGACAGTAGCTAGCACATTGGTTTGATAGCATCATAGTTGGGATGGACAGTAGCTAGCGCATTGGTTTGATAGTAGCATAGTTGGGATGGACAGTAGCTAGCACATTGGTTTGATAGTAGCATAGTTGGGATGGACAGTAGCTAGCACATAGGTTTGATAGCATTGTTGGTATGGACAGTAGATAGCACATTGGTTTGATTGTAGCATAGTTGGGATGGACAGTAGCTAGCACATTGGTTTGATAGTAGCATAGTTGGGATGGACAGTAGCTAGCACATTGGTTTGATAGCATCATAGTTGGGATGGACAGTAGCTAGCGCATTGGTTTGATAGTAGCATAGTTGGGATGGACAGTAGCTAGCACATTGGTTTGATAGTAGCATAGTTGGGATGGACAGTAGCTAGCACATTGGTTTGATAGTAGCATAGTTGGGATGGACAGTAGTTAGCACATTGGTTTGATAGTAGCATAGTTGGGATGGACAGTAGCTAGCACATTGGTTTGATAGTAGCATAGTTGGGATGGACAGTAGCTAGCACATTGGTTTGATAGTAGCATAGTTGGGATGGACAGTAGCTAGCACATTGGTTTGATAGTAGCATAGTTGGAATGGACAGTAGCTAGCACATTGGTTTGATAGTAGCATAGTTGGGATGGACAGTAGCTAGCACATTGGTTTGATAGCATCATAGTTGGGATGGACAGTAGCTAGCACATTGGTTTGGTAGTAGCATAGTTGGGATGGACAGTAGCTAGCGCATTGGTTTGATAGTAGCATAGTTGGGATGGACTGTAGCTAGCGCATTGGTTTGATAGTAGCATAGTTGGGATGGACAGTAGCTAGCGCATTGGTTTGATAGTAGCATAGTTGGGATGGACAGTAGCTATTACATTGGTTTGATAGCATAGTTGGGATGGACAGTAGCTAGCACATTGGTTTGATAGCATCATAGTTGGGATGGACAGTAGCTAGCGCATTGGTTTGATAGTAGCATAGTTGGGATGGACAGTAGCTAGCACATTGGTTTGATAGTAGCATAGTTGGGATGGACAGTAGCTAGCACATTGGTTTGATAGTAGCATAGTTGGGATGGACAGTAGTTAGCACATTGGTTTGATAGTAGCATAGTTGGGATGGACAGTAGCTAGCACATTGGTTTGATAGTAGCATAGTTGGGATGGACAGTAGCTAGCACATTGGTTTGATAGTAGCATAGTTGGGATGGACAGTAGCTAGCACATTGGTTTGATAGTAGCATAGTTGGGATGGACAGTAGCTAGCACATTGGTTTGATAGTAGCATAGTTGGGATGGACAGTAGCTAGCACATTGGTTTGATAGAAGCATAGTTGGGATGGACAGTAGCTAGCACATTGGTTTGATAGTAGCATAGTTGGAATGGACAGTAGCTAGCACATTGGTTTGATAGTAGCATAGTTGGGATGGACAGTAGTTAGCACATTGGTTTGATAGTAGCATAGTTGGGATGGACAGTAGCTAGCACATTGGTTTGATAGTAGCATAGTTGGGATGGACAGTAGCTAGCACATTGGTTTGATAGTAGCATAGTTGGGATGGACAGTAGCTAGCACATTGGTTTGATAGAAGCATAGTTGGGATGGACAGTAGCTAGCACATTGGTTTGATAGTAGCATAGTTGGAATGGACAGTAGCTAGCACATTGGTTTGATAGTAGCATAGTTGGGATGGACAGTAGTTAGCACATTGGTTTGATAGTAGCATAGTTGGGATGGACAGTAGCTAGCACATTGGTTTGATAGCATCATAGTTGGGATGGACAGTAGCTAGCACATTGGTTTGATAGTAGCATAGTTGGGATGGACAGTAGCTAGCGCATTGGTTTGATAGTAGCATAGTTGGGATGGACTGTAGCTAGCGCATTGGTTTGATAGTAGCATAGTTGGGATGGACAGTAGCTAGCACATTGGTTTGATAGTAGCATAATTGGGATGGACAGTAGCTAGCACATTGGTTTGATAGCATCATAGTTGGGATGGACAGTAGCTAGCGCATTGGTTTGATAGTAGTATAGTTGGGATGTACAGTAGCTAGCACATAGGTTTGATAGCATTGTTGGTATGGACAGTAGATATCACATTGGTTTGATTGTAGCATAGTTGGGATGGACAGTAGCTAGCACATTGGTTTGATAGTAGCATAGTTGGGATGGACAGTAGCTAGCACATTGGTTTGATAGCATCATAGTTGGGATGGACAGTAGCTAGCGCATTGGTTTGATAGTAGCATAGTTGGGATGGACAGTAGCTAGCACATTGGTTTGATAGTAGCATAGTTGGGATGGACAGTAGCTAGCACATTGGTTTGATAGTAGCATAGTTGGGATGGACAGTAGCTAGCACATTGGTTTGATAGCATCATAGTTGGGATGGACAGTAGCTAGCACATTGGTTTGATAGTAGCATAGTTGGGATGGACAGTAGCTAGCACATTGGTTTGATAGTAGCATAGTTGGGATGGACAGTAGCTAGCACATTGGTTTGATAGCATCATAGTTGGGATGGACAGTAGCTAGCACATTGGTTTGATAGTAGCATAGTTGGGATGGACAGTAGCTAGCGCATTGGTTTGATAGTAGCATAGTTGGGATGGACTGTAGCTAGCGCATTGGTTTGATAGTAGCATAGTTGGGATGGACAGTAGCTAGCACATTGGTTTGATAGTAGCATAATTGGGATGGACAGTAGCTAGCACATTGGTTTGATAGCATCATAGTTGGGATGGACAGTAGCTAGCGCATTGGTTTGATAGTAGTATAGTTGGGATGTACAGTAGCTAGCACATAGGTTTGATAGCATTGTTGGTATGGACAGTAGATAGCACATTTGTTTGATTGTAGCATAGTTGGGATGGACAGTAGCTAGCACATTGGTTTGATAGTAGCATAGTTGGGATGGACAGTAGCTAGCGCATTGGTTTGATAGTAGCATAGTTGGGATGGACAGTAGCTAGCACATTGGTTTGATAGTAGCATAGTTGGGATGGACAGTAGCTAGCACATTGGTTTGATAGTAGCATAGTTGGGATGGACAGTAGCTAGCACATTGGTTTGATAGTAGTATAGTTGGGATGTACAGTAGCTAGCACATAGGTTTGATAGCATTGTTGGGATGGACAGTAGATAGCACATTGGTTTGATTGTAGCATAGTTGGGATGGACAGTAGCTAGCACATTGGTTTGATAGTAGCATAGTTGGAATGGACAGTAGCTAGCACATTGGTTTGATAGTAGCATATTTGGGATGGACAGTAGCTAGCACATTGGTTTGATAGCATCATAGTTGGGATGGACAGTAGCTAGCGCATTGGTTTGATAGTAGCATAGTTGGGATGGACATTAGCTAGCACATTGGTTTGATAGTAGCATAGTTGGGATGGACAGTAGCCAGCGCATTGGTTTGATAGTAGCATAGTTGGGATGGACAGTAGCTAGCACATTGGTTTGATAGTAGTATAGTTGGGATGTACAGTAGCTAGCACATAGGTTTGATAGCATTGTTGGTATGGACAGTAGATAGCACATTTGTTTGATTGTAGCATAGTTGGGATGGACAGTAGCTAGCACATTGGTTTGATAGCATCATAGTTGGGATGGACAGTAGCTAGCGCATTGGTTTGATAGTAGCATAGTTGGGATGGACAGTAGCTAGCACATTGGTTTGATAGTAGCATAGTTGGGATGGACAGTAGCTAGCACATTGGTTTGATAGTAGCATAGTTGGGATGGACAGTAGCTAGCACATTGGTTTGATAGTAGCATAGTTGGAATGGACAGTAGCTAGCACATTGGTTTGATAGTAGCATAGTTGGGATGGACAGTAGCTAGCACATTGGTTTGATAGCATCATAGTTGGGATGGACAGTAGCTAGCGCATTGGTTTGATAGTAGCATAGTTGGGATGGACAGTAGCTAGCACATTGGTTTGATAGCATCATAGTTGGGATGGACAGTAGCTAGCGCATTGGTTTGATAGTAGCATAGTTGGGATGGACAGTAGCTAGCACATTGGTTTGATAGTAGCATAGTTGGGATGGACAGTAGCTAGCACATTGGTTTGATAGTAGCATAGTTGGGATGGACAGTAGTTAGCACATTGGTTTGATAGTAGCATAGTTGGGATGGACAGTAGCTAGCACATTGGTTTGATAGTAGCATAGTTGGGATGGACAGTAGCTAGCACATTGGTTTGATAGTAGCATAGTTGGGATGGACAGTAGCTAGCACATTGGTTTGATAGTAGTATAGTTGGGATGTACAGTAGCTAGCACATAGGTTTGATAGCATTGTTGGTATGGACAGTAGATAGCACATTGGTTTGATTGTAGCATAGTTGGGATGGACAGTAGCTAGCACATTGGTTTGATAGTAGCATAGTTGGGATGGACAGTAGCTAGCACATTGGTTTGATAGCATCATAGTTGGGATGGACAGTAGCTAGCACATTGGTTTGATAGTAGCATAGTTGGGATGGACAGTAGCTATTACATTGGTTTGATAGTAGCATAGTTGGGATGGACAGTAGCTAGCACATTGGTTTGATAGTAGCATAGTTGGGATGGACAGTAGCTAGCACATTGGTTTGATAGTAGCATAGTTGGGATGTACAGTAGCTAGCACATTGGTTTGATAGTAGCATAATTGGGATGGACAGTAGCTAGCACATTGGTTTGATAGCATCATAGTTGGGATGGACAGTAGCTAGCGCATTGGTTTGATAGTAGTATAGTTGGGATGTACAGTAGCTAGCACATAGGTTTGATAGCATTGTTGGTATGGACAGTAGATAGCACATTGGTTTGATTGTAGCATAGTTGGGATGGACAGTAGCTAGCACATTGGTTTGATAGTAGCATAGTTGGGATGGACAGTAGCTAGCACATTGGTTTGATAGCATCATAGTTGGGATGGACAGTAGCTAGCGCATTGGTTTGATAGTAGCATAGTTGGGATGGACAGTAGCTAGCACATTGGTTTGATAGTAGCATAGTTGGGATGGACAGTAGCTAGCACATAGGTTTGATAGCATTGTTGGTATGGACAGTAGATAGCACATTGGTTTGATTGTAGCATAGTTGGGATGGACAGTAGCTAGCACATTGGTTTGATAGTAGCATAGTTGGGATGGACAGTAGCTAGCACATTGGTTTGATAGCATCATAGTTGGGATGGACAGTAGCTAGCGCATTGGTTTGATAGTAGCATAGTTGGGATGGACAGTAGCTAGCACATTGGTTTGATAGTAGCATAGTTGGGATGGACAGTAGCTAGCACATTGGTTTGATAGTAGCATAGTTGGGATGGACAGTAGTTAGCACATTGGTTTGATAGTAGCATAGTTGGGATGGACAGTAGCTAGCACATTGGTTTGATAGTAGCATAGTTGGGATGGACAGTAGCTAGCACATTGGTTTGATAGTAGCATAGTTGGGATGGACAGTAGCTAGCACATTGGTTTGATAGTAGCATAGTTGGAATGGACAGTAGCTAGCACATTGGTTTGATAGTAGCATAGTTGGGATGGACAGTAGCTAGCACATTGGTTTGATAGCATCATAGTTGGGATGGACAGTAGCTAGCACATTGGTTTGATAGTAGCATAGTTGGGATGGACAGTAGCTAGCGCATTGGTTTGATAGTAGCATAGTTGGGATGGACTGTAGCTAGCGCATTGGTTTGATAGTAGCATAGTTGGGATGGACAGTAGCTAGCGCATTGGTTTGATAGTAGCATAGTTGGGATGGACAGTAGCTATTACATTGGTTTGATAGCATAGTTGGGATGGACAGTAGCTAGCACATTGGTTTGATAGCATCATAGTTGGGATGGACAGTAGCTAGCGCATTGGTTTGATAGTAGCATAGTTGGGATGGACAGTAGCTAGCACATTGGTTTGATAGTAGCATAGTTGGGATGGACAGTAGCTAGCACATTGGTTTGATAGTAGCATAGTTGGGATGGACAGTAGATAGCACATTGGTTTGATTGTAGCATAGTTGGGATGGACAGTAGCTAGCACATTGGTTTGATAGTAGCATAGCTGGGATGGACAGTAGCTAGCACATTGGTTTGATAGCATCATAGTTGGGATGGACAGTAGCTAGCGCATTGGTTTGATAGTAGCATAGTTGGGATGGACAGTAGCTAGCGCATTGGTTTGATAGTAGCATAGTTGGGATGGACTGTAGCTAGCGCATTGGTTTGATAGTAGCATAGTTGGGATGGACAGTAGTTAGCACATTGGTTTGATAGTAGCAAAGTTGGGATGGACAGTAGCTAGCACATTGGTTTGATAGTAGCATAGTTGGGATGGACAGTAGCTAGCACATTGGTTTGATAGTAGCATAGTTGGGATGGACAGTAGCTAGCACATTGGTTTGATAGTAGCATAGTTGGGATGGACAGTAGTTAGCACATTGGTTTGATAGTAGCATAGTTGGGATGGACAGTAGCTAGCACATTGGTTTGATAGTAGCATAGTTGGGATGGACAGTAGCTAGCACATTGGTTTGATAGTAGCATAGTTGGGATGGACAGTAGCTAGCACATTGGTTTGATAGTAGCATAGTTGGAATGGACAGTAGCTAGCACATTGGTTTGATAGTAGCATAGTTGGGATGGACAGTAGCTAGCACATTGGTTTGATAGCATCATAGTTGGGATGGACAGTAGCTAGCACATTGGTTTGATAGTAGCATAGTTGGGATGGACAGTAGCTAGCGCATTGGTTTGATAGTAGCATAGTTGGGATGGACTGTAGCTAGCGCATTGGTTTGATAGTAGCATAGTTGGGATGGACAGTAGCTAGCACATTGGTTTGATAGTAGCATAATTGGGATGGACAGTAGCTAGCACATTGGTTTGATAGCATCATAGTTGGGATGGACAGTAGCTAGCGCATTGGTTTGATAGTAGTATAGTTGGGATGTACAGTAGCTAGCACATAGGTTTGATAGCATTGTTGGTATGGACAGTAGATAGCACATTGGTTTGATTGTAGCATAGTTGGGATGGACAGTAGCTAGCACATTGGTTTGATAGTAGCATAGTTGGGATGGACAGTAGCTAGCACATTGGTTTGATAGCATCATAGTTGGGATGGACAGTAGCTAGCGCATTGGTTTGATAGTAGCATAGTTGGGATGGACAGTAGCTAGCACATTGGTTTGATAGTAGCATAGTTGGGATGGACAGTAGCTAGCACATAGGTTTGATAGCATTGTTGGTATGGACAGTAGATAGCACATTGGTTTGATTGTAGCATAGTTGGGATGGACAGTAGCTAGCACATTGGTTTGATAGTAGCATAGTTGGGATGGACAGTAGCTAGCACATTGGTTTGATAGCATCATAGTTGGGATGGACAGTAGCTAGCGCATTGGTTTGATAGTAGCATAGTTGGGATGGACAGTAGCTAGCACATTGGTTTGATAGTAGCATAGTTGGGATGGACAGTAGCTAGCACATTGGTTTGATAGTAGCATAGTTGGGATGGACAGTAGTTAGCACATTGGTTTGATAGTAGCATAGTTGGGATGGACAGTAGCTAGCACATTGGTTTGATAGTAGCATAGTTGGGATGGACAGTAGCTAGCACATTGGTTTGATAGTAGCATAGTTGGGATGGACAGTAGCTAGCACATTGGTTTGATAGTAGCATAGTTGGAATGGACAGTAGCTAGCACATTGGTTTGATAGTAGCATAGTTGGGATGGACAGTAGCTAGCACATTGGTTTGATAGCATCATAGTTGGGATGGACAGTAGCTAGCACATTGGTTTGGTAGTAGCATAGTTGGGATGGACAGTAGCTAGCGCATTGGTTTGATAGTAGCATAGTTGGGATGGACTGTAGCTAGCGCATTGGTTTGATAGTAGCATAGTTGGGATGGACAGTAGCTAGCGCATTGGTTTGATAGTAGCATAGTTGGGATGGACAGTAGCTATTACATTGGTTTGATAGCATAGTTGGGATGGACAGTAGCTAGCACATTGGTTTGATAGCATCATAGTTGGGATGGACAGTAGCTAGCGCATTGGTTTGATAGTAGCATAGTTGGGATGGACAGTAGCTAGCACATTGGTTTGATAGTAGCATAGTTGGGATGGACAGTAGCTAGCACATTGGTTTGATAGTAGCATAGTTGGGATGGACAGTAGTTAGCACATTGGTTTGATAGTAGCATAGTTGGGATGGACAGTAGCTAGCACATTGGTTTGATAGTAGCATAGTTGGGATGGACAGTAGCTAGCACATTGGTTTGATAGTAGCATAGTTGGGATGGACAGTAGCTAGCACATTGGTTTGATAGTAGCATAGTTGGGATGGACAGTAGCTAGCACATTGGTTTGATAGTAGCATAGTTGGGATGGACAGTAGCTAGCACATTGGTTTGATAGAAGCATAGTTGGGATGGACAGTAGCTAGCACATTGGTTTGATAGTAGCATAGTTGGAATGGACAGTAGCTAGCACATTGGTTTGATAGTAGCATAGTTGGGATGGACAGTAGTTAGCACATTGGTTTGATAGTAGCATAGTTGGGATGGACAGTAGCTAGCACATTGGTTTGATAGTAGCATAGTTGGGATGGACAGTAGCTAGCACATTGGTTTGATAGTAGCATAGTTGGGATGGACAGTAGCTAGCACATTGGTTTGATAGAAGCATAGTTGGGATGGACAGTAGCTAGCACATTGGTTTGATAGTAGCATAGTTGGAATGGACAGTAGCTAGCACATTGGTTTGATAGTAGCATAGTTGGGATGGACAGTAGTTAGCACATTGGTTTGATAGTAGCATAGTTGGGATGGACAGTAGCTAGCACATTGGTTTGATAGCATCATAGTTGGGATGGACAGTAGCTAGCACATTGGTTTGATAGTAGCATAGTTGGGATGGACAGTAGCTAGCGCATTGGTTTGATAGTAGCATAGTTGGGATGGACTGTAGCTAGCGCATTGGTTTGATAGTAGCATAGTTGGGATGGACAGTAGCTAGCACATTGGTTTGATAGTAGCATAATTGGGATGGACAGTAGCTAGCACATTGGTTTGATAGCATCATAGTTGGGATGGACAGTAGCTAGCGCATTGGTTTGATAGTAGTATAGTTGGGATGTACAGTAGCTAGCACATAGGTTTGATAGCATTGTTGGTATGGACAGTAGATATCACATTGGTTTGATTGTAGCATAGTTGGGATGGACAGTAGCAAGCACATTGGTTTGATAGTAGCATAGTTGGGATGGACAGTAGCTAGCACATTGGTTTGATAGCATCATAGTTGGGATGGACAGTAGCTAGCGCATTGGTTTGATAGTAGCATAGTTGGGATGGACAGTAGCTAGCACATTGGTTTGATAGTAGCATAGTTGGGATGGACAGTAGCTAGCACATTGGTTTGATAGTAGCATAGTTGGGATGGACAGTAGCTAGCACATTGGTTTGATAGCATCATAGTTGGGATGGACAGTAGCTAGCACATTGGTTTGATAGTAGCATAGTTGGGATGGACAGTAGCTAGCACATTGGTTTGATAGTAGCATAGTTGGGATGGACAGTAGCTAGCACATTGGTTTGATAGCATCATAGTTGGGATGGACAGTAGCTAGCACATTGGTTTGATAGTAGCATAGTTGGGATGGACAGTAGCTAGCGCATTGGTTTGATAGTAGCATAGTTGGGATGGACTGTAGCTAGCGCATTGGTTTGATAGTAGCATAGTTGGGATGGACAGTAGCTAGCACATTGGTTTGATAGTAGCATAATTGGGATGGACAGTAGCTAGCACATTGGTTTGATAGCATCATAGTTGGGATGGACAGTAGCTAGCGCATTGGTTTGATAGTAGTATAGTTGGGATGTACAGTAGCTAGCACATAGGTTTGATAGCATTGTTGGTATGGACAGTAGATAGCACATTTGTTTGATTGTAGCATAGTTGGGATGGACAGTAGCTAGCACATTGGTTTGATAGTAGCATAGTTGGGATGGACAGTAGCTAGCGCATTGGTTTGATAGTAGCATAGTTGGGATGGACAGTAGCTAGCACATTGGTTTGATAGTAGCATAGTTGGGATGGACAGTAGCTAGCACATTGGTTTGATAGTAGCATAGTTGGGATGGACAGTAGCTAGCACATTGGTTTGATAGTAGTATAGTTGGGATGTACAGTAGCTAGCACATAGGTTTGATAGCATTGTTGGGATGGACAGTAGATAGCACATTGGTTTGATTGTAGCATAGTTGGGATGGACAGTAGCTAGCACATTGGTTTGATAGTAGCATAGTTGGAATGGACAGTAGCTAGCACATTGGTTTGATAGTAGCATATTTGGGATGGACAGTAGCTAGCACATTGGTTTGATAGCATCATAGTTGGGATGGACAGTAGCTAGCGCATTGGTTTGATAGTAGCATAGTTGGGATGGACATTAGCTAGCACATTGGTTTGATAGTAGCATAGTTGGGATGGACAGTAGCCAGCGCATTGGTTTGATAGTAGCATAGTTGGGATGGACAGTAGCTAGCACATTGGTTTGATAGTAGTATAGTTGGGATGTACAGTAGCTAGCACATAGGTTTGATAGCATTGTTGGTATGGACAGTAGATAGCACATTTGTTTGATTGTAGCATAGTTGGGATGGACAGTAGCTAGCACATTGGTTTGATAGCATCATAGTTGGGATGGACAGTAGCTAGCGCATTGGTTTGATAGTAGCATAGTTGGGATGGACAGTAGCTAGCACATTGGTTTGATAGTAGCATAGTTGGGATGGACAGTAGCTAGCACATTGGTTTGATAGTAGCATAGTTGGGATGGACAGTAGCTAGCACATTGGTTTGATAGTAGCATAGTTGGAATGGACAGTAGCTAGCACATTGGTTTGATAGTAGCATAGTTGGGATGGACAGTAGCTAGCACATTGGTTTGATAGCATCATAGTTGGGATGGACAGTAGCTAGCACATTGGTTTGATAGTAGCATAGTTGGGATGGACAGTAGCTAGCGCATTGGTTTGATAGTAGCATAGTTGGGATGGACAGTAGCTAGCACATTGGTTTGATAGCATCATAGTTGGGATGGACAGTAGCTAGCGCATTGGTTTGATAGTAGCATAGTTGGGATGGACAGTAGCTAGCACATTGGTTTGATAGTAGCATAGTTGGGATGGACAGTAGCTAGCACATTGGTTTGATAGTAGCATAGTTGGGATGGACAGTAGTTAGCACATTGGTTTGATAGTAGCATAGTTGGGATGGACAGTAGCTAGCACATTGGTTTGATAGTAGCATAGTTGGCATGGACAGTAGCTAGCACATTGGTTTGATAGTAGCATAGTTGGGATGGACAGTAGCTAGCACATTGGTTTGATAGTAGTATAGTTGGGATGTACAGTAGCTAGCACATAGGTTTGATAGCATTGTTGGTATGGACAGTAGATAGCACATTGGTTTGATTGTAGCATAGTTGGGATGGACAGTAGCTAGCACATTGGTTTGATAGTAGCATAGTTGGGATGGACAGTGGCTAGCACATTGGTTTGATAGCATCATAGTTGGGATGGACAGTAGCTAGCACATTGGTTTGATAGTAGCATAGTTGGGATGGACAGTAGCTATTACATTGGTTTGATAGTAGCATAGTTGGGATGGACAGTAGCTAGCACATTGGTTTGATAGTAGCATAGTTGGGATGGACAGTAGCTAGCACATTGGTTTGATAGTAGCATAGTTGGGATGTACAGTAGCTAGCACATTGGTTTGATAGTAGCATAATTGGGATGGACAGTAGCTAGCACATTGGTTTGATAGCATCATAGTTGGGATGGACAGTAGCTAGCGCATTGGTTTGATAGTAGTATAGTTGGGATGTACAGTAGCTAGCACATAGGTTTGATAGCATTGTTGGTATGGACAGTAGATAGCACATTGGTTTGATTGTAGCATAGTTGGGATGGACAGTAGCTAGCACATTGGTTTGATAGTAGCATAGTTGGGATGGACAGTAGCTAGCACATTGGTTTGATAGCATCATAGTTGGGATGGACAGTAGCTAGCGCATTGGTTTGATAGTAGCATAGTTGGGATGGACAGTAGCTAGCACATTGGTTTGATAGTAGCATAGTTGGGATGGACAGTAGCTAGCACATAGGTTTGATAGCATTGTTGGTATGGACAGTAGATAGCACATTGGTTTGATTGTAGCATAGTTGGGATGGACAGTAGCTAGCACATTGGTTTGATAGTAGCATAGTTGGGATGGACAGTAGCTAGCACATTGGTTTGATAGCATCATAGTTGGGATGGACAGTAGCTAGCGCATTGGTTTGATAGTAGCATAGTTGGGATGGACAGTAGCTAGCACATTGGTTTGATAGTAGCATAGTTGGGATGGACAGTAGCTAGCACATTGGTTTGATAGTAGCATAGTTGGGATGGACAGTAGTTAGCACATTGGTTTGATAGTAGCATAGTTGGGATGGACAGTAGCTAGCACATTGGTTTGATAGTAGCATAGTTGGGATGGACAGTAGCTAGCACATTGGTTTGATAGTAGCATAGTTGGGATGGACAGTAGCTAGCACATTGGTTTGATAGTAGCATAGTTGGAATGGACAGTAGCTAGCACATTGGTTTGATAGTAGCATAGTTGGGATGGACAGTAGCTAGCACATTGGTTTGATAGCATCATAGTTGGGATGGACAGTAGCTAGCACATTGGTTTGATAGTAGCATAGTTGGGATGGACAGTAGCTAGCGCATTGGTTTGATAGTAGCATAGTTGGGATGGACTGTAGCTAGCGCATTGGTTTGATAGTAGCATAGTTGGGATGGACAGTAGCTAGCGCATTGGTTTGATAGTAGCATAGTTGGGATGGACAGTAGCTATTACATTGGTTTGATAGCATAGTTGGGATGGACAGTAGCTAGCACATTGGTTTGATAGCATCATAGTTGGGATGGACAGTAGCTAGCGCATTGGTTTGATAGTAGCATAGTTGGGATGGACAGTAGCTAGCACATTGGTTTGATAGTAGCATAGTTGGGATGGACAGTAGCTAGCACATTGGTTTGATAGTAGCATAGTTGGGATGGACAGTAGTTAGCACATTGGTTTGATAGTAGCATAGTTGGGATGGACAGTAGCTAGCACATTGGTTTGATAGTAGCATAGTTGGGATGGACAGTAGCTAGCACATTGGTTTGATAGTAGCATAGTTGGGATGGACAGTAGCTAGCACATTGGTTTGATAGAAGCATAGTTGGGATGGACAGTAGCTAGCACATTGGTTTGATAGTAGCATAGTTGGAATGGACAGTAGCTAGCACATTGGTTTGATAGTAGCATAGTTGGGATGGACAGTAGTTAGCACATTGGTTTGATAGTAGCATAGTTGGGATGGACAGTAGCTAGCACATTGGTTTGATAGCATCATAGTTGGGATGGACAGTAGCTAGCACATTGGTTTGATAGTAGCATAGTTGGGATGGACAGTAGCTAGCGCATTGGTTTGATAGTAGCATAGTTGGGATGGACTGTAGCTAGCGCATTGGTTTGATAGTAGCATAGTTGGGATGGACAGTAGCTAGCACATTGGTTTGATAGTAGCATAATTGGGATGGACAGTAGCTAGCACATTGGTTTGATAGCATCATAGTTGGGATGGACAGTAGCTAGCGCATTGGTTTGATAGTAGTATAGTTGGGATGTACAGTAGCTAGCACATAGGTTTGATAGCATTGTTGGTATGGACAGTAGATAGCACATTGGTTTGATTGTAGCATAGTTGGGATGGACAGTAGCTAGCACATTGGTTTGATAGTAGCATAGTTGGGATGGACAGTAGCTAGCACATTGGTTTGATAGCATCATAGTTGGGATGGACAGTAGCTAGCGCATTGGTTTGATAGTAGCATAGTTGGGATGGACAGTAGCTAGCACATTGGTTTGATAGTAGCATAGTTGGGATGGACAGTAGCTAGCACATTGGTTTGATAGTAGCATAGTTGGGATGGACAGTAGCTAGCACATTGGTTTGATAGCATCATAGTTGGGATGGACAGTAGCTAGCACATTGGTTTGATAGTAGCATAGTTGGGATGGACAGTAGCTAGCACATTGGTTTGATAGTAGCATAGTTGGGATGGACAGTAGCTAGCACATTGGTTTGATAGCATCATAGTTGGGATGGACAGTAGCTAGCACATTGGTTTGATAGTAGCATAGTTGGGATGGACAGTAGCTAGCGCATTGGTTTGATAGTAGCATAGTTGGGATGGACTGTAGCTAGCGCATTGGTTTGATAGTAGCATAGTTGGGATGGACAGTAGCTAGCACATTGGTTTGATAGTAGCATAATTGGGATGGACAGTAGCTAGCACATTGGTTTGATAGCATCATAGTTGGGATGGACAGTAGCTAGCGCATTGGTTTGATAGTAGTATAGTTGGGATGTACAGTAGCTAGCACATAGGTTTGATAGCATTGTTGGTATGGACAGTAGATAGCACATTTGTTTGATTGTAGCATAGTTGGGATGGACAGTAGCTAGCACATTGGTTTGATAGTAGCATAGTTGGGATGGACAGTAGCTAGCGCATTGGTTTGATAGTAGCATAGTTGGGATGGACAGTAGCTAGCACATTGGTTTGATAGTAGCATAGTTGGGATGGACAGTAGCTAGCACATTGGTTTGATAGTAGCATAGTTGGGATGGACAGTAGCTAGCACATTGGTTTGATAGTAGTATAGTTGGGATGTACAGTAGCTAGCACATAGGTTTGATAGCATTGTTGGGATGGACAGTAGATAGCACATTGGTTTGATTGTAGCATAGTTGGGATGGACAGTAGCTAGCACATTGGTTTGATAGTAGCATAGTTGGAATGGACAGTAGCTAGCACATTGGTTTGATAGTAGCATATTTGGGATGGACAGTAGCTAGCACATTGGTTTGATAGCATCATAGTTGGGATGGACAGTAGCTAGCGCATTGGTTTGATAGTAGCATAGTTGGGATGGACAGTAGCTAGCACATTGGTTTGATAGTAGCATAGTTGGGATGGACAGTAGCTAGCGCATTGGTTTGATAGTAGCATAGTTGGGATGGACAGTAGCTAGCACATTGGTTTGATAGTAGTATAGTTGGGATGTACAGTAGCTAGCACATATGTTTGATAGCATTGTTGGTATGGACAGTAGATAGCACATTTGTTTGATTGTAGCATAGTTGGGATGGACAGTAGCTAGCACATTGGTTTGATAGCATCATAGTTGGGATGGACAGTAGCTAGCGCATTGGTTTGATAGTAGCATAGTTGGGATGGACAGTAGCTAGCACATTGGTTTGATAGTAGCATAGTTGGGATGGACAGTAGCTAGCACATTGGTTTGATAGTAGCATAGTTGGGATGGACAGTAGCTAGCACATTGGTTTGATAGTAGCATAGTTGGAATGGACAGTAGCTAGCACATTGGTTTGATAGTAGCATAGTTGGGATGGACAGTAGCTAGCACATTGGTTTGATAGCATCATAGTTGGGATGGACAGTAGCTAGCACATTGGTTTGATAGTAGCATAGTTGGGATGGACAGTAGCTAGCGCATTGGTTTGATAGTAGCATAGTTGGGATGGACTGTAGCTAGCGCATTGGTTTGATAGTAGCATAGTTGGGATGGACAGTAGCTAGCACATTGGTTTGATAGTAGCATAGTTGGGATGGACAGTAGCTAGCACATTGGTTTGATAGTAGCATAGTTGGGATGGACAGTAGTTAGCACATTGGTTTGATAGTAGCATAGTTGGGATGGACAGTAGCTAGCACATTGGTTTGATAGTAGCATAGTTGGGATGGACAGTAGCTAGCACATTGGTTTGATAGTAGCATAGTTGGGATGGACAGTAGCTAGCACATTGGTTTGATAGTAGTATAGTTGGGATGTACAGTAGCTAGCACATAGGTTTGATAGCATTGTTGGTATGGACAGTAGATAGCACATTGGTTTGATTGTAGCATAGTTGGGATGGACAGTAGCTAGCACATTGGTTTGATAGTAGCATAGTTGGGATGGACAGTAGCTAGCACATTGGTTTGATAGCATCATAGTTGGGATGGACAGTAGCTAGCACATTGGTTTGATAGTAGCATAGTTGGGATGGACAGTAGCTATTACATTGGTTTGATAGTAGCATAGTTGGGATGGACAGTAGCTAGCACATTGGTTTGATAGTAGCATAGTTGGGATGGACAGTAGCTAGCACATTGGTTTGATAGTAGCATAGTTGGGATGTACAGTAGCTAGCACATAGGTTTGATAGCATTGTTGGGATGGACAGTAGATAGCACATTGGTTTGATTGTAGCATAGTTGGGATGGACAGTAGCTAGCACATTGGTTTGATAGTAGCATAGTTGGAATGGACAGTAGCTAGCACATTGGTTTGATAGTAGCATAGTTGGGATGGACAGTAGCTAGCACATTGGTTTGATAGTAGCATAGTTGGGATGGACAGTAGCTAGCACATTGGTTTGATAGTAGCATAGTTGGGATGGACAGTAGCTAGCACATTGGTTTGATAGTAGCATTGTTTGAATGGACAGTAGCTAGCATATTGGTTTGATAGTAGCATAGTTGGGATGGACAGTAACTAGCACATTGGTTTGATAGCATCATAGTTGGGATGGACAGTAGCTAGCGCATTGGTTTGATAGTAGCATAGTTGGGATGGACAGTAGCTAGCACATTGGTTTGATAGTAGCATAGTTGGGATGGACTGTAGCTAGCACATTGGTTTGATAGTAGCATAGTTGGAATGGACAGTAGCTAGCGCATTGGTTTGATAGTAGCATAGTTGGGATGGACAGTAGCTAGCACATTGGTTTGATAGTAGCATAGTTGGGATGGACAGTAGCTATTACATTGGTTTGATAGCATAGTTGGGATGGACAGTAGCTAGCACATTGGTTTGATAGCATCATAGTTGGGATGGACAGTAGCTAGCGCATTGGTTTGATAGTAGCATAGTTGGGATAGACAGTAGCTAGCGCATTGGTTTGATAGTAGCATAGTTGGGATGGACAGTAGCTATTACATTGGTTTGATAGCATAGTTGGGATGGACAGTAGCTAGCACATTGGTTTGATAGCATCATAGTTGGGATGGACAGTAGCTAGCGCATTGGTTTGATAGTAGCATAGTTGGGATGGACAGTAGCTAGCACATTGGTTTGATAGTAGCATAGTTGGGATGGACAGTAGTTAGCACATTGGTTTGATAGTAGCATAGTTGGGATGGACAGTAGCTAGCACATTGGTTTGATAGTAGCATAGTTGGGATGGACAGTAGCTAGCACATTGGTTTGATAGTAGCAAAGTTGGGATGGACAGTAGCTAGCACATTGGTTTGATAGTAGCATAGTTGGGATGGACAGTAGCTAGCACATTGGTTTGATAGCATCATAGTTGGGATGGACAGTAGCTAGCGCATTGGTTTGATAGTAGCATAGTTTGGATGTACAGTAGCTAGCACATAGGTTTGATAGCATTGTTGGGATGGACAGTAGATAGCACATTGGTTTGATTGTAGCATAGTTGGGATGGACAGTAGCTAGCACATTGGTTTGATAGTAGCATAGTTGGGATGGACAGTAGCTAGCACATTGGTTTGATAGCATCATAGTTGGGATGGACAGTAGCTAGCGCATTGGTTTGATAGTAGCATAGTTGGGATGGACAGTAGCTAGCGCATTGGTTTGATAGTAGCATAGTTGGGATGGACAGTAGCTAGCGCATTGGTTTGATAGTAGCATAGTTGGGATGGACAGTAGCTAGCGCATTGGTTTGATAGTAGCATAGTTGGGATGGACTGTAGCTAGCGCATTGGTTTGATAGTAGCATAGTTGGGATGGACAGTAGCTAGCACATTGGTTTGATAGTAGCATAGTTGGGATGGACAGTAGCTAGCACATTGGTTTGATAGTAGCATAGTTGGGATGGACAGTAGCTAGCACATTGGTTTGATAGCATCATAGTTGGGATGGACAGTAGCTAGCGCATTGGTTTGATAGTAGCATAGTTGGGATGGACAGTAGCTAGCGCATTGGTTTGATAGTAGCATAGTTGGGATGGACTGTAGCTAGCGCATTGGTTTGATAGTAGCATTGTTGGGATGGACAGTAGATAGCACATTGGTTTGATTGTAGCATAGTTGGGATGGACAGTAGCTAGCACATTGGTTTGATAGTAGTATAGTTGGGATGGACAGTAGCTAGCACATTGGTTTGATAGTAGCATAGTTGGGATGGACAGTAGCTAGTACATTGGTTTGATAGTAGCATAGTTGGGATGGACAGTAGCTAGCACATTGGTTTGATAGTAACATAGTTGGGATGGACAGTAGCTAGCACATTGGTTTGATAGTAGCATCGTTGGGATGTACAGTAGCTAGCACATAGGTTTGATAGCATTGTTGGGATGGACAGTAGATAGCACATTGGTTTGATTGTAGCATAGTTGGGATGGACAGTAGCTAGCACATTGGTTTGATAGTAGCATAGTTGGAATGGACAGTAGCTAGCACATTGGTTTGATAGTAGCATAGTTGGGATGGACAGTAGCTAGCACATTGGTTTGATAGCATCATAGTTGGGATGGACAGTAGCTAGCGCATTGGTTTGATAGTAGCATAGTTGGGATGGACAGTAGCTAGCACATTGGTTTGATAGTAGCATAATTGGGATGGACAGTAGCTAGCACATTGGTTTGATAGCATCATAGTTGGGATGGACAGTAGCTAGCGCATTGGTTTGATAGTAGTATAGTTGGGATGTACAGTAGCTAGCACATTGGTTTGATAGTAGCATAGTTGGAATGGACAGTAGCTAGCACATTGGTTTGATAGTAGCATAGTTGGGATGGACAGTAGCTAGCACATTGGTTTGATAGCATCATAGTTGGGATGGACAGTAGCTAGCACATTGGTTTGATAGTAGCATAGTTGGGATGGACAGTAGCTAGCGCATTGGTTTGATAGTAGCATAGTTGGGATGGACTGTAGCTAGCGCATTGGTTTGATAGTAGCATAGTTGGGATGGACAGTAGCTAGCACATTGGTTTGATAGTAGCATAGTTGGGATGGACAGTAGCTAGCACATTGGTTTGATAGTAGCATAGTTGGGATGGACAGTAGTTAGCACATTGGTTTGATAGTAGCATAGTTGGGATGGACAGTAGCTAGCACATTGGTTTGATAGTAGTATAGTTGGGATGTACAGTAGCTAGCACATTGGTTTGATAGTAGCATAGTTGGTATGGACAGTAGATAGCACATTGGTTTGATTGTAGCATAGTTGGGATGGACAGTAGCTAGCACATTGGTTTGATAGTAGCATAGTTGGGATGGACAGTAGCTTGCACATTGGTTTGATAGCATCATAGTTGGGATGGACAGTAGCTAGCGCATTGGTTTGATAGTAGCATAGTTGGGATGGACAGTAGCTATTACATTGGTTTGATAGTAGCATAGTTGGGATGGACAGTAGCTAGCACATTGGTTTGATAGTAGCATAGTTGGGATGGACAGTAGCTAGCGCATTGGTTTGATAGTAGCATAGTTGGGATGGACAGTAGCTAGCACATTGGTTTGATAGTAGCATAGTTGGGATGGACAGTAGCTAGCACATTGGTTTGATAGTAGCATAGTTGGGATGGACAGTAGTTAGCACATTGGTTTGATAGTAGCATAGTTGGGATGGACAGTAGCTAGCACATTGGTTTGATAGTAGCATAGTTGGGATGGACAGTAGCTAGCACATTGGTTTGATAGTAGCATAGTTGGGATGGACAGTAGCTAGCACATTGGTTTGATAGCATCATAGTTGGGATGGACAGTAGCTAGCACATTGGTTTGATAGTAGCATAGTTGGGATGGACAGTAGCTAGCGCATTGGTTTGATAGTAGCATAGTTGGGATGGACTGTAGCTAGCGCATTGGTTTGATAGTAGCATAGTTGGGATGGACAGTAGCTAGCACATTGGTTTGATAGTAGCATAGTTGGGATGGACAGTAGCTAGCACATTGGTTTGATAGTAGCATAGTTGGGATGGACAGTAGTTAGCACATTGGTTTGATAGTAGCATAGTTGGGATGGACAGTAGCTAGCACATTGGTTTGATAGTAGTATAGTTGGGATGTACAGTAGCTAGCACATTGGTTTGATAGTAGCATAGTTGGTATGGACAGTAGATAGCACATTGGTTTGATTGTAGCATAGTTGGGATGGACAGTAGCTAGCACATTGGTTTGATAGTAGCATAGTTGGGATGGACAGTAGCTTGCACATTGGTTTGATAGCATCATAGTTGGGATGGACAGTAGCTAGCGCATTGGTTTGATAGTAGCATAGTTGGGATGGACAGTAGCTATTACATTGGTTTGATAGTAGCATAGTTGGGATGGACAGTAGCTAGCACATTGGTTTGATAGTAGCATAGTTGGGATGGACAGTAGCTAGCGCATTGGTTTGATAGTAGCATAGTTGGGATGGACAGTAGCTAGCACATTGGTTTGATAGTAGCATAGTTGGGATGGACAGTAGCTAGCACATTGGTTTGATAGTAGCATAGTTGGGATGGACAGTAGTTAGCACATTGGTTTGATAGTAGCATAGTTGGGATGGACAGTAGCTAGCACATTGGTTTGATAGTAGCATAGTTGGGATGGACAGTAGCTAGCACATTGGTTTGATAGTAGCATAGTTGGGATGGACAGTAGCTAGCACATTGGTTTGATAGTAGCATAGTTGGAATGGACAGTAGCTAGCACATTGGTTTGATAGTAGCATAGTTGGGATGGACAGTAGCTAGCACATTGGTTTGATAGCATCATAGTTGGGATGGACAGTAGCTAGCACATTGGTTTGGTAGTAGCATAGTTGGGATGGACAGTAGCTAGCGCATTGGTTTGATAGTAGCATAGTTGGGATGGACTGTAGCTAGCGCATTGGTTTGATAGTAGCATAGTTGGGATGGACAGTAGCTAGCGCATTGGTTTGATAGTAGCATAGTTGGGATGGACAGTAGCTATTACATTGGTTTGATAGCATAGTTGGGATGGACAGTAGCTAGCACATTGGTTTGATAGCATCATAGTTGGGATGGACAGTAGCTAGCGCATTGGTTTGATAGTAGCATAGTTGGGATGGACAGTAGCTAGCACATTGGTTTGATAGTAGCATAGTTGGGATGGACAGTAGCTAGCACATTGGTTTGATAGTAGCATAGTTGGGATGGACAGTAGTTAGCACATTGGTTTGATAGTAGCATAGTTGGGATGGACAGTAGCTAGCACATTGGTTTGATAGTAGCATAGTTGGGATGGACAGTAGCTAGCACATTGGTTTGATAGTAGCATAGTTGGGATGGACAGTAGCTAGCACATTGGTTTGATAGTAGCATAGTTGGGATGGACAGTAGCTAGCACATTGGTTTGATAGTAGCATAGTTGGGATGGACAGTAGCTAGCACATTGGTTTGATAGAAGCATAGTTGGGATGGACAGTAGCTAGCACATTGGTTTGATAGTAGCATAGTTGGAATGGACAGTAGCTAGCACATTGGTTTGATAGTAGCATAGTTGGGATGGACAGTAGTTAGCACATTGGTTTGATAGTAGCATAGTTGGGATGGACAGTAGCTAGCACATTGGTTTGATAGTAGCATAGTTGGGATGGACAGTAGCTAGCACATTGGTTTGATAGTAGCATAGTTGGGATGGACAGTAGCTAGCACATTGGTTTGATAGAAGCATAGTTGGGATGGACAGTAGCTAGCACATTGGTTTGATAGTAGCATAGTTGGAATGGACAGTAGCTAGCACATTGGTTTGATAGTAGCATAGTTGGGATGGACAGTAGTTAGCACATTGGTTTGATAGTAGCATAGTTGGGATGGACAGTAGCTAGCACATTGGTTTGATAGCATCATAGTTGGGATGGACAGTAGCTAGCACATTGGTTTGATAGTAGCATAGTTGGGATGGACAGTAGCTAGCGCATTGGTTTGATAGTAGCATAGTTGGGATGGACTGTAGCTAGCGCATTGGTTTGATAGTAGCATAGTTGGGATGGACAGTAGCTAGCACATTGGTTTGATAGTAGCATAATTGGGATGGACAGTAGCTAGCACATTGGTTTGATAGCATCATAGTTGGGATGGACAGTAGCTAGCGCATTGGTTTGATAGTAGTATAGTTGGGATGTACAGTAGCTAGCACATAGGTTTGATAGCATTGTTGGTATGGACAGTAGATATCACATTGGTTTGATTGTAGCATAGTTGGGATGGACAGTAGCTAGCACATTGGTTTGATAGTAGCATAGTTGGGATGGACAGTAGCTAGCACATTGGTTTGATAGCATCATAGTTGGGATGGACAGTAGCTAGCGCATTGGTTTGATAGTAGCATAGTTGGGATGGACAGTAGCTAGCACATTGGTTTGATAGTAGCATAGTTGGGATGGACAGTAGCTAGCACATTGGTTTGATAGTAGCATAGTTGGGATGGACAGTAGCTAGCACATTGGTTTGATAGCATCATAGTTGGGATGGACAGTAGCTAGCACATTGGTTTGATAGTAGCATAGTTGGGATGGACAGTAGCTAGCACATTGGTTTGATAGTAGCATAGTTGGGATGGACAGTAGCTAGCACATTGGTTTGATAGCATCATAGTTGGGATGGACAGTAGCTAGCACATTGGTTTGATAGTAGCATAGTTGGGATGGACAGTAGCTAGCGCATTGGTTTGATAGTAGCATAGTTGGGATGGACTGTAGCTAGCGCATTGGTTTGATAGTAGCATAGTTGGGATGGACAGTAGCTAGCACATTGGTTTGATAGTAGCATAATTGGGATGGACAGTAGCTAGCACATTGGTTTGATAGCATCATAGTTGGGATGGACAGTAGCTAGCGCATTGGTTTGATAGTAGTATAGTTGGGATGTACAGTAGCTAGCACATAGGTTTGATAGCATTGTTGGTATGGACAGTAGATAGCACATTTGTTTGATTGTAGCATAGTTGGGATGGACAGTAGCTAGCACATTGGTTTGATAGTAGCATAGTTGGGATGGACAGTAGCTAGCGCATTGGTTTGATAGTAGCATAGTTGGGATGGACAGTAGCTAGCACATTGGTTTGATAGTAGCATAGTTGGGATGGACAGTAGCTAGCACATTGGTTTGATAGTAGCATAGTTGGGATGGACAGTAGCTAGCACATTGGTTTGATAGTAGTATAGTTGGGATGTACAGTAGCTAGCACATAGGTTTGATAGCATTGTTGGGATGGACAGTAGATAGCACATTGGTTTGATTGTAGCATAGTTGGGATGGACAGTAGCTAGCACATTGGTTTGATAGTAGCATAGTTGGAATGGACAGTAGCTAGCACATTGGTTTGATAGTAGCATATTTGGGATGGACAGTAGCTAGCACATTGGTTTGATAGCATCATAGTTGGGATGGACAGTAGCTAGCGCATTGGTTTGATAGTAGCATAGTTGGGATGGACATTAGCTAGCACATTGGTTTGATAGTAGCATAGTTGGGATGGACAGTAGCCAGCGCATTGGTTTGATAGTAGCATAGTTGGGATGGACAGTAGCTAGCACATTGGTTTGATAGTAGTATAGTTGGGATGTACAGTAGCTAGCACATAGGTTTGATAGCATTGTTGGTATGGACAGTAGATAGCACATTTGTTTGATTGTAGCATAGTTGGGATGGACAGTAGCTAGCACATTGGTTTGATAGCATCATAGTTGGGATGGACAGTAGCTAGCGCATTGGTTTGATAGTAGCATAGTTGGGATGGACAGTAGCTAGCACATTGGTTTGATAGTAGCATAGTTGGGATGGACAGTAGCTAGCACATTGGTTTGATAGTAGCATAGTTGGGATGGACAGTAGCTAGCACATTGGTTTGATAGTAGCATAGTTGGAATGGACAGTAGCTAGCACATTGGTTTGATAGTAGCATAGTTGGGATGGACAGTAGCTAGCACATTGGTTTGATAGCATCATAGTTGGGATGGACAGTAGCTAGCACATTGGTTTGATAGTAGCATAGTTGGGATGGACAGTAGCTAGCGCATTGGTTTGATAGTAGCATAGTTGGGATGGACAGTAGCTAGCACATTGGTTTGATAGCATCATAGTTGGGATGGACAGTAGCTAGCGCATTGGTTTGATAGTAGCATAGTTGGGATGGACAGTAGCTAGCACATTGGTTTGATAGTAGCATAGTTGGGATGGACAGTAGCTAGCACATTGGTTTGATAGTAGCATAGTTGGGATGGACAGTAGTTAGCACATTGGTTTGATAGTAGCATAGTTGGGATGGACAGTAGCTAGCACATTGGTTTGATAGTAGCATAGTTGGGATGGACAGTAGCTAGCACATTGGTTTGATAGTAGCATAGTTGGGATGGACAGTAGCTAGCACATTGGTTTGATAGTAGTATAGTTGGGATGTACAGTAGCTAGCACATAGGTTTGATAGCATTGTTGGTATGGACAGTAGATAGCACATTGGTTTGATTGTAGCATAGTTGGGATGGACAGTAGCTAGCACATTGGTTTGATAGTAGCATAGTTGGGATGGACAGTAGCTAGCACATTGGTTTGATAGCATCATAGTTGGGATGGACAGTAGCTAGCACATTGGTTTGATAGTAGCATAGTTGGGATGGACAGTAGCTATTACATTGGTTTGATAGTAGCATAGTTGGGATGGACAGTAGCTAGCACATTGGTTTGATAGTAGCATAGTTGGGATGGACAGTAGCTAGCACATTGGTTTGATAGTAGCATAGTTGGGATGTACAGTAGCTAGCACATTGGTTTGATAGTAGCATAATTGGGATGGACAGTAGCTAGCACATTGGTTTGATAGCATCATAGTTGGGATGGACAGTAGCTAGCGCATTGGTTTGATAGTAGTATAGTTGGGATGTACAGTAGCTAGCACATAGGTTTGATAGCATTGTTGGTATGGACAGTAGATAGCACATTGGTTTGATTGTAGCATAGTTGGGATGGACAGTAGCTAGCACATTGGTTTGATAGTAGCATAGTTGGGATGGACAGTAGCTAGCACATTGGTTTGATAGCATCATAGTTGGGATGGACAGTAGCTAGCGCATTGGTTTGATAGTAGCATAGTTGGGATGGACAGTAGCTAGCACATTGGTTTGATAGTAGCATAGTTGGGATGGACAGTAGCTAGCACATAGGTTTGATAGCATTGTTGGTATGGACAGTAGATAGCACATTGGTTTGATTGTAGCATAGTTGGGATGGACAGTAGCTAGCACATTGGTTTGATAGTAGCATAGTTGGGATGGACAGTAGCTAGCACATTGGTTTGATAGCATCATAGTTGGGATGGACAGTAGCTAGCGCATTGGTTTGATAGTAGCATAGTTGGGATGGACAGTAGCTAGCACATTGGTTTGATAGTAGCATAGTTGGGATGGACAGTAGCTAGCACATTGGTTTGATAGTAGCATAGTTGGGATGGACAGTAGTTAGCACATTGGTTTGATAGTAGCATAGTTGGGATGGACAGTAGCTAGCACATTGGTTTGATAGTAGCATAGTTGGGATGGACAGTAGCTAGCACATTGGTTTGATAGTAGCATAGTTGGGATGGACAGTAGCTAGCACATTGGTTTGATAGTAGCATAGTTGGAATGGACAGTAGCTAGCACATTGGTTTGATAGTAGCATAGTTGGGATGGACAGTAGCTAGCACATTGGTTTGATAGCATCATAGTTGGGATGGACAGTAGCTAGCACATTGGTTTGATAGTAGCATAGTTGGGATGGACAGTAGCTAGCGCATTGGTTTGATAGTAGCATAGTTGGGATGGACTGTAGCTAGCGCATTGGTTTGATAGTAGCATAGTTGGGATGGACAGTAGCTAGCGCATTGGTTTGATAGTAGCATAGTTGGGATGGACAGTAGCTATTACATTGGTTTGATAGCATAGTTGGGATGGACAGTAGCTAGCACATTGGTTTGATAGCATCATAGTTGGGATGGACAGTAGCTAGCGCATTGGTTTGATAGTAGCATAGTTGGGATGGACAGTAGCTAGCACATTGGTTTGATAGTAGCATAGTTGGGATGGACAGTAGCTAGCACATTGGTTTGATAGTAGCATAGTTGGGATGGACAGTAGATAGCACATTGGTTTGATTGTAGCATAGTTGGGATGGACAGTAGCTAGCACATTGGTTTGATAGTAGCATAGCTGGGATGGACA
This sequence comes from Borostomias antarcticus, assembly GCF_949987555.1. Classification (NCBI taxonomy): domain Eukaryota; kingdom Metazoa; phylum Chordata; class Actinopteri; order Stomiiformes; family Stomiidae; genus Borostomias; species Borostomias antarcticus. Next base: position 66,008 of record NW_028175787.1, read on the forward strand.
GTAGCTAGCACATTGGTTTGATAGCATCATAGTTGGGATGGACAGTAGCTAGCGCATTGGTTTGATAGTAGCATAGTTGGGATGGACAGTAGCTAGCGCATTGGTTTGATAGTAGCATAGTTGGGATGGACTGTAGCTAGCGCATTGGTTTGATAGTAGCATAGTTGGAATGGACAGTAGCTAGCACATTGGTTTGATAGTAGCATAGTTGGGATGGACAGTAGTTAGCACATTGGTTTGATAGTAGCAAAGTTGGGATGGACAGTAGCTAGCACATTGGTTTGATAGTAGCATAGTTGGGATGGACAGTAGCTAGCACATTGGTTTGATAGTAGCATAGTTGGGATGGACAGTAGCTAGCACATTGGTTTGATAGTAGCATAGTTGGGATGGACAGTAGTTAGCACATTGGTTTGATAGTAGCATAGTTGGGATGGACAGTAGCTAGCACATTGGTTTGATAGTAGCATAGTTGGGATGGACAGTAGCTAGCACATTGGTTTGATAGTAGCATAGTTGGGATGGACAGTAGCTAGCACATTGGTTTGATAGTAGCATAGTTGGAATGGACAGTAGCTAGCACATTGGTTTGATAGTAGCATAGTTGGGATGGACAGTAGCTAGCACATTGGTTTGATAGCATCATAGTTGGGATGGACAGTAGCTAGCACATTGGTTTGATAGTAGCATAGTTGGGATGGACAGTAGCTAGCGCATTGGTTTGATAGTAGCATAGTTGGGATGGACTGTAGCTAGCGCATTGGTTTGATAGTAGCATAGTTGGGATGGACAGTAGCTAGCACATTGGTTTGATAGTAGCATAATTGGGATGGACAGTAGCTAGCACATTGGTTTGATAGCATCATAGTTGGGATGGACAGTAGCTAGCGCATTGGTTTGATAGTAGTATAGTTGGGATGTACAGTAGCTAGCACATAGGTTTGATAGCATTGTTGGTATGGACAGTAGATAGCACATTGGTTTGATTGTAGCATAGTTGGGATGGACAGTAGCTAGCACATTGGTTTGATAGTAGCATAGTTGGGATGGACAGTAGCTAGCACATTGGTTTGATAGCATCATAGTTGGGATGGACAGTAGCTAGCGCATTGGTTTGATAGTAGCATAGTTGGGATGGACAGTAGCTAGCACATTGGTTTGATAGTAGCATAGTTGGGATGGACAGTAGCTAGCACATAGGTTTGATAGCATTGTTGGTATGGACAGTAGATAGCACATTGGTTTGATTGTAGCATAGTTGGGATGGACAGTAGCTAGCACATTGGTTTGATAGTAGCATAGTTGGGATGGACAGTAGCTAGCACATTGGTTTGATAGCATCATAGTTGGGATGGACAGTAGCTAGCGCATTGGTTTGATAGTAGCATAGTTGGGATGGACAGTAGCTAGCACATTGGTTTGATAGTAGCATAGTTGGGATGGACAGTAGCTAGCACATTGGTTTGATAGTAGCATAGTTGGGATGGACAGTAGTTAGCACATTGGTTTGATAGTAGCATAGTTGGGATGGACAGTAGCTAGCACATTGGTTTGATAGTAGCATAGTTGGGATGGACAGTAGCTAGCACATTGGTTTGATAGTAGCATAGTTGGGATGGACAGTAGCTAGCACATTGGTTTGATAGTAGCATAGTTGGAATGGACAGTAGCTAGCACATTGGTTTGATAGTAGCATAGTTGGGATGGACAGTAGCTAGCACATTGGTTTGATAGCATCATAGTTGGGATGGACAGTAGCTAGCACATTGGTTTGGTAGTAGCATAGTTGGGATGGACAGTAGCTAGCGCATTGGTTTGATAGTAGCATAGTTGGGATGGACTGTAGCTAGCGCATTGGTTTGATAGTAGCATAGTTGGGATGGACAGTAGCTAGCGCATTGGTTTGATAGTAGCATAGTTGGGATGGACAGTAGCTATTACATTGGTTTGATAGCATAGTTGGGATGGACAGTAGCTAGCACATTGGTTTGATAGCATCATAGTTGGGATGGACAGTAGCTAGCGCATTGGTTTGATAGTAGCATAGTTGGGATGGACAGTAGCTAGCACATTGGTTTGATAGTAGCATAGTTGGGATGGACAGTAGCTAGCACATTGGTTTGATAGTAGCATAGTTGGGATGGACAGTAGTTAGCACATTGGTTTGATAGTAGCATAGTTGGGATGGACAGTAGCTAGCACATTGGTTTGATAGTAGCATAGTTGGGATGGACAGTAGCTAGCACATTGGTTTGATAGTAGCATAGTTGGGATGGACAGTAGCTAGCACATTGGTTTGATAGTAGCATAGTTGGGATGGACAGTAGCTAGCACATTGGTTTGATAGTAGCATAGTTGGGATGGACAGTAGCTAGCACATTGGTTTGATAGAAGCATAGTTGGGATGGACAGTAGCTAGCACATTGGTTTGATAGTAGCATAGTTGGAATGGACAGTAGCTAGCACATTGGTTTGATAGTAGCATAGTTGGGATGGACAGTAGTTAGCACATTGGTTTGATAGTAGCATAGTTGGGATGGACAGTAGCTAGCACATTGGTTTGATAGTAGCATAGTTGGGATGGACAGTAGCTAGCACATTGGTTTGATAGTAGCATAGTTGGGATGGACAGTAGCTAGCACATTGGTTTGATAGAAGCATAGTTGGGATGGACAGTAGCTAGCACATTGGTTTGATAGTAGCATAGTTGGAATGGACAGTAGCTAGCACATTGGTTTGATAGTAGCATAGTTGGGATGGACAGTAGTTAGCACATTGGTTTGATAGTAGCATAGTTGGGATGGACAGTAGCTAGCACATTGGTTTGATAGCATCATAGTTGGGATGGACAGTAGCTAGCACATTGGTTTGATAGTAGCATAGTTGGGATGGACAGTAGCTAGCGCATTGGTTTGATAGTAGCATAGTTGGGATGGACTGTAGCTAGCGCATTGGTTTGATAGTAGCATAGTTGGGATGGACAGTAGCTAGCACATTGGTTTGATAGTAGCATAATTGGGATGGACAGTAGCTAGCACATTGGTTTGATAGCATCATAGTTGGGATGGACAGTAGCTAGCGCATTGGTTTGATAGTAGTATAGTTGGGATGTACAGTAGCTAGCACATAGGTTTGATAGCATTGTTGGTATGGACAGTAGATATCACATTGGTTTGATTGTAGCATAGTTGGGATGGACAGTAGCTAGCACATTGGTTTGATAGTAGCATAGTTGGGATGGACAGTAGCTAGCACATTGGTTTGATAGCATCATAGTTGGGATGGACAGTAGCTAGCGCATTGGTTTGATAGTAGCATAGTTGGGATGGACAGTAGCTAGCACATTGGTTTGATAGTAGCATAGTTGGGATGGACAGTAGCTAGCACATTGGTTTGATAGTAGCATAGTTGGGATGGACAGTAGCTAGCACATTGGTTTGATAGCATCATAGTTGGGATGGACAGTAGCTAGCACATTGGTTTGATAGTAGCATAGTTGGGATGGACAGTAGCTAGCACATTGGTTTGATAGTAGCATAGTTGGGATGGACAGTAGCTAGCACATTGGTTTGATAGCATCATAGTTGGGATGGACAGTAGCTAGCACATTGGTTTGATAGTAGCATAGTTGGGATGGACAGTAGCTAGCGCATTGGTTTGATAGTAGCATAGTTGGGATGGACTGTAGCTAGCGCATTGGTTTGATAGTAGCATAGTTGGGATGGACAGTAGCTAGCACATTGGTTTGATAGTAGCATAATTGGGATGGACAGTAGCTAGCACATTGGTTTGATAGCATCATAGTTGGGATGGACAGTAGCTAGCGCATTGGTTTGATAGTAGTATAGTTGGGATGTACAGTAGCTAGCACATAGGTTTGATAGCATTGTTGGTATGGACAGTAGATAGCACATTTGTTTGATTGTAGCATAGTTGGGATGGACAGTAGCTAGCACATTGGTTTGATAGTAGCATAGTTGGGATGGACAGTAGCTAGCGCATTGGTTTGATAGTAGCATAGTTGGGATGGACAGTAGCTAGCACATTGGTTTGATAGTAGCATAGTTGGGATGGACAGTAGCTAGCACATTGGTTTGATAGTAGCATAGTTGGGATGGACAGTAGCTAGCACATTGGTTTGATAGTAGTATAGTTGGGATGTACAGTAGCTAGCACATAGGTTTGATAGCATTGTTGGGATGGACAGTAGATAGCACATTGGTTTGATTGTAGCATAGTTGGGATGGACAGTAGCTAGCACATTGGTTTGATAGTAGCATAGTTGGAATGGACAGTAGCTAGCACATTGGTTTGATAGTAGCATATTTGGGATGGACAGTAGCTAGCACATTGGTTTGATAGCATCATAGTTGGGATGGACAGTAGCTAGCGCATTGGTTTGATAGTAGCATAGTTGGGATGGACATTAGCTAGCACATTGGTTTGATAGTAGCATAGTTGGGATGGACAGTAGCCAGCGCATTGGTTTGATAGTAGCATAGTTGGGATGGACAGTAGCTAGCACATTGGTTTGATAGTAGTATAGTTGGGATGTACAGTAGCTAGCACATAGGTTTGATAGCATTGTTGGTATGGACAGTAGATAGCACATTTGTTTGATTGTAGCATAGTTGGGATGGACAGTAGCTAGCACATTGGTTTGATAGCATCATAGTTGGGATGGACAGTAGCTAGCGCATTGGTTTGATAGTAGCATAGTTGGGATGGACAGTAGCTAGCACATTGGTTTGATAGTAGCATAGTTGGGATGGACAGTAGCTAGCACATTGGTTTGATAGTAGCATAGTTGGGATGGACAGTAGCTAGCACATTGGTTTGATAGTAGCATAGTTGGAATGGACAGTAGCTAGCACATTGGTTTGATAGTAGCATAGTTGGGATGGACAGTAGCTAGCACATTGGTTTGATAGCATCATAGTTGGGATGGACAGTAGCTAGCACATTGGTTTGATAGTAGCATAGTTGGGATGGACAGTAGCTAGCGCATTGGTTTGATAGTAGCATAGTTGGGATGGACAGTAGCTAGCACATTGGTTTGATAGCATCATAGTTGGGATGGACAGTAGCTAGCGCATTGGTTTGATAGTAGCATAGTTGGGATGGACAGTAGCTAGCACATTGGTTTGATAGTAGCATAGTTGGGATGGACAGTAGCTAGCACATTGGTTTGATAGTAGCATAGTTGGGATGGACAGTAGTTAGCACATTGGTTTGATAGTAGCATAGTTGGGATGGACAGTAGCTAGCACATTGGTTTGATAGTAGCATAGTTGGGATGGACAGTAGCTAGCACATTGGTTTGATAGTAGCATAGTTGGGATGGACAGTAGCTAGCACATTGGTTTGATAGTAGTATAGTTGGGATGTACAGTAGCTAGCACATAGGTTTGATAGCATTGTTGGTATGGACAGTAGATAGCACATTGGTTTGATTGTAGCATAGTTGGGATGGACAGTAGCTAGCACATTGGTTTGATAGTAGCATAGTTGGGATGGACAGTAGCTAGCACATTGGTTTGATAGCATCATAGTTGGGATGGACAGTAGCTAGCACATTGGTTTGATAGTAGCATAGTTGGGATGGACAGTAGCTATTACATTGGTTTGATAGTAGCATAGTTGGGATGGACAGTAGCTAGCACATTGGTTTGATAGTAGCATAGTTGGGATGGACAGTAGCTAGCACATTGGTTTGATAGTAGCATAGTTGGGATGTACAGTAGCTAGCACATTGGTTTGATAGTAGCATAATTGGGATGGACAGTAGCTAGCACATTGGTTTGATAGCATCATAGTTGGGATGGACAGTAGCTAGCGCATTGGTTTGATAGTAGTATAGTTGGGATGTACAGTAGCTAGCACATAGGTTTGATAGCATTGTTGGTATGGACAGTAGATAGCACATTGGTTTGATTGTAGCATAGTTGGGATGGACAGTAGCTAGCACATTGGTTTGATAGTAGCATAGTTGGGATGGACAGTAGCTAGCACATTGGTTTGATAGCATCATAGTTGGGATGGACAGTAGCTAGCGCATTGGTTTGATAGTAGCATAGTTGGGATGGACAGTAGCTAGCACATTGGTTTGATAGTAGCATAGTTGGGATGGACAGTAGCTAGCACATAGGTTTGATAGCATTGTTGGTATGGACAGTAGATAGCACATTGGTTTGATTGTAGCATAGTTGGGATGGACAGTAGCTAGCACATTGGTTTGATAGTAGCATAGTTGGGATGGACAGTAGCTAGCACATTGGTTTGATAGCATCATAGTTGGGATGGACAGTAGCTAGCGCATTGGTTTGATAGTAGCATAGTTGGGATGGACAGTAGCTAGCACATTGGTTTGATAGTAGCATAGTTGGGATGGACAGTAGCTAGCACATTGGTTTGATAGTAGCATAGTTGGGATGGACAGTAGTTAGCACATTGGTTTGATAGTAGCATAGTTGGGATGGACAGTAGCTAGCACATTGGTTTGATAGTAGCATAGTTGGGATGGACAGTAGCTAGCACATTGGTTTGATAGTAGCATAGTTGGGATGGACAGTAGCTAGCACATTGGTTTGATAGTAGCATAGTTGGAATGGACAGTAGCTAGCACATTGGTTTGATAGTAGCATAGTTGGGATGGACAGTAGCTAGCACATTGGTTTGATAGCATCATAGTTGGGATGGACAGTAGCTAGCACATTGGTTTGATAGTAGCATAGTTGGGATGGACAGTAGCTAGCGCATTGGTTTGATAGTAGCATAGTTGGGATGGACTGTAGCTAGCGCATTGGTTTGATAGTAGCATAGTTGGGATGGACAGTAGCTAGCGCATTGGTTTGATAGTAGCATAGTTGGGATGGACAGTAGCTATTACATTGGTTTGATAGCATAGTTGGGATGGACAGTAGCTAGCACATTGGTTTGATAGCATCATAGTTGGGATGGACAGTAGCTAGCGCATTGGTTTGATAGTAGCATAGTTGGGATGGACAGTAGCTAGCACATTGGTTTGATAGTAGCATAGTTGGGATGGACAGTAGCTAGCACATTGGTTTGATAGTAGCATAGTTGGGATGGACAGTAGTTAGCACATTGGTTTGATAGTAGCATAGTTGGGATGGACAGTAGCTAGCACATTGGTTTGATAGTAGCATAGTTGGGATGGACAGTAGCTAGCACATTGGTTTGATAGTAGCATAGTTGGGATGGACAGTAGCTAGCACATTGGTTTGATAGAAGCATAGTTGGGATGGACAGTAGCTAGCACATTGGTTTGATAGTAGCATAGTTGGAATGGACAGTAGCTAGCACATTGGTTTGATAGTAGCATAGTTGGGATGGACAGTAGTTAGCACATTGGTTTGATAGTAGCATAGTTGGGATGGACAGTAGCTAGCACATTGGTTTGATAGCATCATAGTTGGGATGGACAGTAGCTAGCACATTGGTTTGATAGTAGCATAGTTGGGATGGACAGTAGCTAGCGCATTGGTTTGATAGTAGCATAGTTGGGATGGACTGTAGCTAGCGCATTGGTTTGATAGTAGCATAGTTGGGATGGACAGTAGCTAGCGCATTGGTTTGATAGTAGCATAGTTGGGATGGACAGTAGCTATTACATTGGTTTGATAGCATAGTTGGGATGGACAGTAGCTAGCACATTGGTTTGATAGCATCATAGTTGGGATGGACAGTAGCTAGCGCATTGGTTTGATAGTAGCATAGTTGGGATGGACAGTAGCTAGCACATTGGTTTGATAGTAGCATAGTTGGGATGGACAGTAGCTAGCACATTGGTTTGATAGTAGCATAGTTGGGATGGACAGTAGTTAGCACATTGGTTTGATAGTAGCATAGTTGGGATGGACAGTAGCTAGCACATTGGTTTGATAGTAGCATAGTTGGGATGGACAGTAGCTAGCACATTGGTTTGATAGTAGCATAGTTGGGATGGACAGTAGCTAGCACATTGGTTTGATAGAAGCATAGTTGGGATGGACAGTAGCTAGCACATTGGTTTGATAGTAGCATAGTTGGAATGGACAGTAGCTAGCACATTGGTTTGATAGTAGCATAGTTGGGATGGACAGTAGTTAGCACATTGGTTTGATAGTAGCATAGTTGGGATGGACAGTAGCTAGCACATTGGTTTGATAGCATCATAGTTGGGATGGACAGTAGCTAGCACATTGGTTTGATAGTAGCATAGTTGGGATGGACAGTAGCTAGCGCATTGGTTTGATAGTAGCATAGTTGGGATGGACTGTAGCTAGCGCATTGGTTTGATAGTAGCATAGTTGGGATGGACAGTAGCTAGCACATTGGTTTGATAGTAGCATAATTGGGATGGACAGTAGCTAGCACATTGGTTTGATAGCATCATAGTTGGGATGGACAGTAGCTAGCGCATTGGTTTGATAGTAGTATAGTTGGGATGTACAGTAGCTAGCACATAGGTTTGATAGCATTGTTGGTATGGACAGTAGATAGCACATTGGTTTGATTGTAGCATAGTTGGGATGGACAGTAGCTAGCACATTGGTTTGATAGTAGCATAGTTGGGATGGACAGTAGCTAGCACATTGGTTTGATAGCATCATAGTTGGGATGGACAGTAGCTAGCGCATTGGTTTGATAGTAGCATAGTTGGGATGGACAGTAGCTAGCACATTGGTTTGATAGTAGCATAGTTGGGATGGACAGTAGCTAGCACATTGGTTTGATAGTAGCATAGTTGGGATGGACAGTAGCTAGCACATTGGTTTGATAGCATCATAGTTGGGATGGACAGTAGCTAGCACATTGGTTTGATAGTAGCATAGTTGGGATGGACAGTAGCTAGCACATTGGTTTGATAGTAGCATAGTTGGGATGGACAGTAGCTAGCACATTGGTTTGATAGCATCATAGTTGGGATGGACAGTAGCTAGCACATTGGTTTGATAGTAGCATAGTTGGGATGGACAGTAGCTAGCGCATTGGTTTGATAGTAGCATAGTTGGGATGGACTGTAGCTAGCGCATTGGTTTGATAGTAGCATAGTTGGGATGGACAGTAGCTAGCACATTGGTTTGATAGTAGCATAATTGGGATGGACAGTAGCTAGCACATTGGTTTGATAGCATCATAGTTGGGATGGACAGTAGCTAGCGCATTGGTTTGATAGTAGTATAGTTGGGATGTACAGTAGCTAGCACATAGGTTTGATAGCATTGTTGGTATGGACAGTAGATAGCACATTTGTTTGATTGTAGCATAGTTGGGATGGACAGTAGCTAGCACATTGGTTTGATAGTAGCATAGTTGGGATGGACAGTAGCTAGCGCATTGGTTTGATAGTAGCATAGTTGGGATGGACAGTAGCTAGCACATTGGTTTGATAGTAGCATAGTTGGGATGGACAGTAGCTAGCACATTGGTTTGATAGTAGCATAGTTGGGATGGACAGTAGCTAGCACATTGGTTTGATAGTAGTATAGTTGGGATGTACAGTAGCTAGCACATAGGTTTGATAGCATTGTTGGGATGGACAGTAGATAGCACATTGGTTTGATTGTAGCATAGTTGGGATGGACAGTAGCTAGCACATTGGTTTGATAGTAGCATAGTTGGAATGGACAGTAGCTAGCACATTGGTTTGATAGTAGCATATTTGGGATGGACAGTAGCTAGCACATTGGTTTGATAGCATCATAGTTGGGATGGACAGTAGCTAGCGCATTGGTTTGATAGTAGCATAGTTGGGATGGACAGTAGCTAGCACATTGGTTTGATAGTAGCATAGTTGGGATGGACAGTAGCTAGCGCATTGGTTTGATAGTAGCATAGTTGGGATGGACAGTAGCTAGCACATTGGTTTGATAGTAGTATAGTTGGGATGTACAGTAGCTAGCACATATGTTTGATAGCATTGTTGGTATGGACAGTAGATAGCACATTTGTTTGATTGTAGCATAGTTGGGATGGACAGTAGCTAGCACATTGGTTTGATAGCATCATAGTTGGGATGGACAGTAGCTAGCGCATTGGTTTGATAGTAGCATAGTTGGGATGGACAGTAGCTAGCACATTGGTTTGATAGTAGCATAGTTGGGATGGACAGTAGCTAGCACATTGGTTTGATAGTAGCATAGTTGGGATGGACAGTAGCTAGCACATTGGTTTGATAGTAGCATAGTTGGAATGGACAGTAGCTAGCACATTGGTTTGATAGTAGCATAGTTGGGATGGACAGTAGCTAGCACATTGGTTTGATAGCATCATAGTTGGGATGGACAGTAGCTAGCACATTGGTTTGATAGTAGCATAGTTGGGATGGACAGTAGCTAGCGCATTGGTTTGATAGTAGCATAGTTGGGATGGACTGTAGCTAGCGCATTGGTTTGATAGTAGCATAGTTGGGATGGACAGTAGCTAGCACATTGGTTTGATAGTAGCATAGTTGGGATGGACAGTAGCTAGCACATTGGTTTGATAGTAGCATAGTTGGGATGGACAGTAGTTAGCACATTGGTTTGATAGTAGCATAGTTGGGATGGACAGTAGCTAGCACATTGGTTTGATAGTAGCATAGTTGGGATGGACAGTAGCTAGCACATTGGTTTGATAGTAGCATAGTTGGGATGGACAGTAGCTAGCACATTGGTTTGATAGTAGTATAGTTGGGATGTACAGTAGCTAGCACATAGGTTTGATAGCATTGTTGGTATGGACAGTAGATAGCACATTGGTTTGATTGTAGCATAGTTGGGATGGACAGTAGCTAGCACATTGGTTTGATAGTAGCATAGTTGGGATGGACAGTAGCTAGCACATTGGTTTGATAGCATCATAGTTGGGATGGACAGTAGCTAGCACATTGGTTTGATAGTAGCATAGTTGGGATGGACAGTAGCTATTACATTGGTTTGATAGTAGCATAGTTGGGATGGACAGTAGCTAGCACATTGGTTTGATAGTAGCATAGTTGGGATGGACAGTAGCTAGCACATTGGTTTGATAGTAGCATAGTTGGGATGTACAGTAGCTAGCACATAGGTTTGATAGCATTGTTGGGATGGACAGTAGATAGCACATTGGTTTGATTGTAGCATAGTTGGGATGGACAGTAGCTAGCACATTGGTTTGATAGTAGCATAGTTGGAATGGACAGTAGCTAGCACATTGGTTTGATAGTAGCATAGTTGGGATGGACAGTAGCTAGCACATTGGTTTGATAGTAGCATAGTTGGGATGGACAGTAGCTAGCACATTGGTTTGATAGTAGCATAGTTGGGATGGACAGTAGCTAGCACATTGGTTTGATAGTAGCATTGTTTGAATGGACAGTAGCTAGCATATTGGTTTGATAGTAGCATAGTTGGGATGGACAGTAACTAGCACATTGGTTTGATAGCATCATAGTTGGGATGGACAGTAGCTAGCGCATTGGTTTGATAGTAGCATAGTTGGGATGGACAGTAGCTAGCACATTGGTTTGATAGTAGCATAGTTGGGATGGACTGTAGCTAGCACATTGGTTTGATAGTAGCATAGTTGGAATGGACAGTAGCTAGCGCATTGGTTTGATAGTAGCATAGTTGGGATGGACAGTAGCTAGCACATTGGTTTGATAGTAGCATAGTTGGGATGGACAGTAGCTATTACATTGGTTTGATAGCATAGTTGGGATGGACAGTAGCTAGCACATTGGTTTGATAGCATCATAGTTGGGATGGACAGTAGCTAGCGCATTGGTTTGATAGTAGCATAGTTGGGATAGACAGTAGCTAGCGCATTGGTTTGATAGTAGCATAGTTGGGATGGACAGTAGCTATTACATTGGTTTGATAGCATAGTTGGGATGGACAGTAGCTAGCACATTGGTTTGATAGCATCATAGTTGGGATGGACAGTAGCTAGCGCATTGGTTTGATAGTAGCATAGTTGGGATGGACAGTAGCTAGCACATTGGTTTGATAGTAGCATAGTTGGGATGGACAGTAGTTAGCACATTGGTTTGATAGTAGCATAGTTGGGATGGACAGTAGCTAGCACATTGGTTTGATAGTAGCATAGTTGGGATGGACAGTAGCTAGCACATTGGTTTGATAGTAGCAAAGTTGGGATGGACAGTAGCTAGCACATTGGTTTGATAGTAGCATAGTTGGGATGGACAGTAGCTAGCACATTGGTTTGATAGCATCATAGTTGGGATGGACAGTAGCTAGCGCATTGGTTTGATAGTAGCATAGTTTGGATGTACAGTAGCTAGCACATAGGTTTGATAGCATTGTTGGGATGGACAGTAGATAGCACATTGGTTTGATTGTAGCATAGTTGGGATGGACAGTAGCTAGCACATTGGTTTGATAGTAGCATAGTTGGGATGGACAGTAGCTAGCACATTGGTTTGATAGCATCATAGTTGGGATGGACAGTAGCTAGCGCATTGGTTTGATAGTAGCATAGTTGGGATGGACAGTAGCTAGCGCATTGGTTTGATAGTAGCATAGTTGGGATGGACAGTAGCTAGCGCATTGGTTTGATAGTAGCATAGTTGGGATGGACAGTAGCTAGCGCATTGGTTTGATAGTAGCATAGTTGGGATGGACTGTAGCTAGCGCATTGGTTTGATAGTAGCATAGTTGGGATGGACAGTAGCTAGCACATTGGTTTGATAGTAGCATAGTTGGGATGGACAGTAGCTAGCACATTGGTTTGATAGTAGCATAGTTGGGATGGACAGTAGCTAGCACATTGGTTTGATAGCATCATAGTTGGGATGGACAGTAGCTAGCGCATTGGTTTGATAGTAGCATAGTTGGGATGGACAGTAGCTAGCGCATTGGTTTGATAGTAGCATAGTTGGGATGGACTGTAGCTAGCGCATTGGTTTGATAGTAGCATTGTTGGGATGGACAGTAGATAGCACATTGGTTTGATTGTAGCATAGTTGGGATGGACAGTAGCTAGCACATTGGTTTGATAGTAGTATAGTTGGGATGGACAGTAGCTAGCACATTGGTTTGATAGTAGCATAGTTGGGATGGACAGTAGCTAGTACATTGGTTTGATAGTAGCATAGTTGGGATGGACAGTAGCTAGCACATTGGTTTGATAGTAACATAGTTGGGATGGACAGTAGCTAGCACATTGGTTTGATAGTAGCATCGTTGGGATGTACAGTAGCTAGCACATAGGTTTGATAGCATTGTTGGGATGGACAGTAGATAGCACATTGGTTTGATTGTAGCATAGTTGGGATGGACAGTAGCTAGCACATTGGTTTGATAGTAGCATAGTTTGAATGGACAGTAGCTAGCACATTGGTTTGATAGTAGCATAGTTGGGATGGACAGTAGCTAGCACATTGGTTTGATAGCATCATAGTTGGGATGGACAGTAGCTAGCGCATTGGTTTGATAGTAGCATAGTTGGGATGGACAGTAGCTAGCACATTGGTTTGATAGTAGCATAATTGGGATGGACAGTAGCTAGCACATTGGTTTGATAGCATCATAGTTGGGATGGACAGTAGCTAGCGCATTGGTTTGATAGTAGTATAGTTGGGATGTACAGTAGCTAGCACATTGGTTTGATAGTAGCATAGTTGGAATGGACAGTAGCTAGCACATTGGTTTGATAGTAGCATAGTTGGGATGGACAGTAGCTAGCACATTGGTTTGATAGCATCATAGTTGGGATGGACAGTAGCTAGCACATTGGTTTGATAGTAGCATAGTTGGGATGGACAGTAGCTAGCGCATTGGTTTGATAGTAGCATAGTTGGGATGGACTGTAGCTAGCGCATTGGTTTGATAGTAGCATAGTTGGGATGGACAGTAGCTAGCACATTGGTTTGATAGTAGCATAGTTGGGATGGACAGTAGCTAGCACATTGGTTTGATAGTAGCATAGTTGGGATGGACAGTAGTTAGCACATTGGTTTGATAGTAGCATAGTTGGGATGGACAGTAGCTAGCACATTGGTTTGATAGTAGTATAGTTGGGATGTACAGTAGCTAGCACATTGGTTTGATAGTAGCATAGTTGGTATGGACAGTAGATAGCACATTGGTTTGATTGTAGCATAGTTGGGATGGACAGTAGCTAGCACATTGGTTTGATAGTAGCATAGTTGGGATGGACAGTAGCTTGCACATTGGTTTGATAGCATCATAGTTGGGATGGACAGTAGCTAGCGCATTGGTTTGATAGTAGCATAGTTGGGATGGACAGTAGCTATTACATTGGTTTGATAGTAGCATAGTTGGGATGGACAGTAGCTAGCACATTGGTTTGATAGTAGCATAGTTGGGATGGACAGTAGCTAGCACATTGGTTTGATAGTAGCATAGTTGGGATGTACAGTAGCTAGCACATTGGTTTGATTGTAGCATAGTTGGGATGGACAGTAGATAGCACATTGGTTTGATTGTAGCATAGTTGGGATGGACAGTAGCTAGCACATTGGTTTGATAGTAGCATAGTTGGAATGGACAGTAGCTAGCACATTGGTTTGATAGTAGCATAGTTGGGATGGACAGTAGCTAGCACATTGGTTTGATAGTAGCATAGTTGGGATGGACAGTAGCTAGCACATTGGTTTGATAGTAGCATAGTTGGGATGGACAGTAGCTAGCACATTGGTTTGATAGTAGCATCGTTTGAATGGACAGTAGCTAGCACATTGGTTTGATAGTAGCATAGTTGGGATGGACAGTAACTAGCACATTGGTTTGATAGCATCATAGTTGGGATGGACAGTAGCTAGCGCATTGGTTTGATAGTAGCATAGTTGGGATGGACAGTAGCTAGCACATTGGTTTGATAGTAGCATAGTTGGGATGGACTGTAGCTAGCGCATTGGTTTGATAGTAGCATAGTTGGAATGGACAGTAGCTAGCGCATTGGTTTGATAGTAGCATAGTTGGGATGGACAGTAGCTATTACATTGGTTTGATAGTAGCATAGTTGGGATGGACAGTAGCTATTACATTGGTTTGATAGCATAGTTGGGATGGACAGTAGCTAGCACATTGGTTTGATAGCATCATAGTTGGGATGGACAGTAGCTAGCGCATTGGTTTGATAGTAGCATAGTTGGGATGGACAGTAGCTAGCGCATTGGTTTGATAGTAGCATAGTTGGGATGGACAGTAGCTATTACATTGGTTTGATAGCATAGTTGGGATGGACAGTAGCTAGCACATTGGTTTGATAGCATCATAGTTGGGATGGACAGTAGCTAGCGCATTGGTTTGATAGCATTGTTGGTATGGACAGTAGATAGCACATTGGTTTGATTGTAGCATAGTTGGGATGGACAGTAGCTAGCACATTGGTTTGATAGTAGCATAGTTGGGATGGACAGTAGCTAGCACATTGGTTTGATAGCATCATAGTTGGGATGGACAGTAGCTAGCGCATTGGTTTGATAGTAGCATAGTTGGGATGGACAGTAGCTAGCACATTGGTTTGATAGTAGCATAGTTGGGATGGACAGTAGCTAGCACATTGGTTTGATAGTAGCATAGTTGGGATGGACAGTAGCTAGCACATTGGTTTGATAGTAGCATAGTTGGGATGGACAGTAGCTAGCACATTGGTTTGATAGTAGCATAGTTGGAATGGACAGTAGCTAGCACATTGGTTTGATAGTAGCATAGTTGGGATGGACAGTAGCTAGCACATTGGTTTGATAGCATCATAGTTGGGATGGACAGTAGCTAGCACATTGGTTTGATAGTAGCATAGTTGGGATGGACAGTAGCTAGCGCATTGGTTTGATAGTAGCATAGTTGGGATGGACTGTAGCTAGCGCATTGGTTTGATAGTAGCATAGTTGGGATGGACAGTAGCTAGCACATTGGTTTGATAGTAGCATAGTTGGGATGGACAGTAGCTAGCACATTGGTTTGATAGTAGCATAGTTGGGATGGACAGTAGTTAGCACATTGGTTTGATAGTAGCATAGTTGGGATGGACAGTAGCTAGCACATTGGTTTGATAGTAGCATAGTTGGGATGGACAGTAGCTAGCACATTGGTTTGATAGTAGCATAGTTGGGATGGACAGTAGCTAGCACATTGGTTTGATAGTAGTATAGTTGGGATGTACAGTAGCTAGCACATAGGTTTGATAGCATTGTTGGTATGGACAGTAGATAGCACATTGGTTTGATTGTAGCATAGTTGGGATGGACAGTAGCTAGCACATTGGTTTGATAGTAGCATAGTTGGGATGGACAGTAGCTTGCACATTGGTTTGATAGCATCATAGTTGGGATGGACAGTAGCTAGCGCATTGGTTTGATAGTAGCATAGTTGGGATGGACAGTAGCTATTACATTGGTTTGATAGTAGCATAGTTGGGATGGACAGTAGCTAGCACATTGGTTTGATAGTAGCATAGTTGGGATGGACAGTAGCTAGCACATTGGTTTGATAGTAGCATAGTTGGGATGTACAGTAGCTAGCACATAGGTTTGATAGCATTGTTGGGATGGACAGTAGATAGCACATTGGTTTGATTGTAGCATAGTTGGGATGGACAGTAGCTAGCACATTGGTTTGATAGTAGCATAGTTGGAATGGACAGTAGCTAGCACATTGGTTTGATAGTAGCATAGTTGGGATGGACAGTAGCTAGCACATTGGTTTGATAGTAGCATAGTTGGGATGGACAGTAGCTAGCACATTGGTTTGATAGTAGCATAGTTGGGATGGACAGTAGCTAGCACATTGGTTTGATAGTAGCATTGTTTGAATGGACAGTAGCTAGCACATTGGTTTGATAGTAGCATAGTTGGGATGGACAGTAACTAGCACATTGGTTTGATAGCATCATAGTTGGGATGGACAGTAGCTAGCGCATTGGTTTGATAGTAGCATAGTTGGGATGGACAGTAGCTAGCACATTGGTTTGATAGTAGCATAGTTGGGATGGACTGTAGCTAGCGCATTGGTTTGATAGTAGCATAGTTGGAATGGACAGTAGCTAGCGCATTGGTTTGATAGTAGCATAGTTGGGATGGACAGTAGCTAGCACATTGGTTTGATAGTAGCATAGTTGGGATGGACAGTAGCTATTACATTGGTTTGATAGCATAGTTGGGATGGACAGTAGCTAGCACATTGGTTTGATAGCATCATAGTTGGGATGGACAGTAGCTAGCGCATTGGTTTGATAGTAGCATAGTTGGGATGGACAGTAGCTAGCGCATTGGTTTGATAGTAGCATAGTTGGGATGGACAGTAGCTATTACATTGGTTTGATAGCATAGTTGGGATGGACAGTAGCTAGCACATTGGTTTGATAGCATCATAGTTGGGATGGACAGTAGCTAGCGCATTGGTTTGATAGTAGCATAGTTGGGATGGACAGTAGCTAGCACATTGGTTTGATAGTAGCATAGTTGGGATGGACAGTAGCTAGCACATTGGTTTGATAGTAGCATAGTTGGGATGGACAGTAGTTAGCACATTGGTTTGATAGTAGCATAGTTGGGATGGACAGTAGCTAGCACATTGGTTTGATAGTAGCATAGTTGGGATGGACAGTAGCTAGCACATTGGTTTGATAGTAGCAAAGTTGGGATGGACAGTAGCTAGCACATTGGTTTGATAGTAGCATAGTTGGGATGGACAGTAGCTAGCACATTGGTTTGATAGCATCATAGTTGGGATGGACAGTAGCTAGCGCATTGGTTTGATAGTAGCATAGTTTGGATGTACAGTAGCTAGCACATAGGTTTGATAGCATTGTTGGGATGGACAGTAGATAGCACATTGGTTTGATTGTAGCATAGTTGGGATGGACAGTAGCTAGCACATTGGTTTGATAGTAGCATAGTTGGGATGGACAGTAGCTAGCACATTGGTTTGATAGCATCATAGTTGGGATGGACAGTAGCTAGCGCATTGGTTTGATAGTAGCATAGTTGGGATGGACAGTAGCTAGCGCATTGGTTTGATAGTAGCATAGTTGGGATGGACTGTAGCTAGCGCATTGGTTTGATAGTAGCATTGTTGGGATGGACAGTAGATAGCACATTGGTTTGATTGTAGCATAGTTGGGATGGACAGTAGCTAGCACATTGGTTTGATAGTAGCATAGTTGGGATGGACAGTAGCTAGCACATTGGTTTGATAGTAGCATAGTTGGGATGGACAGTAGCTAGTACATTGGTTTGATAGTAGCATAGTTGGGATGGACAGTAGCTAGCACATTGGTTTGATAGTAACATAGTTGGGATGGACAGTAGCTAGCACATTGGTTTGATAGTAGCATAGTTGGGATGTACAGTAGCTAGCACATAGGTTTGATAGCATTGTTGGGATGGACAGTAGATAGCACATTGGTTTGATTGTAGCATAGTTGGGATGGACAGTAGCTAGCACATTGGTTTGATAGTAGCATAGTTGGAATGGACAGTAGCTAGCACATTGGTTTGATAGTAGCATAGTTGGGATGGACAGTAGCTAGCACATTGGTTTGATAGTAGCATAGTTGGGATGGACAGTAGCTAGCGCATTGGTTTGATAGTAGCATAGTTGGGATGGACTGTAGCTAGCACATTGGTTTGATAGTAGCATAGTTGGGATGGACAGTAGCTAGCACATTGGTTTGATAGTAGCATAGTTGGGATGGACAGTAGCTAGCACATTGGTTTGATAGCATCATAGTTGGGATGTACAGTAGCTAGCACAAAGGTTTGATAGCATTGTTGGGATGGACAGTAGATAGCACATTGTTTTGATTGTAGCATAGTTGGGATGGACAGTAGCTAGCACATTGGTTTGATAGTAGCATAGCTGGGATGGACAGTAGCTAGCACATTGGTTTGATAGCATCATAGTTGGGATGGACAGTAGCTAGCGCATTGGTTTGATAGTAGCATAGTTGGGATGGACAGTAGCTAGCGCATTGGTTTGATAGTAGCATAGTTGGGATGGACTGTAGCTAGCGCATTGGTTTGATAGTAGCATAGTTGGAATGGACAGTAGCTAGCACATTGGTTTGATAGTAGCATAGTTGGGATGGACAGTAGTTAGCACATTGGTTTGATAGTAGCAAAGTTGGGATGGACAGTAGCTAGCACATTGGTTTGATAGTAGCATAGTTGGGATGGACAGTAGCTAGCACATTGGTTTGATAGTAGCATAGTTGGGATGGACAGTAGCTAGCACATTGGTTTGATAGTAGTATAGTTGGGATGTACAGTAGCTAGCACATAGGTTTGATAGCATTGTTGGTATGGACAGTAGATAGCACATTGGTTTGATTGTAGCATAGTTGGGATGGACAGTAGCTAGCGCATTGGTTTGATAGTAGCATAGTTGGGATGGACAGTAGCTATTACATTGGTTTGATAGTAGCATAGTTGGGATGGACAGTAGCTAGCACATTGGTTTGATAGTAGCATAGTTGGGATGGACAGTAGCTAGCACATTGGTTTGATAGTAGCATAGTTGGGATGTACAGTAGCTAGCACATAGGTTTGATAGTAGCATAGTTGGGATGGACAGTAGCTAGCACATTGGTTTGATAGTAGCATAGTTGGGATGTACAGTAGCTAGCACATAGGTTTGATAGCATTGTTGGTATGGACAGTAGATAGCACATTGGTTTGATTGTAGCATAGTTGGGATGGACAGTAGCTAGCACATTGGTTTGATAGTAGCATAGTTGGAATGGACAGTAGCTAGCACATTGGTTTGATAGTAGCATAGTTGGGATGGACAGTAGCTAGCACATTGGTTTGATAGTAGCATAGTTGGGATGGACAGTAGCTAGCACATTGGTTTGATAGTAGCATAGTTGGGATGGACAGTAGCTAGCACATTGGTTTGATAGTAGCATCGTTTGAATGGACAGTAGCTAGCACATTGATTTGATAGTAGCATAGTTGGGATGGACAGTAACTAGCACATTGGTTTGATAGCATCATAGTTGGGATGGACAGTAGCTAGCGCATTGGTTTGATAGTAGCATAGTTGGGATGGACAGTAGCTAGCACATTGGTTTGATAGCATCATAGTTGGGATGGACAGTAGCTAGCACATTGGTTTGATAGTAGCATAGTTGGGATGGACAGTAGCTAGCGCATTGGTTTGATAGTAGCATAGTTGGGATGGACTGTAGCTAGCGCATTGGTTTGATAGTAGCATAGTTGGGATGGACAGTAGCTAGCGCATTGGTTTGATAGTAGCATAGTTGGGATGGACAGTAGCTATTACATTGGTTTGATAGCATAGTTGGGATGGACAGTAGCTAGCACATTGGTTTGATAGCATCATAGTTGGGATGGACAGTAGCTAGCGCATTGGTTTGATAGTAGCATAGTTGGGATGGACAGTAGCTAGCACATTGGTTTGATAGTAGCATAGTTGGGATGGACAGTAGCTAGCACATTGGTTTGATAGTAGCATAGTTGGGATGGACAGTAGTTAGCACATTGGTTTGATAGTAGCATAGTTGGGATGGACAGTAGCTAGCACATTGGTTTGATAGTAGCATAGTTGGGATGGACAGTAGCTAGCACATTGGTTTGATAGTAGCATAGTTGGGATGGACAGTAGCTAGCACATTGGTTTGATAGAAGCATAGTTGGGATGGACAGTAGCTAGCACATTGGTTTGATAGTAGCATAGTTGGAATGGACAGTAGCTAGCACATTGGTTTGATAGTAGCATAGTTGGGATGGACAGTAGTTAGCACATTGGTTTGATAGTAGCATAGTTGGGATGGACAGTAGCTAGCACATTGGTTTGATAGCATCATAGTTGGGATGGACAGTAGCTAGCACATTGGTTTGATAGTAGCATAGTTGGGATGGACAGTAGCTAGCGCATTGGTTTGATAGTAGCATAGTTGGGATGGACTGTAGCTAGCGCATTGGTTTGATAGTAGCATAGTTGGGATGGACAGTAGCTAGCACATTGGTTTGATAGTAGCATAATTGGGATGGACAGTAGCTAGCACATTGGTTTGATAGCATCATAGTTGGGATGGACAGTAGCTAGCGCATTGGTTTGATAGTAGTATAGTTGGGATGTACAGTAGCTAGCACATAGGTTTGATAGCATTGTTGGTATGGACAGTAGATAGCACATTGGTTTGATTGTAGCATAGTTGGGATGGACAGTAGCTAGCACATTGGTTTGATAGTAGCATAGTTGGGATGGACAGTAGCTAGCACATTGGTTTGATAGCATCATAGTTGGGATGGACAGTAGCTAGCGCATTGGTTTGATAGTAGCATAGTTGGGATGGACAGTAGCTAGCACATTGGTTTGATAGTAGCATAGTTGGGATGGACAGTAGCTAGCACATTGGTTTGATAGTAGCATAGTTGGGATGGACAGTAGCTAGCACATTGGTTTGATAGCATCATAGTTGGGATGGACAGTAGCTAGCACATTGGTTTGATAGTAGCATAGTTGGGATGGACAGTAGCTAGCACATTGGTTTGATAGTAGCATAGTTGGGATGGACAGTAGCTAGCACATTGGTTTGATAGCATCATAGTTGGGATGGACAGTAGCTAGCACATTGGTTTGATAGTAGCATAGTTGGGATGGACAGTAGCTAGCGCATTGGTTTGATAGTAGCATAGTTGGGATGGACTGTAGCTAGCGCATTGGTTTGATAGTAGCATAGTTGGGATGGACAGTAGCTAGCACATTGGTTTGATAGTAGCATAATTGGGATGGACAGTAGCTAGCACATTGGTTTGATAGCATCATAGTTGGGATGGACAGTAGCTAGCGCATTGGTTTGATAGTAGTATAGTTGGGATGTACAGTAGCTAGCACATAGG
Organism: Borostomias antarcticus; assembly: GCF_949987555.1. Taxonomy (NCBI): domain Eukaryota; kingdom Metazoa; phylum Chordata; class Actinopteri; order Stomiiformes; family Stomiidae; genus Borostomias; species Borostomias antarcticus. Next base: position 87,828 of record NW_028175787.1, read on the forward strand.
TTTGATAGCATTGTTGGTATGGACAGTAGATAGCACATTTGTTTGATTGTAGCATAGTTGGGATGGACAGTAGCTAGCACATTGGTTTGATAGTAGCATAGTTGGGATGGACAGTAGCTAGCGCATTGGTTTGATAGTAGCATAGTTGGGATGGACAGTAGCTAGCACATTGGTTTGATAGTAGCATAGTTGGGATGGACAGTAGCTAGCACATTGGTTTGATAGTAGCATAGTTGGGATGGACAGTAGCTAGCACATTGGTTTGATAGTAGTATAGTTGGGATGTACAGTAGCTAGCACATAGGTTTGATAGCATTGTTGGGATGGACAGTAGATAGCACATTGGTTTGATTGTAGCATAGTTGGGATGGACAGTAGCTAGCACATTGGTTTGATAGTAGCATAGTTGGAATGGACAGTAGCTAGCACATTGGTTTGATAGTAGCATATTTGGGATGGACAGTAGCTAGCACATTGGTTTGATAGCATCATAGTTGGGATGGACAGTAGCTAGCGCATTGGTTTGATAGTAGCATAGTTGGGATGGACAGTAGCTAGCACATTGGTTTGATAGTAGCATAGTTGGGATGGACAGTAGCTAGCGCATTGGTTTGATAGTAGCATAGTTGGGATGGACAGTAGCTAGCACATTGGTTTGATAGTAGTATAGTTGGGATGTACAGTAGCTAGCACATAGGTTTGATAGCATTGTTGGTATGGACAGTAGATAGCACATTTGTTTGATTGTAGCATAGTTGGGATGGACAGTAGCTAGCACATTGGTTTGATAGCATCATAGTTGGGATGGACAGTAGCTAGCGCATTGGTTTGATAGTAGCATAGTTGGGATGGACAGTAGCTAGCACATTGGTTTGATAGTAGCATAGTTGGGATGGACAGTAGCTAGCACATTGGTTTGATAGTAGCATAGTTGGGATGGACAGTAGCTAGCACATTGGTTTGATAGTAGCATAGTTGGAATGGACAGTAGCTAGCACATTGGTTTGATAGTAGCATAGTTGGGATGGACAGTAGCTAGCACATTGGTTTGATAGCATCATAGTTGGGATGGACAGTAGCTAGCACATTGGTTTGATAGTAGCATAGTTGGGATGGACAGTAGCTAGCGCATTGGTTTGATAGTAGCATAGTTGGGATGGACTGTAGCTAGCGCATTGGTTTGATAGTAGCATAGTTGGGATGGACAGTAGCTAGCACATTGGTTTGATAGTAGCATAGTTGGGATGGACAGTAGCTAGCACATTGGTTTGATAGTAGCATAGTTGGGATGGACAGTAGTTAGCACATTGGTTTGATAGTAGCATAGTTGGGATGGACAGTAGCTAGCACATTGGTTTGATAGTAGCATAGTTGGGATGGACAGTAGCTAGCACATTGGTTTGATAGTAGCATAGTTGGGATGGACAGTAGCTAGCACATTGGTTTGATAGTAGTATAGTTGGGATGTACAGTAGCTAGCACATAGGTTTGATAGCATTGTTGGTATGGACAGTAGATAGCACATTGGTTTGATTGTAGCATAGTTGGGATGGACAGTAGCTAGCACATTGGTTTGATAGTAGCATAGTTGGGATGGACAGTAGCTAGCACATTGGTTTGATAGCATCATAGTTGGGATGGACAGTAGCTAGCACATTGGTTTGATAGTAGCATAGTTGGGATGGACAGTAGCTATTACATTGGTTTGATAGTAGCATAGTTGGGATGGACAGTAGCTAGCACATTGGTTTGATAGTAGCATAGTTGGGATGGACAGTAGCTAGCACATTGGTTTGATAGTAGCATAGTTGGGATGTACAGTAGCTAGCACATTGGTTTGATAGTAGCATAATTGGGATGGACAGTAGCTAGCACATTGGTTTGATAGCATCATAGTTGGGATGGACAGTAGCTAGCGCATTGGTTTGATAGTAGTATAGTTGGGATGTACAGTAGCTAGCACATAGGTTTGATAGCATTGTTGGTATGGACAGTAGATAGCACATTGGTTTGATTGTAGCATAGTTGGGATGGACAGTAGCTAGCACATTGGTTTGATAGTAGCATAGTTGGGATGGACAGTAGCTAGCACATTGGTTTGATAGCATCATAGTTGGGATGGACAGTAGCTAGCGCATTGGTTTGATAGCATCATAGTTGGGATGGACAGTAGCTAGCACATTGGTTTGATAGTAGCATAGTTGGGATGGACAGTAGCTAGCACATTGGTTTGATAGTAGCATAGTTGGGATGGACAGTAGCTAGCACATTGGTTTGATAGTAGCATAGTTGGGATGGACAGTAGCTAGCACATTGGTTTGATAGAAGCATAGTTGGGATGGACAGTAGCTAGCGCATTGGTTTGATAGTAGCATAGTTGGGATGGACAGTAGCTAGCACATTGGTTTGATAGTAGCATAGTTGGGATGGACAGTAGCTAGCACATTGGTTTGATAGTAGCATAGTTGGGATGGACAGTAGCTAGCACATTGGTTTGATAGCATCATAGTTGGGATGGACAGTAGCTAGCACATTGGTTTGATAGTAGCATAGTTGGGATGGACAGTAGCTAGCACATTGGTTTGATAGTAGCATAGTTGGGATGGACAGTAGCTAGCACATTGGTTTGATAGCATCATAGTTGGGATGGACAGTAGCTAGCACATTGGTTTGATAGTAGCATAGTTGGGATGGACAGTAGCTAGCGCATTGGTTTGATAGTAGCATAGTTGGGATGGACTGTAGCTAGCGCATTGGTTTGATAGTAGCATAGTTGGGATGGACAGTAGCTAGCACATTGGTTTGATAGTAGCATAATTGGGATGGACAGTAGCTAGCACATTGGTTTGATAGCATCATAGTTGGGATGGACAGTAGCTAGCGCATTGGTTTGATAGTAGTATAGTTGGGATGTACAGTAGCTAGCACATAGGTTTGATAGCATTGTTGGTATGGACAGTAGATAGCACATTTGTTTGATTGTAGCATAGTTGGGATGGACAGTAGCTAGCACATTGGTTTGATAGTAGCATAGTTGGGATGGACAGTAGCTAGCGCATTGGTTTGATAGTAGCATAGTTGGGATGGACAGTAGCTAGCACATTGGTTTGATAGTAGCATAGTTGGGATGGACAGTAGCTAGCACATTGGTTTGATAGTAGCATAGTTGGGATGGACAGTAGCTAGCACATTGGTTTGATAGTAGTATAGTTGGGATGTACAGTAGCTAGCACATAGGTTTGATAGCATTGTTGGGATGGACAGTAGATAGCACATTGGTTTGATTGTAGCATAGTTGGGATGGACAGTAGCTAGCACATTGGTTTGATAGTAGCATAGTTGGAATGGACAGTAGCTAGCACATTGGTTTGATAGTAGCATATTTGGGATGGACAGTAGCTAGCACATTGGTTTGATAGCATCATAGTTGGGATGGACAGTAGCTAGCGCATTGGTTTGATAGTAGCATAGTTGGGATGGACAGTAGCTAGCACATTGGTTTGATAGTAGTATAGTTGGGATGTACAGTAGCTAGCACATAGGTTTGATAGCATTGTTGGGATGGACAGTAGATAGCACATTGGTTTGATTGTAGCATAGTTGGGATGGACAGTAGCTAGCACATTGGTTTGATAGTAGCATAGTTGGAATGGACAGTAGCTAGCACATTGGTTTGATAGTAGCATATTTGGGATGGACAGTAGCTAGCACATTGGTTTGATAGCATCATAGTTGGGATGGACAGTAGCTAGCGCATTGGTTTGATAGTAGCATAGTTGGGATGGACAGTAGCTAGCACATTGGTTTGATAGTAGCATAGTTGGAATGGACAGTAGCTAGCACATTGGTTTGATAGTAGCATAGTTGGGATGGACAGTAGCTAGCACATTGGTTTGATAGCATCATAGTTGGGATGGACAGTAGCTAGCACATTGGTTTGATAGTAGCATAGTTGGGATGGACAGTAGCTAGCGCATTGGTTTGATAGTAGCATAGTTGGGATGGACTGTAGCTAGCGCATTGGTTTGATAGTAGCATAGTTGGGATGGACAGTAGCTAGCACATTGGTTTGATAGTAGCATAGTTGGGATGGACAGTAGCTAGCACATTGGTTTGATAGTAGCATAGTTGGGATGGACAGTAGTTAGCACATTGGTTTGATAGTAGCATAGTTGGGATGGACAGTAGCTAGCACATTGGTTTGATAGTAGCATAGTTGGGATGGACAGTAGCTAGCACATTGGTTTGATAGTAGCATAGTTGGGATGGACAGTAGCTAGCACATTGGTTTGATAGTAGCATAGTTGGGATGGACAGTAGCTAGCACATTGGTTTGATAGTAGCATAGTTGGGATGGACAGTAGTTAGCACATTGGTTTGATAGTAGCATAGTTGGGATGGACAGTAGCTAGCACATTGGTTTGATAGTAGCATAGTTGGGATGGACAGTAGCTAGCACATTGGTTTGATAGTAGCATAGTTGGGATGGACAGTAGCTAGCACATTGGTTTGATAGTAGTATAGTTGGGATGTACAGTAGCTAGCACATAGGTTTGATAGCATTGTTGGTATGGACAGTAGATAGCACATTGGTTTGATTGTAGCATAGTTGGGATGGACAGTAGCTAGCACATTGGTTTGATAGTAGCATAGTTGGGATGGACAGTAGCTAGCACATTGGTTTGATAGCATCATAGTTGGGATGGACAGTAGCTAGCACATTGGTTTGATAGTAGCATAGTTGGGATGGACAGTAGCTATTACATTGGTTTGATAGTAGCATAGTTGGGATGGACAGTAGCTAGCACATTGGTTTGATAGTAGCATAGTTGGGATGGACAGTAGCTAGCACATTGGTTTGATAGTAGCATAGTTGGGATGTACAGTAGCTAGCACATTGGTTTGATAGTAGCATAATTGGGATGGACAGTAGCTAGCACATTGGTTTGATAGCATCATAGTTGGGATGGACAGTAGCTAGCGCATTGGTTTGATAGTAGTATAGTTGGGATGTACAGTAGCTAGCACATAGGTTTGATAGCATTGTTGGTATGGACAGTAGATAGCACATTGGTTTGATTGTAGCATAGTTGGGATGGACAGTAGCTAGCACATTGGTTTGATAGTAGCATAGTTGGGATGGACAGTAGCTAGCACATTGGTTTGATAGCATCATAGTTGGGATGGACAGTAGCTAGCGCATTGGTTTGATAGCATCATAGTTGGGATGGACAGTAGCTAGCACATTGGTTTGATAGTAGCATAGTTGGGATGGACAGTAGCTAGCACATTGGTTTGATAGTAGCATAGTTGGGATGGACAGTAGCTAGCACATTGGTTTGATAGTAGCATAGTTGGGATGGACAGTAGCTAGCACATTGGTTTGATAGAAGCATAGTTGGGATGGACAGTAGCTAGCACATTGGTTTGATAGTAGCATAGTTGGAATGGACAGTAGCTAGCACATTGGTTTGATAGTAGCATAGTTGGGATGGACAGTAGTTAGCACATTGGTTTGATAGTAGCATAGTTGGGATGGACAGTAGCTAGCACATTGGTTTGATAGCATCATAGTTGGGATGGACAGTAGCTAGCACATTGGTTTGATAGTAGCATAGTTGGGATGGACAGTAGCTAGCGCATTGGTTTGATAGTAGCATAGTTGGGATGGACTGTAGCTAGCGCATTGGTTTGATAGTAGCATAGTTGGGATGGACAGTAGCTAGCACATTGGTTTGATAGTAGCATAATTGGGATGGACAGTAGCTAGCACATTGGTTTGATAGCATCATAGTTGGGATGGACAGTAGCTAGCGCATTGGTTTGATAGTAGTATAGTTGGGATGTACAGTAGCTAGCACATAGGTTTGATAGCATTGTTGGTATGGACAGTAGATAGCACATTGGTTTGATTGTAGCATAGTTGGGATGGACAGTAGCTAGCACATTGGTTTGATAGTAGCATAGTTGGGATGGACAGTAGCTAGCACATTGGTTTGATAGCATCATAGTTGGGATGGACAGTAGCTAGCGCATTGGTTTGATAGTAGCATAGTTGGGATGGACAGTAGCTAGCACATTGGTTTGATAGTAGCATAGTTGGGATGGACAGTAGCTAGCACATTGGTTTGATAGTAGCATAGTTGGTATGGACAGTAGCTAGCACATTGGTTTGATAGCATCATAGTTGGGATGGACAGTAGCTAGCACATTGGTTTGATAGTAGCATAGTTGGGATGGACAGTAGCTAGCACATTGGTTTGATAGTAGCATAGTTGGGATGGACAGTAGCTAGCACATTGGTTTGATAGCATCATAGTTGGGATGGACAGTAGCTAGCACATTGGTTTGATAGTAGCATAGTTGGGATGGACAGTAGCTAGCGCATTGGTTTGATAGTAGCATAGTTGGGATGGACTGTAGCTAGCGCATTGGTTTGATAGTAGCATAGTTGGGATGGACAGTAGCTAGCACATTGGTTTGATAGTAGCATAATTGGGATGGACAGTAGCTAGCACATTGGTTTGATAGCATCATAGTTGGGATGGACAGTAGCTAGCGCATTGGTTTGATAGTAGTATAGTTGGGATGTACAGTAGCTAGCACATAGGTTTGATAGCATTGTTGGTATGGACAGTAGATAGCACATTTGTTTGATTGTAGCATAGTTGGGATGGACAGTAGCTAGCACATTGGTTTGATAGTAGCATAGTTGGGATGGACAGTAGCTAGCGCATTGGTTTGATAGTAGCATAGTTGGGATGGACAGTAGCTAGCACATTGGTTTGATAGTAGCATAGTTGGGATGGACAGTAGCTAGCACATTGGTTTGATAGTAGCATAGTTGGGATGGACAGTAGCTAGCACATTGGTTTGATAGTAGTATAGTTGGGATGTACAGTAGCTAGCACATAGGTTTGATAGCATTGTTGGGATGGACAGTAGATAGCACATTGGTTTGATTGTAGCATAGTTGGGATGGACAGTAGCTAGCACATTGGTTTGATAGTAGCATAGTTGGAATGGACAGTAGCTAGCACATTGGTTTGATAGTAGCATATTTGGGATGGACAGTAGCTAGCACATTGGTTTGATAGCATCATAGTTGGGATGGACAGTAGCTAGCGCATTGGTTTGATAGTAGCATAGTTGGGATGGACAGTAGCTAGCACATTGGTTTGATAGTAGCATAGTTGGGATGGACAGTAGCTAGCGCATTGGTTTGATAGTAGCATAGTTGGGATGGACAGTAGCTAGCACATTGGTTTGATAGTAGTATAGTTGGGATGTACAGTAGCTAGCACATAGGTTTGATAGCATTGTTGGTATGGACAGTAGATAGCACATTTGTTTGATTGTAGCATAGTTGGGATGGACAGTAGCTAGCACATTGGTTTGATAGCATCATAGTTGGGATGGACAGTAGCTAGCGCATTGGTTTGATAGTAGCATAGTTGGGATGGACAGTAGCTAGCACATTGGTTTGATAGTAGCATAGTTGGGATGGACAGTAGCTAGCACATTGGTTTGATAGTAGCATAGTTGGGATGGACAGTAGCTAGCACATTGGTTTGATAGTAGCATAGTTGGAATGGACAGTAGCTAGCACATTGGTTTGATAGTAGCATAGTTGGGATGGACAGTAGCTAGCACATTGGTTTGATAGCATCATAGTTGGGATGGACAGTAGCTAGCACATTGGTTTGATAGTAGCATAGTTGGGATGGACAGTAGCTAGCGCATTGGTTTGATAGTAGCATAGTTGGGATGGACTGTAGCTAGCGCATTGGTTTGATAGTAGCATAGTTGGGATGGACAGTAGCTAGCACATTGGTTTGATAGTAGCATAGTTGGGATGGACAGTAGCTAGCACATTGGTTTGATAGTAGCATAGTTGGGATGGACAGTAGTTAGCACATTGGTTTGATAGTAGCATAGTTGGGATGGACAGTAGCTAGCACATTGGTTTGATAGTAGCATAGTTGGGATGGACAGTAGCTAGCACATTGGTTTGATAGTAGCATAGTTGGGATGGACAGTAGCTAGCACATTGGTTTGATAGTAGTATAGTTGGGATGTACAGTAGCTAGCACATAGGTTTGATAGCATTGTTGGTATGGACAGTAGATAGCACATTGGTTTGATTGTAGCATAGTTGGGATGGACAGTAGCTAGCACATTGGTTTGATAGTAGCATAGTTGGGATGGACAGTAGCTAGCACATTGGTTTGATAGCATCATAGTTGGGATGGACAGTAGCTAGCACATTGGTTTGATAGTAGCATAGTTGGGATGGACAGTAGCTATTACATTGGTTTGATAGTAGCATAGTTGGGATGGACAGTAGCTAGCACATTGGTTTGATAGTAGCATAGTTGGGATGGACAGTAGCTAGCACATTGGTTTGATAGTAGCATAGTTGGGATGTACAGTAGCTAGCACATTGGTTTGATAGTAGCATAATTGGGATGGACAGTAGCTAGCACATTGGTTTGATAGCATCATAGTTGGGATGGACAGTAGCTAGCGCATTGGTTTGATAGTAGTATAGTTGGGATGTACAGTAGCTAGCACATAGGTTTGATAGCATTGTTGGTATGGACAGTAGATAGCACATTGGTTTGATTGTAGCATAGTTGGGATGGACAGTAGCTAGCACATTGGTTTGATAGTAGCATAGTTGGGATGGACAGTAGCTAGCACATTGGTTTGATAGCATCATAGTTGGGATGGACAGTAGCTAGCGCATTGGTTTGATAGTAGCATAGTTGGGATGGACAGTAGCTAGCACATTGGTTTGATAGTAGCATAGTTGGGATGGACAGTAGCTAGCACATAGGTTTGATAGCATTGTTGGTATGGACAGTAGATAGCACATTGGTTTGATTGTAGCATAGTTGGGATGGACAGTAGCTAGCACATTGGTTTGATAGTAGCATAGTTGGGATGGACAGTAGCTAGCACATTGGTTTGATAGCATCATAGTTGGGATGGACAGTAGCTAGCACATTGGTTTGATAGTAGCATAGTTGGGATGGACAGTAGCTAGCACATTGGTTTGATAGTAGCATAGTTGGGATGGACAGTAGCTAGCACATTGGTTTGATAGTAGCATAGTTGGGATGGACAGTAGTTAGCACATTGGTTTGATAGTAGCATAGTTGGGATGGACAGTAGCTAGCACATTGGTTTGATAGTAGCATAGTTGGGATGGACAGTAGCTAGCACATTGGTTTGATAGTAGCATAGTTGGGATGGACAGTAGCTAGCACATTGGTTTGATAGTAGCATAGTTGGAATGGACAGTAGCTAGCACATTGGTTTGATAGTAGCATAGTTGGGATGGACAGTAGCTAGCACATTGGTTTGATAGCATCATAGTTGGGATGGACAGTAGCTAGCACATTGGTTTGATAGTAGCATAGTTGGGATGGACAGTAGCTAGCGCATTGGTTTGATAGTAGCATAGTTGGGATGGACTGTAGCTAGCGCATTGGTTTGATAGTAGCATAGTTGGGATGGACAGTAGCTAGCGCATTGGTTTGATAGTAGCATAGTTGGGATGGACAGTAGCTATTACATTGGTTTGATAGCATAGTTGGGATGGACAGTAGCTAGCACATTGGTTTGATAGCATCATAGTTGGGATGGACAGTAGCTAGCGCATTGGTTTGATAGTAGCATAGTTGGGATGGACAGTAGCTAGCACATTGGTTTGATAGTAGCATAGTTGGGATGGACAGTAGCTAGCACATTGGTTTGATAGTAGCATAGTTGGGATGGACAGTAGTTAGCACATTGGTTTGATAGTAGCATAGTTGGGATGGACAGTAGCTAGCACATTGGTTTGATAGTAGCATAGTTGGGATGGACAGTAGCTAGCACATTGGTTTGATAGTAGCATAGTTGGGATGGACAGTAGCTAGCACATTGGTTTGATAGAAGCATAGTTGGGATGGACAGTAGCTAGCACATTGGTTTGATAGTAGCATAGTTGGAATGGACAGTAGCTAGCACATTGGTTTGATAGTAGCATAGTTGGGATGGACAGTAGTTAGCACATTGGTTTGATAGTAGCATAGTTGGGATGGACAGTAGCTAGCACATTGGTTTGATAGCATCATAGTTGGGATGGACAGTAGCTAGCACATTGGTTTGATAGTAGCATAGTTGGGATGGACAGTAGCTAGCGCATTGGTTTGATAGTAGCATAGTTGGGATGGACTGTAGCTAGCGCATTGGTTTGATAGTAGCATAGTTGGGATGGACAGTAGCTAGCACATTGGTTTGATAGTAGCATAATTGGGATGGACAGTAGCTAGCACATTGGTTTGATAGCATCATAGTTGGGATGGACAGTAGCTAGCGCATTGGTTTGATAGTAGTATAGTTGGGATGTACAGTAGCTAGCACATAGGTTTGATAGCATTGTTGGTATGGACAGTAGATAGCACATTGGTTTGATTGTAGCATAGTTGGGATGGACAGTAGCTAGCACATTGGTTTGATAGTAGCATAGTTGGGATGGACAGTAGCTAGCACATTGGTTTGATAGCATCATAGTTGGGATGGACAGTAGCTAGCGCATTGGTTTGATAGTAGCATAGTTGGGATGGACAGTAGCTAGCACATTGGTTTGATAGTAGCATAGTTGGGATGGACAGTAGCTAGCACATTGGTTTGATAGTAGCATAGTTGGGATGGACAGTAGCTAGCACATTGGTTTGATAGCATCATAGTTGGGATGGACAGTAGCTAGCACATTGGTTTGATAGTAGCATAGTTGGGATGGACAGTAGCTAGCACATTGGTTTGATAGTAGCATAGTTGGGATGGACAGTAGCTAGCACATTGGTTTGATAGCATCATAGTTGGGATGGACAGTAGCTAGCACATTGGTTTGATAGTAGCATAGTTGGGATGGACAGTAGCTAGCGCATTGGTTTGATAGTAGCATAGTTGGGATGGACTGTAGCTAGCGCATTGGTTTGATAGTAGCATAGTTGGGATGGACAGTAGCTAGCACATTGGTTTGATAGTAGCATAATTGGGATGGACAGTAGCTAGCACATTGGTTTGATAGTAGCATAGTTGGGATGGACAGTAGCTAGCACATTGGTTTGATAGTAGCATAGTTGGGATGGACAGTAGCTAGCACATTGGTTTGATAGTAGTATAGTTGGGATGTACAGTAGCTAGCACATAGGTTTGATAGCATTGTTGGGATGGACAGTAGATAGCACATTGGTTTGATTGTAGCATAGTTGGGATGGACAGTAGCTAGCACATTGGTTTGATAGTAGCATAGTTGGAATGGACAGTAGCTAGCACATTGGTTTGATAGTAGCATATTTGGGATGGACAGTAGCTAGCACATTGGTTTGATAGCATCATAGTTGGGATGGACAGTAGCTAGCGCATTGGTTTGATAGTAGCATAGTTGGGATGGACAGTAGCTAGCACATTGGTTTGATAGTAGCATAGTTGGGATGGACAGTAGCTAGCGCATTGGTTTGATAGTAGCATAGTTGGGATGGACAGTAGCTAGCACATTGGTTTGATAGTAGTATAGTTGGGATGTACAGTAGCTAGCACATAGGTTTGATAGCATTGTTGGTATGGACAGTAGATAGCACATTTGTTTGATTGTAGCATAGTTGGGATGGACAGTAGCTAGCACATTGGTTTGATAGCATCATAGTTGGGATGGACAGTAGCTAGCGCATTGGTTTGATAGTAGCATAGTTGGGATGGACAGTAGCTAGCACATTGGTTTGATAGTAGCATAGTTGGGATGGGCAGTAGCTAGCACATTGGTTTGATAGTAGCATAGTTGGGATGGACAGTAGCTAGCACATTGGTTTGATAGTAGCATAGTTGGAATGGACAGTAGCTAGCACATTGGTTTGATAGTAGCATAGTTGGGATGGACAGTAGCTAGCACATTGGTTTGATAGCATCATAGTTGGGATGGACAGTAGCTAGCACATTGGTTTGATAGTAGCATAGTTGGGATGGACAGTAGCTAGCGCATTGGTTTGATAGTAGCATAGTTGGGATGGACTGTAGCTAGCGCATTGGTTTGATAGTAGCATAGTTGGGATGGACAGTAGCTAGCACATTGGTTTGATAGTAGCATAGTTGGGATGGACAGTAGCTAGCACATTGGTTTGATAGTAGCATAGTTGGGATGGACAGTAGTTAGCACATTGGTTTGATAGTAGCATAGTTGGGATGGACAGTAGCTAGCACATTGGTTTGATAGTAGCATAGTTGGGATGGACAGTAGCTAGCACATTGGTTTGATAGTAGCATAGTTGGGATGGACAGTAGCTAGCACATTGGTTTGATAGTAGTATAGTTGGGATGTACAGTAGCTAGCACATAGGTTTGATAGCATTGTTGGTATGGACAGTAGATAGCACATTGGTTTGATTGTAGCATAGTTGGGATGGACAGTAGCTAGCACATTGGTTTGATAGTAGCATAGTTGGGATGGACAGTAGCTAGCACATTGGTTTGATAGCATCATAGTTGGGATGGACAGTAGCTAGCACATTGGTTTGATAGTAGCATAGTTGGGATGGACAGTAGCTATTACATTGGTTTGATAGTAGCATAGTTGGGATGGACAGTAGCTAGCACATTGGTTTGATAGTAGCATAGTTGGGATGGCAGTAGCTAGCACATTGGTTTGATAGTAGCATAGTTGGGATGTACAGTAGCTAGCACATAGGTTTGATAGCATTGTTGGGATGGACAGTAGATAGCACATTGGTTTGATTGTAGCATAGTTGGGATGGACAGTAGCTAGCACATTGGTTTGATAGTAGCATAGTTGGAATGGACAGTAGCTAGCACATTGGTTTGATAGTAGCATAGTTGGGATGGACAGTAGCTAGCACATTGGTTTGATAGTAGCATAGTTGGGATGGACAGTAGCTAGCACATTGGTTTGATAGTAGCATAGTTGGGATGGACAGTAGCTAGCACATTGGTTTGATAGTAGCATTGTTTGAATGGACAGTAGCTAGCACATTGGTTTGATAGTAGCATAGTTGGGATGGACAGTAACTAGCACATTGGTTTGATAGCATCATAGTTGGGATGGACAGTAGCTAGCGCATTGGTTTGATAGTAGCATAGTTGGGATGGACAGTAGCTAGCACATTGGTTTGATAGTAGCATAGTTGGGATGGACTGTAGCTAGCACATTGGTTTGATAGTAGCATAGTTGGAATGGACAGTAGCTAGCGCATTGGTTTGATAGTAGCATAGTTGGGATGGACAGTAGCTAGCACATTGGTTTGATAGTAGCATAGTTGGGATGGACAGTAGCTATTACATTGGTTTGATAGCATAGTTGGGATGGACAGTAGCTAGCACATTGGTTTGATAGCATCATAGTTGGGATGGACAGTAGCTAGCGCATTGGTTTGATAGTAGCATAGTTGGGATAGACAGTAGCTAGCGCATTGGTTTGATAGTAGCATAGTTGGGATGGACAGTAGCTATTACATTGGTTTGATAGCATAGTTGGGATGGACAGTAGCTAGCACATTGGTTTGATAGCATCATAGTTGGGATGGACAGTAGCTAGCGCATTGGTTTGATAGTAGCATAGTTGGGATGGACAGTAGCTAGCACATTGGTTTGATAGTAGCATAGTTGGGATGGACAGTAGTTAGCACATTGGTTTGATAGTAGCATAGTTGGGATGGACAGTAGCTAGCACATTGGTTTGATAGTAGCATAGTTGGGATGGACAGTAGCTAGCACATTGGTTTGATAGTAGCAAAGTTGGGATGGACAGTAGCTAGCACATTGGTTTGATAGTAGCATAGTTGGGATGGACAGTAGCTAGCACATTGGTTTGATAGCATCATAGTTGGGATGGACAGTAGCTAGCGCATTGGTTTGATAGTAGCATAGTTTGGATGTACAGTAGCTAGCACATAGGTTTGATAGCATTGTTGGGATGGACAGTAGATAGCACATTGGTTTGATTGTAGCATAGTTGGGATGGACAGAAGCTAGCACATTGGTTTGATAGTAGCATAGTTGGGATGGACAGTAGCTAGCACATTGGTTTGATAGTAGCATAGTTGGGATGGACAGTAGTTAGCACATTGGTTTGATAGTAGCATAGTTGGGATGGACAGTAGCTAGCACATTGGTTTGATAGTAGCATAGTTGGGATGGACAGTAGCTAGCACATTGGTTTGATAGTAGCATAGTTGGGATGGACAGTAGCTAGCACATTGGTTTGATAGAAGCATAGTTGGGATGGACAGTAGCTAGCACATTGGTTTGATAGTAGCATAGTTGGAATGGACAGTAGCTAGCACATTGGTTTGATAGTAGCATAGTTGGGATGGACAGTAGTTAGCACATTGGTTTGATAGTAGCATAGTTGGGATGGACAGTAGCTAGCACATTGGTTTGATAGCATCATAGTTGGGATGGACAGTAGCTAGCACATTGGTTTGATAGTAGCATAGTTGGGATGGACAGTAGCTAGCGCATTGGTTTGATAGTAGCATAGTTGGGATGGACTGTAGCTAGCGCATTGGTTTGATAGTAGCATAGTTGGGATGGACAGTAGCTAGCACATTGGTTTGATAGTAGCATAATTGGGATGGACAGTAGCTAGCACATTGGTTTGATAGCATCATAGTTGGGATGGACAGTAGCTAGCGCATTGGTTTGATAGTAGTATAGTTGGGATGTACAGTAGCTAGCACATAGGTTTGATAGCATTGTTGGTATGGACAGTAGATAGCACATTGGTTTGATTGTAGCATAGTTGGGATGGACAGTAGCTAGCACATTGGTTTGATAGTAGCATAGTTGGGATGGACAGTAGCTAGCACATTGGTTTGATAGCATCATAGTTGGGATGGACAGTAGCTAGCGCATTGGTTTGATAGTAGCATAGTTGGGATGGACAGTAGCTAGCACATTGGTTTGATAGTAGCATAGTTGGGATGGACAGTAGCTAGCACATTGGTTTGATAGTAGCATAGTTGGGATGGACAGTAGCTAGCACATTGGTTTGATAGCATCATAGTTGGGATGGACAGTAGCTAGCACATTGGTTTGATAGTAGCATAGTTGGGATGGACAGTAGCTAGCACATTGGTTTGATAGTAGCATAGTTGGGATGGACAGTAGCTAGCACATTGGTTTGATAGCATCATAGTTGGGATGGACAGTAGCTAGCACATTGGTTTGATAGTAGCATAGTTGGGATGGACAGTAGCTAGCGCATTGGTTTGATAGTAGCATAGTTGGGATGGACTGTAGCTAGCGCATTGGTTTGATAGTAGCATAGTTGGGATGGACAGTAGCTAGCACATTGGTTTGATAGTAGCATAATTGGGATGGACAGTAGCTAGCACATTGGTTTGATAGTAGCATAGTTGGGATGGACAGTAGCTAGCACATTGGTTTGATAGTAGCATAGTTGGGATGGACAGTAGCTAGCACATTGGTTTGATAGTAGTATAGTTGGGATGTACAGTAGCTAGCACATAGGTTTGATAGCATTGTTGGGATGGACAGTAGATAGCACATTGGTTTGATTGTAGCATAGTTGGGATGGACAGTAGCTAGCACATTGGTTTGATAGTAGCATAGTTGGAATGGACAGTAGCTAGCACATTGGTTTGATAGTAGCATATTTGGGATGGACAGTAGCTAGCACATTGGTTTGATAGCATCATAGTTGGGATGGACAGTAGCTAGCGCATTGGTTTGATAGTAGCATAGTTGGGATGGACAGTAGCTAGCACATTGGTTTGATAGTAGCATAGTTGGGATGGACAGTAGCTAGCGCATTGGTTTGATAGTAGCATAGTTGGGATGGACAGTAGCTAGCACATTGGTTTGATAGTAGTATAGTTGGGATGTACAGTAGCTAGCACATAGGTTTGATAGCATTGTTGGTATGGACAGTAGATAGCACATTTGTTTGATTGTAGCATAGTTGGGATGGACAGTAGCTAGCACATTGGTTTGATAGCATCATAGTTGGGATGGACAGTAGCTAGCGCATTGGTTTGATAGTAGCATAGTTGGGATGGACAGTAGCTAGCACATTGGTTTGATAGTAGCATAGTTGGGATGGACAGTAGCTAGCACATTGGTTTGATAGTAGCATAGTTGGGATGGACAGTAGCTAGCACATTGGTTTGATAGTAGCATAGTTGGAATGGACAGTAGCTAGCACATTGGTTTGATAGTAGCATAGTTGGGATGGACAGTAGCTAGCACATTGGTTTGATAGCATCATAGTTGGGATGGACAGTAGCTAGCACATTGGTTTGATAGTAGCATAGTTGGGATGGACTGTAGCTAGCGCATTGGTTTGATAGTAGCATAGTTGGGATGGACAGTAGCTAGCACATTGGTTTGATAGTAGCATAGTTGGGATGGACAGTAGCTAGCACATTGGTTTGATAGTAGCATAGTTGGGATGGACAGTAGTTAGCACATTGGTTTGATAGTAGCATAGTTGGGATGGACAGTAGCTAGCACATTGGTTTGATAGTAGCATAGTTGGGATGGACAGTAGCTAGCACATTGGTTTGATAGTAGCATAGTTGGGATGGACAGTAGCTAGCACATTGGTTTGATAGTAGCATAGTTGGGATGGACAGTAGCTAGCACATTGGTTTGATAGTAGCATAGTTGGAATGGACAGTAGCTAGCACATTGGTTTGATAGTAGCATAGTTGGGATGGACAGTAGCTAGCACATTGGTTTGATAGCATCATAGTTGGGATGGACAGTAGCTAGCACATTGGTTTGATAGTAGCATAGTTGGGATGGACAGTAGCTAGCGCATTGGTTTGATAGTAGCATAGTTGGGATGGACTGTAGCTAGCGCATTGGTTTGATAGTAGCATAGTTGGGATGGACAGTAGCTAGCACATTGGTTTGATAGTAGCATAGTTGGGATGGACAGTAGCTAGCACATTGGTTTGATAGTAGCATAGTTGGGATGGACAGTAGTTAGCACATTGGTTTGATAGTAGCATAGTTGGGATGGACAGTAGCTAGCACATTGGTTTGATAGTAGCATAGTTGGGATGGACAGTAGCTAGCACATTGGTTTGATAGTAGCATAGTTGGGATGGACAGTAGCTAGCACATTGGTTTGATAGTAGTATAGTTGGGATGTACAGTAGCTAGCACATAGGTTTGATAGCATTGTTGGTATGGACAGTAGATAGCACATTGGTTTGATTGTAGCATAGTTGGGATGGACAGTAGCTAGCACATTGGTTTGATAGTAGCATAGTTGGGATGGACAGTAGCTAGCACATTGGTTTGATAGCATCATAGTTGGGATGGACAGTAGCTAGCACATTGGTTTGATAGTAGCATAGTTGGGATGGACAGTAGCTAGCACATTGGTTTGATAGCATCATAGTTGGGATGGACAGTAGCTAGCACATTGGTTTGATAGTAGCATAGTTGGGATGGACAGTAGCTAGCGCATTGGTTTGATAGTAGCATAGTTGGGATGGACTGTAGCTAGCGCATTGGTTTGATAGTAGCATAGTTGGGATGGACAGTAGCTAGCACATTGGTTTGATAGTAGCATAATTGGGATGGACAGTAGCTAGCACATTGGTTTGATAGTAGCATAGTTGGGATGGACAGTAGCTAGCACATTGGTTTGATAGTAGCATAGTTGGGATGGACAGTAGCTAGCACATTGGTTTGATAGTAGTATAGTTGGGATGTACAGTAGCTAGCACATAGGTTTGATAGCATTGTTGGGATGGACAGTAGATAGCACATTGGTTTGATTGTAGCATAGTTGGGATGGACAGTAGCTAGCACATTGGTTTGATAGTAGCATAGTTGGAATGGACAGTAGCTAGCACATTGGTTTGATAGTAGCATATTTGGGATGGACAGTAGCTAGCACATTGGTTTGATAGCATCATAGTTGGGATGGACAGTAGCTAGCGCATTGGTTTGATAGTAGCATAGTTGGGATGGACAGTAGCTAGCACATTGGTTTGATAGTAGCATAGTTGGGATGGACAGTAGCTAGCGCATTGGTTTGATAGTAGCATAGTTGGGATGGACAGTAGCTAGCACATTGGTTTGATAGTAGTATAGTTGGGATGTACAGTAGCTAGCACATAGGTTTGATAGCATTGTTGGTATGGACAGTAGATAGCACATTTGTTTGATTGTAGCATAGTTGGGATGGACAGTAGCTAGCACATTGGTTTGATAGCATCATAGTTGGGATGGACAGTAGCTAGCGCATTGGTTTGATAGTAGCATAGTTGGGATGGACAGTAGCTAGCACATTGGTTTGATAGTAGCATAGTTGGGATGGACAGTAGCTAGCACATTGGTTTGATAGTAGCATAGTTGGGATGGACAGTAGCTAGCACATTGGTTTGATAGTAGCATAGTTGGAATGGACAGTAGCTAGCACATTGGTTTGATAGTAGCATAGTTGGGATGGACAGTAGCTAGCACATTGGTTTGATAGCATCATAGTTGGGATGGACAGTAGCTAGCACATTGGTTTGATAGTAGCATAGTTGGGATGGACAGTAGCTAGCGCATTGGTTTGATAGTAGCATAGTTGGGATGGACTGTAGCTAGCGCATTGGTTTGATAGTAGCATAGTTGGGATGGACAGTAGCTAGCACATTGGTTTGATAGTAGCATAGTTGGGATGGACAGTAGCTAGCACATTGGTTTGATAGTAGCATAGTTGGGATGGACAGTAGTTAGCACATTGGTTTGATAGTAGCATAGTTGGGATGGACAGTAGCTAGCACATTGGTTTGATAGTAGCATAGTTGGGATGGACAGTAGCTAGCACATTGGTTTGATAGTAGCATAGTTGGGATGGACAGTAGCTAGCACATTGGTTTGATAGTAGTATAGTTGGGATGTACAGTAGCTAGCACATAGGTTTGATAGCATTGTTGGTATGGACAGTAGATAGCACATTGGTTTGATTGTAGCATAGTTGGGATGGACAGTAGCTAGCACATTGGTTTGATAGTAGCATAGTTGGGATGGACAGTAGCTAGCACATTGGTTTGATAGCATCATAGTTGGGATGGACAGTAGCTAGCACATTGGTTTGATAGTAGCATAGTTGGGATGGACAGTAGCTATTACATTGGTTTGATAGTAGCATAGTTGGGATGGACAGTAGCTAGCACATTGGTTTGATAGTAGCATAGTTGGGATGGACAGTAGCTAGCACATTGGTTTGATAGTAGCATAGTTGGGATGTACAGTAGCTAGCACATAGGTTTGATAGCATTGTTGGGATGGACAGTAGATAGCACATTGGTTTGATTGTAGCATAGTTGGGATGGACAGTAGCTAGCACATTGGTTTGATAGTAGCATAGTTGGAATGGACAGTAGCTAGCACATTGGTTTGATAGTAGCATAGTTGGGATGGACAGTAGCTAGCACATTGGTTTGATAGTAGCATAGTTGGGATGGACAGTAGCTAGCACATTGGTTTGATAGTAGCATAGTTGGGATGGACAGTAGCTAGCACATTGGTTTGATAGTAGCATTGTTTGAATGGACAGTAGCTAGCACATTGGTTTGATAGTAGCATAGTTGGGATGGACAGTAACTAGCACATTGGTTTGATAGCATCATAGTTGGGATGGACAGTAGCTAGCGCATTGGTTTGATAGTAGCATAGTTGGGATGGACAGTAGCTAGCACATTGGTTTGATAGTAGCATAGTTGGGATGGACTGTAGCTAGCACATTGGTTTGATAGTAGCATAGTTGGAATGGACAGTAGCTAGCGCATTGGTTTGATAGTAGCATAGTTGGGATGGACAGTAGCTAGCACATTGGTTTGATAGTAGCATAGTTGGGATGGACAGTAGCTATTACATTGGTTTGATAGCATAGTTGGGATGGACAGTAGCTAGCACATTGGTTTGATAGCATCATAGTTGGGATGGACAGTAGCTAGCGCATTGGTTTGATAGTAGCATAGTTGGGATAGACAGTAGCTAGCGCATTGGTTTGATAGTAGCATAGTTGGGATGGACAGTAGCTATTACATTGGTTTGATAGCATAGTTGGGATGGACAGTAGCTAGCACATTGGTTTGATAGCATCATAGTTGGGATGGACAGTAGCTAGCACATTGGTTTGATAGTAGCATAGTTGGGATGGACAGTAGCTAGCACATTGGTTTGATAGTAGCATAGTTGGGATGGACAGTAGTTAGCACATTGGTTTGATAGTAGCATAGTTGGGATGGACAGTAGCTAGCACATTGGTTTGATAGTAGCATAGTTGGGATGGACAGTAGCTAGCACATTGGTTTGATAGTAGCAAAGTTGGGATGGACAGTAGCTAGCACATTGGTTTGATAGTAGCATAGTTGGGATGGACAGTAGCTAGCACATTGGTTTGATAGCATCATAGTTGGGATGGACAGTAGCTAGCGCATTGGTTTGATAGTAGCATAGTTTGGATGTACAGTAGCTAGCACATAGGTTTGATAGCATTGTTGGGATGGACAGTAGATAGCACATTGGTTTGATTGTAGCATAGTTGGGATGGACAGAAGCTAGCACATTGGTTTGATAGTAGCATAGTTGGGATGGACAGTAGCTAGCACATTGGTTTGATAGCATCATAGTTGGGATGGACAGTAGCTAGCGCATTGGTTTGATAGTAGCATAGTTGGGATGGACAGTAGCTAGCGCATTGGTTTGATAGTAGCATAGTTGGGATGGACAGTAGCTAGCGCATTGGTTTGATAGTAGCATAGTTGGGATGGACAGTAGCTAGCGCATTGGTTTGATAGTAGCATAGTTGGGATGGACTGTAGCTAGCGCATTGGTTTGATAGTAGCATTGTTGGGATGGACAGTAGATAGCACATTGGTTTGATTGTAGCATAGTTGGGATGGACAGTAGCTAGCACATTGGTTTGATAGTAGCATAGTTGGGATGGACAGTAGCTAGCACATTGGTTTGATAGCATCATAGTTGGGATGGACAGTAGCTAGCGCATTGGTTTGATAGTAGCATAGTTGGGATGGACAGTAGCTAGCGCATTGGTTTGATAGTAGCATAGTTGGGATGGACTGTAGCTAGCGCATTGGTATGATAGTAGCATTGTTGGGATGGACAGTAGATAGCACATTGGTTTGATTGTAGCATAGTTGGGATGGACAGTAGCTAGCACATTGGTTTGATAGTAGCATAGTTGGGATGGACAGTAGCTAGCACATTGGTTTGATAGTAGCATAGTTGGGATGGACAGTAGCTAGTACATTGGTTTGATAGTAGCATAGTTGGGATGGACAGTAGCTAGCACATTGGTTTGATAGTAACATAGTTGGGATGGACAGTAGCTAGCACATTGGTTTGATAGTAGCATCGTTGGGATGTACAGTAGCTAGCACATAGGTTTGATAGCATTGTTGGGATGGACAGTAGATAGCACATTGGTTTGATTGTAGCATAGTTGGGATGGACAGTAGCTAGCACATTGGTTTGATAGTAGCATAGTTGGAATGGACAGTAGCTAGCACATTGGTTTGATAGTAGCATAGTTGGGATGGACAGTAGCTAGCACATTGGTTTGATAGCATCATAGTTGGGATGGACAGTAGCTAGCGCATTGGTTTGATAGTAGCATAGTTGGGATGGACAGTAGCTAGCACATTGGTTTGATAGTAGCATAATTGGGATGGACAGTAGCTAGCACATTGGTTTGATAGCATCATAGTTGGGATGGACAGTAGCTAGCGCATTGGTTTGATAGTAGTATAGTTGGGATGTACAGTAGCTAGCACATAGGTTTGATAGTAGCATAGTTGGGATGGACAGTAGCTAGCACATTGGTTTGATAGCATCATAGTTGGGATGGACAGTAGCTAGCGCATTGGTTTGATAGTAGCATAGTTGGGATGGACAGTAGCTAGCACATTGGTTTGATAGTAGCATAATTGGGATGGACAGTAGCTAGCACATTGGTTTGATAGCATCATAGTTGGGATGGACAGTAGCTAGCGCATTGGTTTGATAGTAGTATAGTTGGGATGTACAGTAGCTAGCACATAGGTTTGATAGCATTGTTGGTATGGACAGTAGATAGCACATTGGTTTGATTGTAGCATAGTTGGGATGGACAGTAGCTAGCACATTGGTTTGATTGTAGCATAGTTGGGATGGACAGTAGCTAGCACATTGGTTTGATAGTAGCATAGTTGGGATGGACAGTAGCTAGCACATTGGTTTGATAGCATCATAGTTGGGATGGACAGTAGCTAGCGCATTGGTTTGATAGTAGCATAGTTGGGATGGACAGTAGCTAGCACATTGGTTTGATAGTAGCATAGTTGGGATGGACAGTAGCTAGCACATTGGTTTGATAGTAGCATAGTTGGGATGGACAGTAGCTAGCACATTGGTTTGATAGTAGCATAGTTGGGATGGACAGTAGCTAGCACATTGGTTTGATAGTAGCATAGTTGGAATGGACAGTAGCTAGCACATTGGTTTGATAGTAGCATAGTTGGGATGGACAGTAGCTAGCACATTGGTTTGATAGCATCATAGTTGGGATGGACAGTAGCTAGCACATTGGTTTGATAGTAGCATAGTTGGGATGGACAGTAGCTAGCACATAGGTTTGATAGCATTGTTGGTATGGACAGTAGATAGCACATTGGTTTGATTGTAGCATAGTTGGGATGGACAGTAGCTAGCACATTGGTTTGATAGTAGCATAGTTGGGATGGACAGTAGCTTGCACATTGGTTTGATAGCATCATAGTTGGGATGGACAGTAGCTAGCGCATTGGTTTGATAGTAGCATAGTTGGGATGGACAGTAGCTATTACATTGGTTTGATAGTAGCATAGTTGGGATGGACAGTAGCTAGCACATTGGTTTGATAGTAGCATAGTTGGGATGGACAGTAGCTAGCACATTGGTTTGATAGTAGCATAGTTGGGATGTACAGTAGCTAGCACATAGGTTTGATAGCATTGTTGGGATGGACAGTAGATAGCACATTGGTTTGATTGTAGCATAGTTGGGATGGACAGTAGCTAGCACATTGGTTTGATAGTAGCATAGTTGGAATGGACAGTAGCTAGCACATTGGTTTGATAGTAGCATAGTTGGGATGGACAGTAGCTAGCACATTGGTTTGATAGTAGCATAGTTGGGATGGACAGTAGCTAGCACATTGGTTTGATAGTAGCATAGTTGGGATGGACAGTAGCTAGCACATTGGTTTGATAGTAGCATCGTTTGAATGGACAGTAGCTAGCACATTGGTTTGATAGTAGCATAGTTGGGATGGACAGTAACTAGCACATTGGTTTGATAGCATCATAGTTGGGATGGACAGTAGCTAGCGCATTGGTTTGATAGTAGCATAGTTGGGATGGACAGTAGCTAGCACATTGGTTTGATAGTAGCATAGTTGGGATGGACTGTAGCTAGCGCATTGGTTTGATAGTAGCATAGTTGGAATGGACAGTAGCTAGCGCATTGGTTTGATAGTAGCATAGTTGGGATGGACAGTAGCTAGCACATTGGTTTGATAGTAGCATAGTTGGGATGGACAGTAGCTATTACATTGGTTTGATAGCATAGTTGGGATGGACAGTAGCTAGCACATTGGTTTGATAGCATCATAGTTGGGATGGACAGTAGCTAGCGCATTGGTTTGATAGTAGCATAGTTGGGATGGACAGTAGCTAGCGCATTGGTTTGATAGTAGCATAGTTGGGATGGACAGTAGCTATTACATTGGTTTGATAGCATAGTTGGGATGGACAGTAGCTAGCACATTGGTTTGATAGCATCATAGTTGGGATGGACAGTAGCTAGCGCATTGGTTTGATAGCATTGTTGGTATGGACAGTAGATAGCACATTGGTTTGATTGTAGCATAGTTGGGATGGACAGTAGCTAGCACATTGGTTTGATAGTAGCATAGTTGGGATGGACAGTAGCTAGCACATTGGTTTGATAGCATCATAGTTGGGATGGACAGTAGCTAGCACATTGGTTTGATAGTAGCATAGTTGGGATGGACAGTAGCTATTACATTGGTTTGATAGCATAGTTGGGATGGACAGTAGCTAGCACATTGGTTTGATAGCATCATAGTTGGGATGGACAGTAGCTAGCGCATTGGTTTGATAGTAGCATAGTTGGGATGGACAGTAGCTAGCGCATTGGTTTGATAGTAGCATAGTTGGGATGGACAGTAGCTATTACATTGGTTTGATAGCATAGTTGGGATGGACAGTAGCTAGCACATTGGTTTGATAGCATCATAGTTGGGATGGACAGTAGCTAGCGCATTGGTTTGATAGCATTGTTGGTATGGACAGTAGATAGCACATTGGTTTGATTGTAGCATAGTTGGGATGGACAGTAGCTAGCACATTGGTTTGATAGTAGCATAGTTGGGATGGACAGTAGCTAGCACATTGGTTTGATAGCATCATAGTTGGGATGGACAGTAGCTAGCGCATTGGTTTGATAGTAGCATAGTTGGGATGGACAGTAGCTAGCACATTGGTTTGATAGTAACATAGTTGGGATGGACAGTAGCTAGCACATTGGTTTGATAGTAGCATCGTTGGGATGTACAGTAGCTAGCACATAGGTTTGATAGCATTGTTGGGATGGACAGTAGATAGCACATTGGTTTGATTGTAGCATAGTTGGGATGGACAGTAGCTAGCACATTGGTTTGATAGTAGCATAGTTGGAATGGACAGTAGCTAGCACATTGGTTTGATAGTAGCATAGTTGGGATGGACAGTAGCTAGCACATTGGTTTGATAGCATCATAGTTGGGATGGACAGTAGCTAGCGCATTGGTTTGATAGTAGCATAGTTGGGATGGACAGTAGCTATTACATTGGTTTGATAGTAGCATAGTTGGGATGGACAGTAGCTAGCACATTGGTTTGATAGTAGCATAGTTGGGATGGACAGTAGCTAGCACATTGGTTTGATAGTAGCATAGTTGGGATGTACAGTAGCTAGCACATAGGTTTGATAGCATTGTTGGGATGGACAGTAGATAGCACATTGGTTTGATTGTAGCATAGTTGGGATGGACAGTAGCTAGCACATTGGTTTGATAGTAGCATAGTTGGAATGGACAGTAGCTAGCACATTGGTTTGATAGTAGCATAGTTGGGATGGACAGTAGCTAGCACATTGGTTTGATAGTAGCATAGTTGGGATGGACAGTAGCTAGCACATTGGTTTGATAGTAGCATAGTTGGGATGGACAGTAGCTAGCACATTGGTTTGATAGTAGCATCGTTTGAATGGACAGTAGCTAGCACATTGGTTTGATAGTAGCATAGTTGGGATGGACAGTAACTAGCACATTGGTTTGATAGCATCATAGTTGGGATGGACAGTAGCTAGCGCATTGGTTTGATAGTAGCATAGTTGGGATGGACAGTAGCTAGCACATTGGTTTGATAGTAGCATAGTTGGGATGGACTGTAGCTAGCGCATTGGTTTGATAGTAGCATAGTTGGAATGGACAGTAGCTAGCGCATTGGTTTGATAGTAGCATAGTTGGGATGGACAGTAGCTAGCACATTGGTTTGATAGTAGCATAGTTGGGATGGACAGTAGCTATTACATTGGTTTGATAGCATAGTTGGGATGGACAGTAGCTAGCACATTGGTTTGATAGCATCATAGTTGGGATGGACAGTAGCTAGCGCATTGGTTTGATAGTAGCATAGTTGGGATGGACAGTAGCTAGCGCATTGGTTTGATAGTAGCATAGTTGGGATGGACAGTAGCTATTACATTGGTTTGATTGCATAGTTGGGATGGACAGTAGCTAGCACATTGGTTTGATAGCATCATAGTTGGGATGGACAGTAGCTAGCGCATTGGTTTGATAGCATTGTTGGTATGGACAGTAGATAGCACATTGGTTTGATTGTAGCATAGTTGGGATGGACAGTAGCTAGCACATTGGTTTGATAGTAGCATAGTTGGGATGGACAGTAGCTAGCACATTGGTTTGATAGCATCATAGTTGGGATGGACAGTAGCTAGCGCATTGGTTTGATAGTAGCATAGTTGGGATGGACAGTAGCTAGCACATTGGTTTGATAGTAGCATAGTTGGGATGGACAGTAGCTAGCACATTGGTTTGATAGTAGCATAGTTGGGATGGACAGTAGCTAGCACATTGGTTTGATAGTAGCATAGTTGGGATGGACAGTAGCTAGCACATTGGTTTGATAGTAGCATAGTTGGAATGGACAGTAGCTAGCACATTGGTTTGATAGTAGCATAGTTGGGATGGACAGTAGCTAGCACATTGGTTTGATAGCATCATAGTTGGGATGGACAGTAGCTAGCACATTGGTTTGATAGTAGCATAGTTGGGATGGACAGTAGCTAGCGCATTGGTTTGATAGTAGCATAGTTGGGATGGACTGTAGCTAGCGCATTGGTTTGATAGTAGCATAGTTGGGATGGACAGTAGCTAGCACATTGGTTTGATAGTAGCATAGTTGGGATGGACAGTAGCTAGCACATTGGTTTGATAGTAGCATAGTTGGGATGGACAGTAGTTAGCACATTGGTTTGATAGTAGCATAGTTGGGATGGACAGTAGCTAGCACATTGGTTTGATAGTAGCATAGTTGGGATGGACAGTAGCTAGCACATTGGTTTGATTGTAGCATAGTTGGGATGGACAGTAGCTAGCACATTGGTTTGATAGTAGCATAGTTGGAATGGACAGTAGCTAGCACATTGGTTTGATAGTAGCATAGTTGGGATGGACAGTAGCTAGCACATTGGTTTGATAGTAGCATAGTTGGGATGGACAGTAGCTAGCACATTGGTTTGATAGTAGCATAGTTGGGATGGACAGTAGCTAGCACATTGGTTTGATAGTAGCATCGTTTGAATGGACAGTAGCTAGCACATTGGTTTGATAGTAGCATAGTTGGGATGGACAGTAACTAGCACATTGGTTTGATAGCATCATAGTTGGGATGGACAGTAGCTAGCGCATTGGTTTGATAGTAGCATAGTTGGGATGGACAGTAGCTAGCACATTGGTTTGATAGTAGCATAGTTGGGATGGACTGTAGCTAGCGCATTGGTTTGATAGTAGCATAGTTGGAATGGACAGTAGCTAGCGCATTGGTTTGATAGTAGCATAGTTGGGATGGACAGTAGCTAGCACATTGGTTTGATAGTAGCATAGTTGGGATGGACAGTAGCTATTACATTGGTTTGATAGCATAGTTGGGATGGACAGTAGCTAGCACATTGGTTTGATAGCATCATAGTTGGGATGGACAGTAGCTAGCGCATTGGTTTGATAGTAGCATAGTTGGGATGGACAGTAGCTAGCACATTGGTTTGATAGTAGCATAGTTGGGATGGACAGTAGCTAGCACATTGGTTTGATAGTAGTATAGTTGGGATGTACAGTAGCTAGCACATAGGTTTGATAGCATTGTTGGTATGGACAGTAGATAGCACATTGGTTTGATTGTAGCATAGTTGGGATGGACAGTAGCTAGCACATTGGTTTGATAGTAGCATAGTTGGGATGGACAGTAGCTTGCACATTGGTTTGATAGCATCATAGTTGGGATGGACAGTAGCTAGCGCATTGGTTTGATAGTAGCATAGTTGGGATGGACAGTAGCTATTACATTGGTTTGATAGTAGCATAGTTGGGATGGACAGTAGCTAGCACATTGGTTTGATAGTAGCATAGTTGGGATGGACAGTAGCTAGCACATTGGTTTGATAGTAGCATAGTTGGGATGTACAGTAGCTAGCACATAGGTTTGATAGCATTGTTGGGATGGACAGTAGATAGCACATTGGTTTGATTGTAGCATAGTTGGGATGGACAGTAGCTAGCACATTGGTTTGATAGTAGCATAGTTGGAATGGACAGTAGCTAGCACATTGGTTTGATAGTAGCATAGTTGGGATGGACAGTAGCTAGCACATTGGTTTGATAGTAGCATAGTTGGGATGGACAGTAGCTAGCACATTGGTTTGATAGTAGCATAGTTGGGATGGACAGTAGCTAGCACATTGGTTTGATAGTAGCATCGTTTGAATGGACAGTAGCTAGCACATTGGTTTGATAGTAGCATAGTTGGGATGGACAGTAACTAGCACATTGGTTTGATAGCATCATAGTTGGGATGGACAGTAGCTAGCGCATTGGTTTGATAGTAGCATAGTTGGGATGGACAGTAGCTAGCACATTGGTTTGATAGTAGCATAGTTGGGATGGACTGTAGCTAGCGCATTGGTTTGATAGTAGCATAGTTGGAATGGACAGTAGCTAGCGCATTGGTTTGATAGTAGCATAGTTGGGATGGACAGTAGCTAGCACATTGGTTTGATAGTAGCATAGTTGGGATGGACAGTAGCTATTACATTGGTTTGATAGCATAGTTGGGATGGACAGTAGCTAGCACATTGGTTTGATAGCATCATAGTTGGGATGGACAGTAGCTAGCGCATTGGTTTGATAGTAGCATAGTTGGGATGGACAGTAGCTAGCGCATTGGTTTGATAGTAGCATAGTTGGGATGGACAGTAGCTATTACATTGGTTTGATAGCATAGTTGGGATGGACAGTAGCTAGCACATTGGTTTGATAGCATCATAGTTGGGATGGACAGTAGCTAGCGCATTGGTTTGATAGCATTGTTGGTATGGACAGTAGATAGCACATTGGTTTGATTGTAGCATAGTTGGGATGGACAGTAGCTAGCACATTGGTTTGATAGTAGCATAGTTGGGATGGACAGTAGCTAGCACATTGGTTTGATAGCATCATAGTTGGGATGGACAGTAGCTAGCGCATTGGTTTGATAGTAGCATAGTTGGGATGGACAGTAGCTAGCACATTGGTTTGATAGTAGCATAGTTGGGATGGACAGTAGCTAGCACATTGGTTTGATAGTAGCATAGTTGGGATGGACAGTAGCTAGCACATTGGTTTGATAGTAGCATAGTTGGAATGGACAGTAGCTAGCACATTGGTTTGATAGTAGCATAGTTGGGATGGACAGTAGCTAGCGCATTGGTTTGATAGCATTGTTGGTATGGACAGTAGATAGCACATTGGTTTGATAGCATCATAGTTGGGATGGACAGTAGCTAGCGCATTGGTTTGATAGCATTGTTGGTATGGACAGTAGATAGCACATTGGTTTGATTGTAGCATAGTTGGGATGGACAGTAGCTAGCACATTGGTTTGATAGTAGCATAGTTGGGATGGACAGTAGCTAGCACATTGGTTTGATAGCATCATAGTTGGGATGGACAGTAGCTAGCGCATTGGTTTGATAGTAGCATAGTTGGGATGGACAGTAGCTAGCACATTGGTTTGATAGTAGCATAGTTGGGATGGACAGTAGCTAGCACATTGGTTTGATAGTAGCATAGTTGGGATGGACAGTAGCTAGCACATTGGTTTGATAGTAGCATAGTTGGGATGGACAGTAGCTAGCACATTGGTTTGATAGTAGCATAGTTGGAATGGACAGTAGCTAGCACATTGGTTTGATAGTAGCATAGTTGGGATGGACAGTAGCTAGCACATTGGTTTGATAGCATCATAGTTGGGATGGACAGTAGCTAGCACATTGGTTTGATAGTAGCATAGTTGGGATGGACAGTAGCTAGCGCATTGGTTTGATAGTAGCATAGTTGGGATGGACTGTAGCTAGCGCATTGGTTTGATAGTAGCATAGTTGGGATGGACAGTAGCTAGCACATTGGTTTGATAGTAGCATAGTTGGGATGGACAGTAGCTAGCACATTGGTTTGATAGTAGCATAGTTGGGATGGACAGTAGTTAGCACATTGGTTTGATAGTAGCATAGTTGGGATGGACAGTAGCTAGCACATTGGTTTGATAGTAGCATAGTTGGGATGGACAGTAGCTAGCACATTGGTTTGATAGTAGCATAGTTGGGATGGACAGTAGCTAGCACATTGGTTTGATAGTAGTATAGTTGGGATGTACAGTAGCTAGCACATAGGTTTGATAGCATTGTTGGTATGGACAGTAGATAGCACATTGGTTTGATTGTAGCATAGTTGGGATGGACAGTAGCTAGCACATTGGTTTGATAGTAGCATAGTTGGGATGGACAGTAGCTTGCACATTGGTTTGATAGCATCATAGTTGGGATGGACAGTAGCTAGCGCATTGGTTTGATAGTAGCATAGTTGGGATGGACAGTAGCTATTACATTGGTTTGATAGTAGCATAGTTGGGATGGACAGTAGCTAGCACATTGGTTTGATAGTAGCATAGTTGGGATGGACAGTAGCTAGCACATTGGTTTGATAGTAGCATAGTTGGGATGTACAGTAGCTAGCACATAGGTTTGATAGCATTGTTGGGATGGACAGTAGATAGCACATTGGTTTGATTGTAGCATAGTTGGGATGGACAGTAGCTAGCACATTGGTTTGATAGTAGCATAGTTGGAATGGACAGTAGCTAGCACATTGGTTTGATAGTAGCATAGTTGGGATGGACAGTAGCTAGCACATTGGTTTGATAGTAGCATAGTTGGGATGGACAGTAGCTAGCACATTGGTTTGATAGTAGCATAGTTGGGATGGACAGTAGCTAGCACATTGGTTTGATAGTAGCATCGTTTGAATGGACAGTAGCTAGCACATTGGTTTGATAGTAGCATAGTTGGGATGGACAGTAACTAGCACATTGGTTTGAT
Organism: Borostomias antarcticus; assembly: GCF_949987555.1. Taxonomy (NCBI): domain Eukaryota; kingdom Metazoa; phylum Chordata; class Actinopteri; order Stomiiformes; family Stomiidae; genus Borostomias; species Borostomias antarcticus. The sequence continues at coordinate 118,623 of NW_028175787.1, forward strand.
AGCATCATAGTTGGGATGGACAGTAGCTAGCGCATTGGTTTGATAGTAGCATAGTTGGGATGGACAGTAGCTAGCACATTGGTTTGATAGTAGCATAGTTGGGATGGACTGTAGCTAGCGCATTGGTTTGATAGTAGCATAGTTGGAATGGACAGTAGCTAGCGCATTGGTTTGATAGTAGCATAGTTGGGATGGACAGTAGCTAGCACATTGGTTTGATAGTAGCATAGTTGGGATGGACAGTAGCTATTACATTGGTTTGATAGCATAGTTGGGATGGACAGTAGCTAGCACATTGGTTTGATAGCATCATAGTTGGGATGGACAGTAGCTAGCGCATTGGTTTGATAGTAGCATAGTTGGGATGGACAGTAGCTAGCGCATTGGTTTGATAGTAGCATAGTTGGGATGGACAGTAGCTATTACATTGGTTTGATAGCATAGTTGGGATGGACAGTAGCTAGCACATTGGTTTGATAGCATCATAGTTGGGATGGACAGTAGCTAGCGCATTGGTTTGATAGTAGCATAGTTGGGATGGACAGTAGCTAGCACATTGGTTTGATAGTAGCATAGTTGGGATGGACAGTAGCTAGCACATTGGTTTGATAGTAGCATAGTTGGGATGGACAGTAGTTAGCACATTGGTTTGATAGTAGCATAGTTGGGATGGACAGTAGCTAGCACATTGGTTTGATAGTAGCATAGTTGGGATGGACAGTAGCTAGCACATTGGTTTGATAGTAGCAAAGTTGGGATGGACAGTAGCTAGCACATTGGTTTGATAGTAGCATAGTTGGGATGGACAGTAGCTAGCACATTGGTTTGATAGCATCATAGTTGGGATGGACAGTAGCTAGCGCATTGGTTTGATAGTAGCATAGTTTGGATGTACAGTAGCTAGCACATAGGTTTGATAGCATTGTTGGGATGGACAGTAGATAGCACATTGGTTTGATTGTAGCATAGTTGGGATGGACAGTAGCTAGCACATTGGTTTGATAGTAGCATAGTTGGGATGGACAGTAGCTAGCACATTGGTTTGATAGCATCATAGTTGGGATGGACAGTAGCTAGCGCATTGGTTTGATAGTAGCATAGTTGGGATGGACAGTAGCTAGCGCATTGGTTTGATAGTAGCATAGTTGGGATGGACTGTAGCTAGCGCATTGGTTTGATAGTAGCATTGTTGGGATGGACAGTAGATAGCACATTGGTTTGATTGTAGCATAGTTGGGATGGACAGTAGCTAGCACATTGGTTTGATAGTAGCATAGTTGGGATGGACAGTAGCTAGCACATTGGTTTGATAGTAGCATAGTTGGGATGGACAGTAGCTAGTACATTGGTTTGATAGTAGCATAGTTGGGATGGACAGTAGCTAGCACATTGGTTTGATAGTAACATAGTTGGGATGGACAGTAGCTAGCACATTGGTTTGATAGTAGCATAGTTGGGATGTACAGTAGCTAGCACATAGGTTTGATAGCATTGTTGGGATGGACAGTAGCTAGCGCATTGGTTTGATAGTAGCATAGTTGGGATGGACAGTAGCTATTACATTGGTTTGATAGTAGCATAGTTGGGATGGACAGTAGCTAGCACATTGGTTTGATAGTAGCATAGTTGGGATGGACAGTAGCTAGCACATTGGTTTGATAGTAGCATAGTTGGGATGTACAGTAGCTAGCACATAGGTTTGATAGTAGCATAGTTGGGATGGACAGTAGCTAGCACATTGGTTTGATAGTAGCATAGTTGGGATGTACAGTAGCTAGCACATTGGTTTGATAGTAGCATAGTTGGGATGGACAGTAGCTATTACATTGGTTTGATTGTAGCATAGTTGGGATGGACAGTAGCTAGCACATTGGTTTGATAGCATCATAGTTGGGATGGACAGTAGCTAGCGCATTGGTTTGATAGTAGCATAGTTGGGATGGACAGTAGCTAGCGCATTGGTTTGATAGTAGCATAGTTGGGATGGACAGTAGCTATTACATTGGTTTGATAGCATAGTTGGGATGGACAGTAGCTAGCACATTGGTTTGATAGCATAGTTGGGATGGACAGTAGCTAGCACATTGGTTTGATAGCATCATAGTTGGGATGGACAGTAGCTAGCGCATTGGTTTGATAGTAGCATAGTTGGGATGGACAGTAGCTAGCACATTGGTTTGATAGTAGCATAGTTGGGATGGACAGTAGCTAGCACATTGGTTTGATAGTAGCATAGTTGGGATGGACAGTAGTTAGCACATTGGTTTGATAGTAGCATAGTTGGGATGGACAGTAGCTAGCACATTGGTTTGATAGTAGCATAGTTGGGATGGACAGTAGCTAGCACATTGGTTTGATAGTAGCAAAGTTGGGATGGACAGTAGCTAGCACATTGGTTTGATAGTAGCATAGTTGGGATGGACAGTAGCTAGCACATTGGTTTGATAGCATCATAGTTGGGATGGACAGTAGCTAGCGCATTGGTTTGATAGTAGCATAGTTTGGATGTACAGTAGCTAGCACATAGGTTTGATAGCATTGTTGGGATGGACAGTAGATAGCACATTGGTTTGATTGTAGCATAGTTGGGATGGACAGTAGCTAGCACATTGGTTTGATAGTAGCATAGTTGGGATGGACAGTAGCTAGCACATTGGTTTGATAGCATCATAGTTGGGATGGACAGTAGCTAGCGCATTGGTTTGATAGTAGCATAGTTGGGATGGACAGTAGCTAGCACATTGGTTTGATAGCATCATAGTTGGGATGGACAGTAGCTAGCACATTGGTTTGATAGCATCATAGTTGGGATGGACAGTAGCTAGCACATTGGTTTGATAGTAGCATAGTTGGGATGGACAGTAGCTAGCGCATTGGTTTGATAGTAGCATAGTTGGGATGGACTGTAGCTAGCGCATTGGTTTGATAGTAGCATAGTTGGGATGGACAGTAGCTAGCACATTGGTTTGATAGTAGCATAATTGGGATGGACAGTAGCTAGCACATTGGTTTGATAGCATCATAGTTGGGATGGACAGTAGCTAGCGCATTGGTTTGATAGTAGTATAGTTGGGATGTACAGTAGCTAGCACATAGGTTTGATAGCATTGTTGGTATGGACAGTAGATAGCACATTGGTTTGATTGTAGCATAGTTGGGATGGACAGTAGCTAGCACATTGGTTTGATAGTAGCATAGTTGGGATGGACAGTAGCTAGCACATTGGTTTGATAGCATCATAGTTGGGATGGACAGTAGCTAGCGCATTGGTTTGATAGTAGCATAGTTGGGATGGACAGTAGCTAGCACATTGGTTTGATAGTAGCATAGTTGGGATGGACAGTAGCTAGCACATTGGTTTGATAGTAGCATAGTTGGGATGGACAGTAGCTAGCACATTGGTTTGATAGTAGCATAGTTGGGATGGACAGTAGCTAGCACATTGGTTTGATAGTAGCATAGTTGGGATGGACAGTAGCTAGCACATTGGTTTGATAGTAGCATAGTTGGAATGGACAGTAGCTAGCACATTGGTTTGATAGTAGCATAGTTGGGATGGACAGTAGCTAGCACATTGGTTTGATAGCATCATAGTTGGGATGGACAGTAGCTAGCACATTGGTTTGATAGTAGCATAGTTGGGATGGACAGTAGCTAGCGCATTGGTTTGATAGTAGCATAGTTGGGATGGACTGTAGCTAGCGCATTGGTTTGATAGTAGCATAGTTGGGATGGACAGTAGCTAGCACATTGGTTTGATAGTAGCATAGTTGGGATGGACAGTAGCTAGCACATTGGTTTGATAGCATCATAGTTGGGATGGACAGTAGCTAGCACATTGGTTTGATAGTAGCATAGTTGGGATGGACAGTAGCTAGCGCATTGGTTTGATAGTAGCATAGTTGGGATGGACTGTAGCTAGCGCATTGGTTTGATAGTAGCATAGTTGGGATGGACAGTAGCTAGCACATTGGTTTGATAGTAGCATAGTTGGGATGGACAGTAGCTAGCACATTGGTTTGATAGTAGCATAGTTGGGATGGACAGTAGTTAGCACATTGGTTTGATAGTAGCATAGTTGGGATGGACAGTAGCTAGCACATTGGTTTGATAGTAGCATAGTTGGGATGGACAGTAGCTAGCACATTGGTTTGATAGTAGCATAGTTGGGATGGACAGTAGCTAGCACATTGGTTTGATAGTAGTATAGTTGGGATGTACAGTAGCTAGCACATAGGTTTGATAGCATTGTTGGTATGGACAGTAGATAGCACATTGGTTTGATTGTAGCATAGTTGGGATGGACAGTAGCTAGCACATTGGTTTGATAGTAGCATAGTTGGGATGGACAGTAGCTAGCACATTGGTTTGATAGCATCATAGTTGGGATGGACAGTAGCTAGCGCATTGGTTTGATAGTAGCATAGTTGGGATGGACAGTAGCTATTACATTGGTTTGATAGTAGCATAGTTGGGATGGACAGTAGCTAGCACATTGGTTTGATAGTAGCATAGTTGGGATGGACAGTAGCTAGCACATTGGTTTGATAGTAGCATAGTTGGGATGTACAGTAGCTAGCACATAGGTTTGATAGCATTGTTGGGATGGACAGTAGATAGCACATTGGTTTGATTGTAGCATAGTTGGGATGGACAGTAGCTAGCACATTGGATTGATAGTAGCATAGTTGGAATGGACAGTAGCTAGCACATTGGTTTGATAGTAGCATAGTTGGGATGGACAGTAGCTAGCACATTGGTTTGATAGTAGCATAGTTGGGATGGACAGTAGCTAGCACATTGGTTTGATAGTAGCATAGTTGGGATGGACAGTAGCTAGCACATTGGTTTGATAGTAGCATCGTTTGAATGGACAGTAGCTAGCACATTGGTTTGATAGTAGCATAGTTGGGATGGACAGTAACTAGCACATTGGTTTGATAGCATCATAGTTGGGATGGACAGTAGCTAGCGCATTGGTTTGATAGTAGCATAGTTGGGATGGACAGTAGCTAGCACATTGGTTTGATAGTAGCATAGTTGGGATGGACTGTAGCTAGCGCATTGGTTTGATAGTAGCATAGTTGGAATGGACAGTAGCTAGCGCATTGGTTTGATAGTAGCATAGTTGGGATGGACAGTAGCTATCACATTGGTTTGATAGTAGCATAGTTGGGATGGACAGTAGCTATTACATTGGTTTGATAGCATAGTTGGGATGGACAGTAGCTAGCACATTGGTTTGATAGCATCATAGTTGGGATGGACAGTAGCTAGCGCATTGGTTTGATAGTAGCATAGTTGGGATGGACAGTTGCTAGGGCATTGGTTTGATAGTAGCATAGTTGGGATGGACAGTAGCTATTACATTGGTTTGATAGCATAGTTGGGATGGACAGTAGCTAGCACATTGGTTTGATAGCATCATAGTTGGGATGGACAGTAGCTAGCGCATTGGTTTGATAGTAGCATAGTTGGGATGGACAGTAGCTAGCGCATTGGTTTGATAGTAGCATAGTTGGGATGGACAGTAGCTAGCACATTGGTTTGATAGCATAGTTGGGATGGACAGTAGCTAGCACATTGGTTTGATAGCATCATAGTTGGGATGGACAGTAGCTAGCGCATTGGTTTGATAGTAGCATAGTTGGGATGGACAGTAGCTAGCACATTGGTTTGATAGTAGCATAGTTGGGATGGACAGTAGCTAGCACATTGGTTTGATAGTAGCATAGTTGGGATGGACAGTAGTTAGCACATTGGTTTGATAGTAGCATAGTTGGGATGGACAGTAGCTAGCACATTGGTTTGATAGTAGCATAGTTGGGATGGACAGTAGCTAGCACATTGGTTTGATAGTAGCATAGTTGGGATGGACAGTAGCTAGCACATTGGTTTGATAGTAGCATAGTTGGAATGGACAGTAGCTAGCACATTGGTTTGATAGTAGCATAGTTGGGATGGACAGTAGCTAGCACATTGGTTTGATAGCATCATAGTTGGGATGGACAGTAGCTAGCACATTGGTTTGATAGTAGCATAGTTGGGATGGACAGTAGCTAGCGCATTGGTTTGATAGTAGCATAGTTGGGATGGACTGTAGCTAGCGCATTGGTTTGATAGTAGCATAGTTGGGATGGACAGTAGCTAGCACATTGGTTTGATAGTAGCATAATTGGGATTGACAGTAGCTAGCACATTGGTTTGATAGCATCATAGTTGGGATGGACAGTAGCTAGCGCATTGGTTTGATAGTAGTATAGTTGGGATGTACAGTAGCTAGCACATAGGTTTGATAGCATTGTTGGTATGGACAGTAGATAGCACATTGGTTTGATTGTAGCATAGTTGGGATGGACAGTAGCTAGCACATTGGTTTGATAGTAGCATAGTTGGGATGGACAGTAGCTAGCACATTGGTTTGATAGCATCATAGTTGGGATGGACAGTAGCTAGCGCATTGGTTTGATAGTAGCATAGTTGGGATGGACAGTAGCTAGCACATTGGTTTGATAGTAGCATAGTTGGGATGGACAGTAGCTAGCACATTGGTTTGATAGTAGCATAGTTGGGATGGACAGTAGTTAGCACATTGGTTTGATAGTAGCATAGTTGGGATGGACAGTAGCTAGCACATTGGTTTGATAGTAGCATAGTTGGGATGGACAGTAGCTAGCACATTGGTTTGATAGTAGCATAGTTGGGATGGACAGTAGCTAGCACATTGGTTTGATAGTAGCATAGTTGGAATGGACAGTAGCTAGCACATTGGTTTGATAGTAGCATAGTTGGGATGGACAGTAGCTAGCACATTGGTTTGATAGCATCATAGTTGGGATGGACAGTAGCTAGCACATTGGTTTGATAGTAGCATAGTTGGGATGGACAGTAGCTAGCGCATTGGTTTGATAGTAGCATAGTTGGGATGGACTGTAGCTAGCGCATTGGTTTGATAGTAGCATAGTTGGGATGGACAGTAGCTAGCGCATTGGTTTGATAGTAGCATAGTTGGGATGGACAGTAGCTATTACATTGGTTTGATAGCATAGTTGGGATGGACAGTAGCTAGCACATTGGTTTGATAGCATCATAGTTGGGATGGACAGTAGCTAGCACATTGGTTTGATAGTAGCATAGTTGGGATGGACAGTAGCTAGCGCATTGGTTTGATAGTAGCATAGTTGGGATGGACTGTAGCTAGCGCATTGGTTTGATAGTAGCATAGTTGGGATGGACAGTAGCTAGCACATTGGTTTGATAGTAGCATAATTGGGATGGACAGTAGCTAGCACATTGGTTTGATAGCATCATAGTTGGGATGGACAGTAGCTAGCGCATTGGTTTGATAGTAGTATAGTTGGGATGTACAGTAGCTAGCACATAGGTTTGATAGCATTGTTGGTATGGACAGTAGATAGCACATTGGTTTGATTGTAGCATAGTTGGGATGGACAGTAGCTAGCACATTGGTTTGATAGTAGCATAGTTGGGATGGACAGTAGCTAGCACATTGGTTTGATAGCATCATAGTTGGGATGGACAGTAGCTAGCACATTGGTTTGATAGTAGCATAGTTGGGATGGACAGTAGCTAGCACATTGGTTTGATAGTAGCATAGTTGGGATGGACAGTAGCTAGCACATTGGTTTGATAGCATCATAGTTGGGATGGACAGTAGCTAGCGCATTGGTTTGATAGTAGCATAGTTGGAATGGACAGTAGCTAGCGCATTGGTTTGATAGTAGCATAGTTGGGATGTACAGTAGCTAGCACATAGGTTTGATAGCATTGTTGGTATGGACAGTAGATAGCACATTGGTTTGATTGTAGCATAGTTGGGATGGACAGTAGCTAGCACATTGGTTTGATAGTAGCATAGTTGGGATGGACAGTAGCTAGCACATTGGTTTGATAGCATCATAGTTGGGATGGACAGTAGCTAGCACATTGGTTTGATAGTAGCATAGTTGGGATGGACAGTAGCTAGCACATTGGTTTGATAGTAGCATAGTTGGGATGGACAGTAGCTAGCACATTGGTTTGATAGCATCATAGTTGGGATGGACAGTAGCTAGCGCATTGGTTTGATAGTAGCATAGTTGGAATGGACAGTAGCTAGCGCATTGGTTTGATAGTAGCATAGTTGGGATGGACAGTAGCTAGCACATTGGTTTGATAGTAGCATAGTTGGGATGGACAGTAGCTAGCACATTGGTTTGATAGTAGCATAATTGGGATGGACAGTAGCTAGCACATTGGTTTGATAGCATCATAGTTGGGATGGACAGTAGCTAGCGCATTGGTTTGATAGTAGCATAGTTGGGATGGACAGTAGCTAGCACATTGGTTTGATAGTAGCATAGTTGGGATGGACAGTAGCTAGCACATTGGTTTGATAGTAGCATAGTTGGGATGGACAGTAGCTAGCACATTGGTTTGATAGTAGCATAGTTGGGATGGACAGTAGCTAGCACATTGGTTTGATAGTAGCATAGTTGGGATGGACAGTAGCTAGCACATTGGTTTGATAGTAGCATAGTTGGAATGGACAGTAGCTAGCACATTGGTTTGATAGTAGCATAGTTGGGATGGACAGTAGCTAGCACATTGGTTTGATAGCATCATAGTTGGGATGGACAGTAGCTAGCACATTGGTTTGATAGTAGCATAGTTGGGATGGACAGTAGCTAGCGCATTGGTTTGATAGTAGCATAGTTGGGATGGACTGTAGCTAGCGCATTGGTTTGATAGTAGCATAGTTGGGATGGACAGTAGCTAGCACATTGGTTTGATAGTAGCATAGTTGGGATGGACAGTAGCTAGCACATTGGTTTGATAGCATCATAGTTGGGATGGACAGTAGCTAGCACATTGGTTTGATAGTAGCATAGTTGGGATGGACAGTAGCTAGCGCATTGGTTTGATAGTAGCATAGTTGGGATGGACTGTAGCTAGCGCATTGGTTTGATAGTAGCATAGTTGGGATGGACAGTAGCTAGCACATTGGTTTGATAGTAGCATAGTTGGGATGGACAGTAGCTAGCACATTGGTTTGATAGTAGCATAGTTGGGATGGACAGTAGTTAGCACATTGGTTTGATAGTAGCATAGTTGGGATGGACAGTAGCTAGCACATTGGTTTGATAGTAGCATAGTTGGGATGGACAGTAGCTAGCACATTGGTTTGATAGTAGCATAGTTGGGATGGACAGTAGCTAGCACATTGGTTTGATAGTAGTATAGTTGGGATGTACAGTAGCTAGCACATAGGTTTGATAGCATTGTTGGTATGGACAGTAGATAGCACATTGGTTTGATTGTAGCATAGTTGGGATGGACAGTAGCTAGCACATTGGTTTGATAGTAGCATAGTTGGGATGGACAGTAGCTAGCACATTGGTTTGATAGCATCATAGTTGGGATGGACAGTAGCTAGCGCATTGGTTTGATAGTAGCATAGTTGGGATGGACAGTAGCTATTACATTGGTTTGATAGTAGCATAGTTGGGATGGACAGTAGCTAGCACATTGGTTTGATAGTAGCATAGTTGGGATGGACAGTAGCTAGCACATTGGTTTGATAGTAGCATAGTTGGGATGTACAGTAGCTAGCACATAGGTTTGATAGCATTGTTGGGATGGACAGTAGATAGCACATTGGTTTGATTGTAGCATAGTTGGGATGGACAGTAGCTAGCACATTGGTTTGATAGTAGCATAGTTGGAATGGACAGTAGCTAGCACATTGGTTTGATAGTAGCATAGTTGGGATGGACAGTAGCTAGCACATTGGTTTGATAGTAGCATAGTTGGGATGGACAGTAGCTAGCACATTGGTTTGATAGTAGCATAGTTGGGATGGACAGTAGCTAGCACATTGGTTTGATAGTAGCATCGTTTGAATGGACAGTAGCTAGCACATTGGTTTGATAGTAGCATAGTTGGGATGGACAGTAACTAGCACATTGGTTTGATAGCATCATAGTTGGGATGGACAGTAGCTAGCGCATTGGTTTGATAGTAGCATAGTTGGGATGGACAGTAGCTAGCACATTGGTTTGATAGTAGCATAGTTGGGATGGACTGTAGCTAGCGCATTGGTTTGATAGTAGCATAGTTGGAATGGACAGTAGCTAGCGCATTGGTTTGATAGTAGCATAGTTGGGATGGACAGTAGCTATCACATTGGTTTGATAGTAGCATAGTTGGGATGGACAGTAGCTATTACATTGGTTTGATAGCATAGTTGGGATGGACAGTAGCTAGCACATTGGTTTGATAGCATCATAGTTGGGATGGACAGTAGCTAGCGCATTGGTTTGATAGTAGCATAGTTGGGATGGACAGTTGCTAGGGCATTGGTTTGATAGTAGCATAGTTGGGATGGACAGTAGCTATTACATTGGTTTGATAGCATAGTTGGGATGGACAGTAGCTAGCACATTGGTTTGATAGCATCATAGTTGGGATGGACAGTAGCTAGCGCATTGGTTTGATAGTAGCATAGTTGGGATGGACAGTAGCTAGCGCATTGGTTTGATAGTAGCATAGTTGGGATGGACAGTAGCTAGCACATTGGTTTGATAGCATAGTTGGGATGGACAGTAGCTAGCACATTGGTTTGATAGCATCATAGTTGGGATGGACAGTAGCTAGCGCATTGGTTTGATAGTAGCATAGTTGGGATGGACAGTAGCTAGCACATTGGTTTGATAGTAGCATAGTTGGGATGGACAGTAGCTAGCACATTGGTTTGATAGTAGCATAGTTGGGATGGACAGTAGTTAGCACATTGGTTTGATAGTAGCATAGTTGGGATGGACAGTAGCTAGCACATTGGTTTGATAGTAGCATAGTTGGGATGGACAGTAGCTAGCACATTGGTTTGATAGTAGCATAGTTGGGATGGACAGTAGCTAGCACATTGGTTTGATAGTAGCATAGTTGGAATGGACAGTAGCTAGCACATTGGTTTGATAGTAGCATAGTTGGGATGGACAGTAGCTAGCACATTGGTTTGATAGCATCATAGTTGGGATGGACAGTAGCTAGCACATTGGTTTGATAGTAGCATAGTTGGGATGGACAGTAGCTAGCGCATTGGTTTGATAGTAGCATAGTTGGGATAAACTGTAGCTAGCGCATTGGTTTGATAGTAGCATAGTTGGGATGGACAGTAGCTAGCACATTGGTTTGATAGTAGCATAATTGGGATTGACAGTAGCTAGCACATTGGTTTGATAGCATCATAGTTGGGATGGACAGTAGCTAGCGCATTGGTTTGATAGTAGTATAGTTGGGATGTACAGTAGCTAGCACATAGGTTTGATAGCATTGTTGGTATGGACAGTAGATAGCACATTGGTTTGATTGTAGCATAGTTGGGATGGACAGTAGCTAGCACATTGGTTTGATAGTAGCATAGTTGGGATGGACAGTAGCTAGCACATTGGTTTGATAGCATCATAGTTGGGATGGACAGTAGCTAGCGCATTGGTTTGATAGTAGCATAGTTGGGATGGACAGTAGCTAGCACATTGGTTTGATAGTAGCATAGTTGGGATGGACAGTAGCTAGCACATTGGTTTGATAGTAGCATAGTTGGGATGGACAGTAGTTAGCACATTGGTTTGATAGTAGCATAGTTGGGATGGACAGTAGCTAGCACATTGGTTTGATAGTAGCATAGTTGGGATGGACAGTAGCTAGCACATTGGTTTGATAGTAGCATAGTTGGGATGGACAGTAGCTAGCACATTGGTTTGATAGTAGCATAGTTGGAATGGACAGTAGCTAGCACATTGGTTTGATAGTAGCATAGTTGGGATGGACAGTAGCTAGCACATTGGTTTGATAGCATCATAGTTGGGATGGACAGTAGCTAGCACATTGGTTTGATAGTAGCATAGTTGGGATGGACAGTAGCTAGCGCATTGGTTTGATAGTAGCATAGTTGGGATGGACTGTAGCTAGCGCATTGGTTTGATAGTAGCATAGTTGGGATGGACAGTAGCTAGCGCATTGGTTTGATAGTAGCATAGTTGGGATGGACAGTAGCTATTACATTGGTTTGATAGCATAGTTGGGATGGACAGTAGCTAGCACATTGGTTTGATAGCATCATAGTTGGGATGGACAGTAGCTAGCGCATTGGTTTGATAGTAGCATAGTTGGGATGGACAGTAGCTAGCACATTGGTTTGATAGTCGCATAGTTGGGATGGACAGTAGCTAGCACATTGGTTTGATAGTAGCATAGTTGGGATGGACAGTAGTTAGCACATTGGTTTGATAGTAGCATAGTTGGGATGGACAGTAGCTAGCACATTGGTTTGATAGTAGCATAGTTGGGATGGACAGTAGCTAGCACATTGGTTTGATAGTAGCATAGTTGGGATGGACAGTAGCTAGCACATTGGTTTGATAGAAGCATAGTTGGGATGGACAGTAGCTAGCACATTGGTTTGATAGTAGCATAGTTGGAATGGACAGTAGCTAGCACATTGGTTTGATAGTAGCATAGTTGGGATGGACAGTAGCTAGCACATTGGTTTGATAGCATCATAGTTGGGATGGACAGTAGCTAGCACATTGGTTTGATAGTAGCATAGTTGGGATGGACAGTAGCTAGCGCATTGGTTTGATAGTAGCATAGTTGGGATGGACTGTAGCTAGCGCATTGGTTTGATAGTAGCATAGTTGGGATGGACAGTAGCTAGCACATTGGTTTGATAGTAGCATAATTGGGATGGACAGTAGCTAGCACATTGGTTTGATAGCATCATAGTTGGGATGGACAGTAGCTAGCGCATTGGTTTGATAGTAGTATAGTTGGGATGTACAGTAGCTAGCACATAGGTTTGATAGCATTGTTGGTATGGACAGTAGATAGCACATTGGTTTGATTGTAGCATAGTTGGGATGGACAGTAGCTAGCACATTGGTTTGATAGTAGCATAGTTGGGATGGACAGTAGCTAGCACATTGGTTTGATAGCATCATAGTTGGGATGGACAGTAGCTAGCACATTGGTTTGATAGTAGCATAGTTGGGATGGACAGTAGCTAGCACATTGGTTTGATAGTAGCATAGTTGGGATGGACAGTAGCTAGCACATTGGTTTGATAGTAGCATAGTTGGGATGGACAGTAGCTAGCACATTGGTTTGATAGTAGCATAGTTGGGATGGACAGTAGCTAGCGCATTGGTTTGATAGTAGCATAGTTGGGATGGACTGTAGCTAGCGCATTGGTTTGATAGTAGCATAGTTGGGATGGACAGTAGCTAGCACATTGGTTTGATAGTAGCATAATTGGGATGGACAGTAGCTAGCACATTGGTTTGATAGCATCATAGTTGGGATGGACAGTAGCTAGCGCATTGGTTTGATAGTAGTATAGTTGGGATGTACAGTAGCTAGCACATAGGTTTGATAGCATTGTTGGTATGGACAGTAGATAGCACATTTGTTTGATTGTAGCATAGTTGGGATGGACAGTAGCTAGCACATTGGTTTGATAGTAGCATAGTTGGGATGGACAGTAGCTAGCACATTGGTTTGATAGCATCATAGTTGGGATGGACAGTAGCTAGCGCATTGGTTTGATAGTAGCATAGTTGGGATGGACAGTAGCTAGCACATTGGTTTGATAGTAGCATAGTTGGGATGGACAGTAGCTAGCACATTGGTTTGATAGTAGCATAGTTGGGATGGACAGTAGCTAGCACATTGGTTTGATAGTAGCATAGTTGGGATGGACAGTAGCTAGCACATTGGTTTGATAGTAGCATAGTTGGAATGGACAGTAGCTAGCACATTGGTTTGATAGTAGCATAGTTGGGATGGACAGTAGCTAGCACATTGGTTTGATAGCATCATAGTTGGGATGGACAGTAGCTAGCACATTGGTTTGATAGTAGCATAGTTGGGATGGACAGTAGCTAGCGCATTGGTTTGATAGTAGCATAGTTGGGATGGACTGTAGCTAGCGCATTGGTTTGATAGTAGCATAGTTGGGATGGACAGTAGCTAGCACATTGGTTTGATAGTAGCATAGTTGGGATGGACAGTAGCTAGCACATTGGTTTGATAGTAGCATAGTTGGGATGGACAGTAGTTAGCACATTGGTTTGATAGTAGCATAGTTGGGATGGACAGTAGCTAGCACATTGGTTTGATAGTAGCATAGTTGGGATGGACAGTAGCTAGCACATTGGTTTGATAGTAGCATAGTTGGGATGGACAGTAGCTAGCACATTGGTTTGATAGAAGTATAGTTGGGATGTACAGTAGCTAGCACATAGGTTTGATAGCATTGTTGGTATGGACAGTAGATAGCACATTGGTTTGATTGTAGCATAGTTGGGATGGACAGTAGCTAGCACATTGGTTTGATAGTAGCATAGTTGGGATGGACAGTAGCTAGCACATTGGTTTGATAGCATCATAGTTGGGATGGACAGTAGCTAGCACATTGGTTTGATAGTAGCATAGTTGGGATGGACAGTAGCTATTACATTGGTTTGATAGTAGCATAGTTGGGATGGACAGTAGCTAGCACATTGGTTTGATAGTAGCATAGTTGGGATGGACAGTAGCTAGCACATTGGTTTGATAGTAGCATAGTTGGGATGTACAGTAGCTAGCACATAGGTTTGATAGCATTGTTGGGATGGACAGTAGATAGCACATTGGTTTGATTGTAGCATAGTTGGGATGGACAGTAGCTAGCACATTGGTTTGATAGTAGCATAGTTGGAATGGACAGTAGCTAGCACATTGGTTTGATAGTAGCATAGTTGGGATGGACAGTAGCTAGCACATTGGTTTGATAGTAGCATAGTTGGGATGGACAGTAGCTAGCACATTGGTTTGATAGTAGCATAGTTGGGATGGACAGTAGCTAGCACATTGGTTTGATAGTAGCATCGTTTGAATGGACAGTAGCTAGCACATTGGTTTGATAGTAGCATAGTTGGGATGGACAGTAACTAGCACATTGGTTTGATAGCATCATAGTTGGGATGGACAGTAGCTAGCGCATTGGTTTGATAGTAGCATAGTTGGGATGGACAGTAGCTAGCACATTGGTTTGATAGTAGCATAGTTGGGATGGACTGTAGCTAGCGCATTGGTTTGATAGTAGCATAGTTGGAATGGACAGTAGCTAGCGCATTGGTTTGATAGTAGCATAGTTGGGATGGACAGTAGCTAGCACATTGGTTTGATAGTAGCATAGTTGGGATGGACAGTAGCTATTACATTGGTTTGATAGCATAGTTGGGATGGACAGTAGCTAGCACATTGGTTTGATAGCATCATAGTTGGGATGGACAGTAGCTAGCGCATTGGTTTGATAGTAGCATAGTTGGGATGGACAGTAGCTAGCGCATTGGTTTGATAGTAGCATAGTTGGGATGGACAGTAGCTATTACATTGGTTTGATAGCATAGTTGGGATGGACAGTAGCTAGCACATTGGTTTGATAGCATCATAGTTGGGATGGACAGTAGCTAGCGCATTGGTTTGATAGTAGCATAGTTGGGATGGACAGTAGCTAGCACATTGGTTTGATAGTAGCATAGTTGGGATGGACAGTAGTTAGCACATTGGTTTGATAGTAGCATAGTTGGGATGGACAGTAGCTAGCACATTGGTTTGATAGTAGCATAGTTGGGATGGACAGTAGCTAGCACATTGGTTTGATAGTAGCAAAGTTGGGATGGACAGTAGCTAGCACATTGGTTTGATAGTAGCATAGTTGGGATGGACAGTAGCTAGCACATTGGTTTGATAGCATCATAGTTGGGATGGACAGTAGCTAGCGCATTGGTTTGATAGTAGCATAGTTTGGATGTACAGTAGCTAGCACATAGGTTTGATAGCATTGTTGGGATGGACAGTAGATAGCACATTGGTTTGATTGTAGCATAGTTGGGATGGACAGTAGCTAGCACATTGGTTTGATAGTAGCATAGTTGGGATGGACAGTAGCTAGCACATTGGTTTGATAGCATCATAGTTGGGATGGACAGTAGCTAGCGCATTGGTTTGATAGTAGCATAGTTGGGATGGACAGTAGCTAGCGCATTGGTTTGATAGTTGCATAGTTGGGATGGACAGTAGCTAGCGCATTGGTTTGATAGTAGCATAGTTGGGATGGACAGTAGCTAGCGCATTGGTTTGATAGTAGCATAGTTGGGATGGACTGTAGCTAGCGCATTGGTTTGATAGTAGCATTGTTGGGATGGACAGTAGATAGCACATTGGTTTGATTGTAGCATAGTTGGGATGGACAGTAGCTAGCACATTGGTTTGATAGTAGCATAGTTGGGATGGACAGTAGCTAGCACATTGGTTTGATAGCATCATAGTTGGGATGGACAGTAGCTAGCGCATTGGTTTGATAGTAGCATAGTTGGGATGGACAGTAGCTAGCGCATTGGTTTGATAGTAGCATAGTTGGGATGGACTGTAGCTAGCGCATTGGTTTGATAGTAGCATTGTTGGGATGGACAGTAGATAGCACATTGGTTTGATTGTAGCATAGTTGGGATGGACAGTAGCTAGCACATTGGTTTGATAGTAGCATAGTTGGGATGGACAGTAGCTAGCACATTGGTTTGATAGTAGCATAGTTGGGATGGACAGTAGCTAGTACATTGGTTTGATAGTAGCATAGTTGGGATGGACAGTAGCTAGCACATTGGTTTGATAGTAACATAGTTGGGATGGACAGTAGCTAGCACATTGGTTTGATAGTAGCATCGTTGGGATGTACAGTAGCTAGCACATAGGTTTGATAGCATTGTTGGGATGGACAGTAGATAGCACATTGGTTTGATTGTAGCATAGTTGGGATGGACAGTAGATAGCACATTGGTTTGATAGTAGCATAGTTGGAATGGACAGTAGCTAGCACATTGGTTTGATAGTAGCATAGTTGGGATGGACAGTAGCTAGCACATTGGTTTGATAGCATCATAGTTGGGATGGACAGTAGCTAGCGCATTGGTTTGATAGTAGCATAGTTGGGATGGACAGTAGCTAGCACATTGGTTTGATAGTAGCATAATTGGGATGGACAGTAGCTAGCACATTGGTTTGATAGCATCATAGTTGGGATGGACAGTAGCTAGCGCATTGGTTTGATAGTAGTATAGTTGGGATGTACAGTAGCTAGCACATAGGTTTGATAGCATTGTTGGTATGGACAGTAGATAGCACATTGGTTTGATTGTAGCATAGTTGGGATGGACAGTAGCTAGCACATTGGTTTGATAGTAGCATAGTTGGGATGGACAGTAGCTAGCACATTGGTTTGATAGCATCATAGTTGGGATGGACAGTAGCTAGCGCATTGGTTTGATAGTAGCATAGTTGGGATGGACAGTAGCTAGCACATTGGTTTGATAGTAGCATAGTTGGGATGGACAGTAGCTAGCACATTGGTTTGATAGCATCATAGTTGGGATGGACAGTAGCTAGCACATTGGTTTGATAGTAGCATAGTTGGGATGGACAGTAGCTAGCGCATTGGTTTGATAGTAGCATAGTTGGGATGGACTGTAGCTAGCGCATTGGTTTGATAGTAGCATAGTTGGGATGGACAGTAGCTAGCACATTGGTTTGATAGTAGCATAGTTGGGATGGACAGTAGCTAGCACATTGGTTTGATAGTAGCATAGTTGGGATGGACAGTAGTTAGCACATTGGTTTGATAGTAGCATAGTTGGGATGGACAGTAGCTAGCACATTGGTTTGATAGTAGCATAGTTGGGATGGACAGTAGCTAGCACATTGGTTTGATAGTAGCATAGTTGGGATGGACAGTAGCTAGCACATTGGTTTGATAGTAGTATAGTTGGGATGTACAGTAGCTAGCACATAGGTTTGATAGCATTGTTGGTATGGACAGTAGATAGCACATTGGTTTGATTGTAGCATAGTTGGGATGGACAGTAGCTAGCACATTGGTTTGATAGTAGCATAGTTGGGATGGACAGTAGCTTGCACATTGGTTTGATAGCATCATAGTTGGGATGGACAGTAGCTAGCGCATTGGTTTGATAGTAGCATAGTTGGGATGGACAGTAGCTATTACATTGGTTTGATAGTAGCATAGTTGGGATGGACAGTAGCTAGCACATTGGTTTGATAGTAGCATAGTTGGGATGGACAGTAGCTAGCACATTGGTTTGATAGTAGCATAGTTGGGATGTACAGTAGCTAGCACATAGGTTTGATAGCATTGTTGGGATGGACAGTAGATAGCACATTGGTTTGATTGTAGCATAGTTGGGATGGACAGTAGCTAGCACATTGGTTTGATAGTAGCATAGTTGGAATGGACAGTAGCTAGCACATTGGTTTGATAGTAGCATAGTTGGGATGGACAGTAGCTAGCACATTGGTTTGATAGTAGCATAGTTGGGATGGACAGTAGCTAGCACATTGGTTTGATAGTAGCATAGTTGGGATGGACAGTAGCTAGCACATTGGTTTGATAGTAGCATCGTTGAATGGACAGTAGCTAGCACATTGGTTTGATAGTAGCATAGTTGGGATGGACAGTAACTAGCACATTGGTTTGATAGCATCATAGTTGGGATGGACAGTAGCTAGCGCATTGGTTTGATAGTAGCATAGTTGGGATGGACAGTAGCTAGCACATTGGTTTGATAGTAGCATAGTTGGGATGGACTGTAGCTAGCGCATTGGTTTGATAGTAGCATAGTTGGAATGGACAGTAGCTAGCGCATTGGTTTGATAGTAGCATAGTTGGGATGGACAGTAGCTAGCACATTGGTTTGATAGTAGCATAGTTGGGATGGACAGTAGCTATTACATTGGTTTGATAGCATAGTTGGGATGGACAGTAGCTAGCACATTGGTTTGATAGCATCATAGTTGGGATGGACAGTAGCTAGCGCATTGGTTTGATAGTAGCATAGTTGGGATGGACAGTAGCTAGCGCATTGGTTTGATAGTAGCATAGTTGGGATGGACAGTAGCTATTACATTGGTTTGATAGCATAGTTGGGATGGACAGTAGCTAGCACATTGGTTTGATAGCATCATAGTTGGGATGGACAGTAGCTAGCGCATTGGTTTGATAGTAGCATAGTTGGGATGGACAGTAGCTAGCACATTGGTTTGATAGTAGCATAGTTGGGATGGACAGTAGCTAGCACATTGGTTTGATAGTAGCATAGTTGGGATGGACAGTAGTTAGCACATTGGTTTGATAGTAGCATAGTTGGGATGGACAGTAGCTAGCACATTGGTTTGATAGTAGCATAGTTGGGATGGACAGTAGCTAGCACATTGGTTTGATAGTAGCAAAGTTGGGATGGACAGTAGCTAGCACATTGGTTTGATAGTAGCATAGTGGAATGGACAGTAGCTAGCACATTGGTTTGA
Organism: Borostomias antarcticus; assembly: GCF_949987555.1. Classification (NCBI taxonomy): domain Eukaryota; kingdom Metazoa; phylum Chordata; class Actinopteri; order Stomiiformes; family Stomiidae; genus Borostomias; species Borostomias antarcticus. The sequence goes on from NW_028175787.1 coordinate 138,045, forward strand.
TAGTAGCATAGTTGGGATGGACAGTAGCTAGCACATTGGTTTGATAGTAGCATAGTTGGGATGGACAGTAGCTAGCACATTGGTTTGATAGTAGCATAGTTGGGATGTACAGTAGCTAGCACATAGGTTTGATAGCATTGTTGGGATGGACAGTAGATAGCACATTGGTTTGATTGTAGCATAGTTGGGATGGACAGTAGCTAGCACATTGGTTTGATAGTAGCATAGTTGGAATGGACAGTAGCTAGCACATTGGTTTGATAGTAGCATAGTTGGGATGGACAGTAGCTAGCACATTGGTTTGATAGTAGCATAGTTGGGATGGACAGTAGCTAGCACATTGGTTTGATAGTAGCATAGTTGGGATGGACAGTAGCTAGCACATTGGTTTGATAGTAGCATCGTTGAATGGACAGTAGCTAGCACATTGGTTTGATAGTAGCATAGTTGGGATGGACAGTAACTAGCACATTGGTTTGATAGCATCATAGTTGGGATGGACAGTAGCTAGCGCATTGGTTTGATAGTAGCATAGTTGGGATGGACAGTAGCTAGCACATTGGTTTGATAGTAGCATAGTTGGGATGGACTGTAGCTAGCGCATTGGTTTGATAGTAGCATAGTTGGAATGGACAGTAGCTAGCGCATTGGTTTGATAGTAGCATAGTTGGGATGGACAGTAGCTAGCACATTGGTTTGATAGTAGCATAGTTGGGATGGACAGTAGCTATTACATTGGTTTGATAGCATAGTTGGGATGGACAGTAGCTAGCACATTGGTTTGATAGCATCATAGTTGGGATGGACAGTAGCTAGCGCATTGGTTTGATAGTAGCATAGTTGGGATGGACAGTAGCTAGCGCATTGGTTTGATAGTAGCATAGTTGGGATGGACAGTAGCTATTACATTGGTTTGATAGCATAGTTGGGATGGACAGTAGCTAGCACATTGGTTTGATAGCATCATAGTTGGGATGGACAGTAGCTAGCGCATTGGTTTGATAGTAGCATAGTTGGGATGGACAGTAGCTAGCACATTGGTTTGATAGTAGCATAGTTGGGATGGACAGTAGCTAGCACATTGGTTTGATAGTAGCATAGTTGGGATGGACAGTAGTTAGCACATTGGTTTGATAGTAGCATAGTTGGGATGGACAGTAGCTAGCACATTGGTTTGATAGTAGCATAGTTGGGATGGACAGTAGCTAGCACATTGGTTTGATAGTAGCAAAGTTGGGATGGACAGTAGCTAGCACATTGGTTTGATAGTAGCATAGTGGAATGGACAGTAGCTAGCACATTGGTTTGATAGTAGCATAGTTGGGATGGACAGTAGCTAGCACATTGGTTTGATAGTAGCATAGTTGGGATGGACAGTAGCTAGCACATTGGTTTGATAGTAGCATAGTTGGGATGGACAGTAGCTAGCACATTGGTTTGATAGTAGCATCGTTTGAATGGACAGTAGCTAGCACATTGGTTTGATAGTAGCATAGTTGGGATGGACAGTAACTAGCACATTGGTTTGATAGCATCATAGTTGGGATGGACAGTAGCTAGCGCATTGGTTTGATAGTAGCATAGTTGGGATGGACAGTAGCTAGCACATTGGTTTGATAGTAGCATAGTTGGGATGGACTGTAGCTAGCGCATTGGTTTGATAGTAGCATAGTTGGAATGGACAGTAGCTAGCGCATTGGTTTGATAGTAGCATAGTTGGGATGGACAGTAGCTAGCACATTGGTTTGATAGTAGCATAGTTGGGATGGACAGTAGCTATTACATTGGTTTGATAGCATAGTTGGGATGGACAGTAGCTAGCACATTGGTTTGATAGCATCATAGTTGGGATGGACAGTAGCTAGCGCATTGGTTTGATAGTAGCATAGTTGGGATGGACAGTAGCTAGCGCATTGGTTTGATAGTAGCATAGTTGGGATGGACAGTAGCTATTACATTGGTTTGATAGCATAGTTGGGATGGACAGTAGCTAGCACATTGGTTTGATAGCATCATAGTTGGGATGGACAGTAGCTAGCGCATTGGTTTGATAGTAGCATAGTTGGGATGGACAGTAGCTAGCACATTGGTTTGATAGTAGCATAGTTGGGATGGACAGTAGCTAGCACATTGGTTTGATAGTAGCATAGTTGGGATGGACAGTAGTTAGCACATTGGTTTGATAGTAGCATAGTTGGGATGGACAGTAGCTAGCACATTGGTTTGATAGTAGCATAGTTGGGATGGACAGTAGCTAGCACATTGGTTTGATAGTAGCAAAGTTGGGATGGACAGTAGCTAGCACATTGGTTTGATAGTAGCATAGTTGGGATGGACAGTAGCTAGCACATTGGTTTGATAGCATCATAGTTGGGATGGACAGTAGCTAGCGCATTGGTTTGATAGTAGCATAGTTTGGATGTACAGTAGCTAGCACATAGGTTTGATAGCATTGTTGGGATGGACAGTAGATAGCACATTGGTTTGATTGTAGCATAGTTGGGATGGACAGTAGCTAGCACATTGGTTTGATAGTAGCATAGTTGGGATGGACAGTAGCTAGCACATTGGTTTGATAGCACCATAGTTGGGATGGACAGTAGCTAGCGCATTGGTTTGATAGTAGCATAGTTGGGATGGACAGTAGCTAGCGCATTGGTTTGATAGTAGCATTGTTGGGATGGACAGTAGATAGCACATTGGTTTGATTGTAGCATAGTTGGGATGGACAGTAGCTAGCACATTGGTTTGATAGTAGCATAGTTGGGATGGACAGTAGCTAGCACATTGGTTTGATAGTAGCATAGTTGGGATGGACAGTAGCTAGTACATTGGTTTGATAGTAGCATAGTTGGGATGGACAGTAGCTAGCACATTGGTTTGATAGTAACATAGTTGGGATGGACAGTAGCTAGCACATTGGTTTGATAGTAGCATAGTTGGGATGTACAGTAGCTAGCACATAGGTTTGATAGCATTGTTGGGATGGACAGTAGATAGCACATTGGTTTGATTGTAGCATAGTTGGGATGGACAGTAGCTAGCACATTGGTTTGATAGTAGCATAGTTGGAATGGACAGTAGCTAGCACATTGGTTTGATAGTAGCATAGTTGGGATGGACAGTAGCTAGCACATTGGTTTGATAGTAGCATAGTTGGGATGGACAGTAGCTAGCGCATTGGTTTGATAGTAGCATAGTTGGGATGGACTGTAGCTAGCACATTGGTTTGATAGTAGCATAGTTGGGATGGACAGTAGCTAGCACATTGGTTTGATAGTAGCATAGTTGGGATGGACAGTAGCTAGCACATTGGTTTGATAGCATCATAGTTGGGATGGACAGTAGCTAGCGCATTGGTTTGATAGTAGTATAGTTGGGATGTACAGTAGCTAGCACAAAGGTTTGATAGCATTGTTGGGATGGACAGTAGATAGCACATTGGTTTGATTGTAGCATAGTTGGGATGGACAGTAGCTAGCACATTGGTTTGATAGTAGCATAGCTGGGATGGACAGTAGCTAGCACATTGGTTTGATAGCATCATAGTTGGGATGGACAGTAGCTAGCGCATTGGTTTGATAGTAGCATAGTTGGGATGGACAGTAGCTAGCGCATTGGTTTGATAGTAGCATAGTTGGGATGGACTGTAGCTAGCGCATTGGTTTGATAGTAGCATAGTTGGAATGGACAGTAGCTAGCACATTGGTTTGATAGTAGCATAGTTGGGATGGACAGTAGTTAGCACATTGGTTTGATAGTAGCAAAGTTGGGATGGACAGTAGCTAGCACATTGGTTTGATAGTAGCATAGTTGGGATGGACAGTAGCTAGCACATTGGTTTGATAGTAGCATAGTTGGGATGGACAGTAGCTAGCACATTGGTTTGATAGTAGTATAGTTGGGATGTACAGTAGCTAGCACATAGGTTTGATAGCATTGTTGGTATGGACAGTAGATAGCACATTGGTTTGATTGTAGCATAGTTGGGATGGACAGTAGCTAGCACATTGGTTTGATAGTAGCATAGTTGGGATGGACAGTAGCTTGCACATTGGTTTGATAGCATCATAGTTGGGATGGACAGTAGCTAGCGCATTGGTTTGATAGTAGCATAGTTGGGATGGACAGTAGCTATTACATTGGTTTGATAGTAGCATAGTTGGGATGGACAGTAGCTAGCACATTGGTTTGATAGTAGCATAGTTGGGATGGACAGTAGCTAGCACATTGGTTTGATAGTAGCATAGTTGGGATGTACAGTAGCTAGCACATAGGTTTGATAGCATTGTTGGTATGGACAGTAGATAGCACATTGGTTTGATTGTAGCATAGTTGGGATGGACAGTAGCTAGCACATTGGTTTGATAGTAGCATAGTTGGAATGGACAGTAGCTAGCACATTGGTTTGATAGTAGCATAGTTGGGATGGACAGTAGCTAGCACATTGGTTTGATAGTAGCATAGTTGGGATGGACAGTAGCTAGCACATTGGTTTGATAGTAGCATAGTTGGGATGGACAGTAGCTAGCACATTGGTTTGATAGTAGCATCGTTTGAATGGACAGTAGCTAGCACATTGATTTGATAGTAGCATAGTTGGGATGGACAGTAACTAGCACATTGGTTTGATAGCATCATAGTTGGGATGGACAGTAGCTAGCGCATTGGTTTGATAGTAGCATAGTTGGGATGGACAGTAGCTAGCACATTGGTTTGATAGTAGCATAGTTGGGATGGACTGTAGCTAGCGCATTGGTTTGATAGTAGCATAGTTGGAATGGACAGTAGCTAGCGCATTGGTTTGATAGTAGCATAGTTGGGATGGACAGTAGCTAGCACATTGGTTTGATAGTAGCATAGTTGGGATGGACAGTAGCTATTACATTGGTTTGATAGCATAGTTGGGATGGACAGTAGCTAGCACATTGGTTTGATAGCATCATAGTTGGGATGGACAGTAGCTAGCGCATTGGTTTGATAGCAGCATAGTTGGGATGGACAGTAGCTAGCGCATTGGTTTGATAGTAGCATAGTTGGGATGGACAGTAGCTATTACATTGGTTTGATAGCATAGTTGGGATGGACAGTAGCTAGCACATTGGTTTGATAGCATCATAGTTGGGATGGACAGTAGCTAGCGCATTGGTTTGATAGTAGCATAGTTGGGATGGACAGTAGCTAGCACATTGGTTTGATAGTAGCATAGTTGGGATGAACAGTAGCTAGCACATTGGTTTGATAGTAGCATAGTTGGGATGGACAGTAGTTAGCACATTGGTTTGATAGTAGCATAGTTGGGATGGACAGTAGCTAGCACATTGGTTTGATAGTAGCATAGTTGGGATGGACAGTAGCTAGCACATTGGTTTGATAGTAGCAAAGTTGGGATGGACAGTAGCTAGCACATTGGTTTGATAGTAGCATAGTTGGGATGGACAGTAGCTAGCACATTGGTTTGATAGCATCATAGTTGGGATGGACAGTAGCTAGCGCATTGGTTTGATAGTAGCATAGTTTGGATGTACAGTAGCTAGCACATAGGTTTGATAGCATTGTTGGGATGGACAGTAGATAGCACATTGGTTTGATTGTAGCATAGTTGGGATGGACAGTAGCTAGCACATTGGTTTGATAGTAGCATAGTTGGGATGGACAGTAGCTAGCACATTGGTTTGATAGCATCATAGTTGGGATGGACAGTAGCTAGCGCATTGGTTTGATAGTAGCATAGTTGGGATGGACAGTAGCTAGCACATTGGTTTGATAGCATCATAGTTGGGATGGACAGTAGCTAGCGCATTGGTTTGATAGTAGCATAGTTGGGATGGACAGTAGCTAGCGCATTGGTTTGATAGTAGCATAGTTGGGATGGACTGTAGCTAGCGCATTGGTTTGATAGTAGCATTGTTGGGATGGACAGTAGATAGCACATTGGTTTGATTGTAGCATAGTTGGGATGGACAGTAGCTAGCACATTGGTTTGATAGTAGCATAGTTGGGATGGACAGTAGCTAGCACATTGGTTTGATAGTAGCATAGTTGGGATGGACAGTAGCTAGTTCATTGGTTTGATAGTAGCATAGTTGGGATGGACAGTAGCTAGCACATTGGTTTGATAGTAACATAGTTGGGATGGACAGTAGCTAGCACATTGGTTTGATAGTAGCATAGTTGGGATGTACAGTAGCTAGCACATAGGTTTGATAGCATTGTTGGGATGGACAGTAGATAGCGCATTGGTTTGATAGTAGCATAGTTGGGATGGACAGTAGCTAGCGCATTGGTTTGATAGTAGCATAGTTGGGATGGACTGTAGCTAGCGCATTGGTTTGATAGTAGCATAGTTGGAATGGACAGTAGCTAGCACATTGGTTTGATAGTAGCATAGTTGGGATGGACAGTAGTTAGCACATTGGTTTGATAGTAGCAAAGTTGGGATGGACAGTAGCTAGCACATTGGTTTGATAGTAGCATAGTTGGGATGGACAGTAGCTAGCACATTGGTTTGATAGTAGCATAGTTGGGATGGACAGTAGCTAGCACATTGGTTTGATAGTAGTATAGTTGGGATGTACAGTAGCTAGCACATAGGTTTGATAGCATTGTTGGTATGGACAGTAGATAGCACATTGGTTTGATTGTAGCATAGTTGGGATGGACAGTAGCTAGCACATTGGTTTGATAGTAGCATAGTTGGGATGGACAGTAGCTTGCACATTGGTTTGATAGCATCATAGTTGGGATGGACAGTAGCTAGCGCATTGGTTTGATAGTAGCATAGTTGGGATGGACAGTAGCTATTACATTGGTTTGATAGTAGCATAGTTGGGATGGACAGTAGCTAGCACATTGGTTTGATAGTAGCATAGTTGGGATGGACAGTAGCTAGCACATTGGTTTGATAGTAGCATAGTTGGGATGGACAGTAGCTAGCACATTGGTTTGATAGTAGCATAGTTGGGATGTACAGTAGCTAGCACATAGGTTTGATAGCCTTGTTGGTATGGACAGTAGATAGCACATTGGTTTGATTGTAGCATAGTTGGGATGGACAGTAGCTAGCACATTGGTTTGATAGTAGCATAGTTGGAATGGACAGTAGCTAGCACATTGGTTTGATAGTAGCATAGTTGGGATGGACAGTAGCTAGCACATTGGTTTGATAGTAGCATAGTTGGGATGGACAGTAGCTAGCACATTGGTTTGATAGTAGCATAGTTGGGATGGACAGTAGCTAGCACATTGGTTTGATAGTAGCATCGTTTGAATGGACAGTAGCTAGCACATTGGTTTGATAGTAGCATAGTTGGGATGGACAGTAGCTAGCACATTGGTTTGATAGTAGCATCGTTTGAATGGACAGTAGCTAGCACATTGGTTTGATAGTAGCATAGTTGGGATGGACAGTAACTAGCACATTGGTTTGATAGCATCATAGTTGGGATGGACAGTAGCTAGCGCATTGGTTTGATAGTAGCATAGTTGGGATGGACAGTAGCTAGCACATTGGTTTGATAGTAGCATAGTTGGGATGGACTGTAGCTAGCGCATTGGTTTGATAGTAGCATAGTTGGAATGGACAGTAGCTAGCGCATTGGTTTGATAGTAGCATAGTTGGGATGGACAGTAGCTAGCACATTGGTTTGATAGTAGCATAGTTGGGATGGACAGTAGCTAGCACATTGGTTTGATAGTAGCATCGTTTGAATGGACAGTAGCTAGCACATTGGTTTGATAGTAGCATAGTTGGGATGGACAGTAGCTAGCACATTGGTTTGATAGTAGCATCGTTTGAATGGACAGTAGCTAGCACATTGGTTTGATAGTAGCATAGTTGGGATGGACAGTAACTAGCACATTGGTTTGATAGCATCATAGTTGGGATGGACAGTAGCTAGCGCATTGGTTTGATAGTAGCATAGTTGGGATGGACAGTAGCTAGCACATTGGTTTGATAGTAGCATAGTTGGGATGGACTGTAGCTAGCGCATTGGTTTGATAGTAGCATAGTTGGAATGGACAGTAGCTAGCGCATTGGTTTGATAGTAGCATAGTTGGGATGGACAGTAGCTAGCACATTGGTTTGATAGTAGCATAGTTGGGATGGACAGTAGCTATTACATTGGTTTGATAGCATAGTTGGGATGGACAGTAGCTAGCACATTGGTTTGATAGCATCATAGTTGGGATGGACAGTAGCTAGCGCATTGGTTTGATAGTAGCATAGTTGGGATGGACAGTAGCTAGCGCATTGGTTTGATAGTAGCATAGTTGGGATGGACAGTAGCTATTACATTGGTTTGATAGCATAGTTGGGATGGACAGTAGCTAGCACATTGGTTTGATAGCATCATAGTTGGGATGGACAGTAGCTAGCGCATTGGTTTGATAGTATCATAGTTGGGATGGACAGTAGCTAGCACATTGGTTTGATAGTAGCATAGTTGGGATGGACAGTAGCTAGCACATTGGTTTGATAGTAGCATAGTTGGGATGGACAGTAGCTAGCACATTGGTTTGATAGTAGCATAGTTGGGATGGACAGTAGCTAGCACATTGGTTTGATAGCATCATAGTTGGGATGGACAGTAGCTAGCGCATTGGTTTGATAGTAGCATAGTTGGGATGGACAGTAGCTAGCGCATTGGTTTGATAGTAGCATAGTTGGGATGGACTGTAGCTAGCGCATTGGTTTGATAGTAGCATTGTTGGGATGGACAGTAGATAGCACATTGGTTTGATTGTAGCATAGTTGGGATGGACAGTAGCTAGCACATTGGTTTGATAGTAGCATAGTTGGGATGGACAGTAGCTAGCACATTGGTTTGATAGTAGCATAGTTGGGATGGACAGTAGCTAGTACATTGGTTTGATAGTAGCATAGTTGGGATGGACAGTAGCTAGCACATTGGTTTGATAGTAACATAGTTGGGATGGACAGTAGCTAGCACATTGGTTTGATAGTAGCATCGTTGGGATGTACAGTAGCTAGCACATAGGTTTGATAGCATTGTTGGGATGGACAGTAGATAGCACATTGGTTTGATTGTAGCATAGTTGGGATGGACAGTAGCTAGCACATTGGTTTGATAGTAGCATAGTTGGAATGGACAGTAGCTAGCACATTGGTTTGATAGTAGCATAGTTGGGATGGACAGTAGCTAGCACATTGGTTTGATAGCATCATAGTTGGGATGGACAGTAGCTAGCGCATTGGTTTGATAGTAGCATAGTTGGGATGGACAGTAGCTAGCACATTGGTTTGATAGTAGCATAATTGGGATGGACAGTAGCTAGCACATTGGTTTGATAGCATCATAGTTGGGATGGACAGTAGCTAGCGCATTGGTTTGATAGTAGTATAGTTGGGATGTACAGTAGCTAGCACATAGGTTTGATAGCATTGTTGGTATGGACAGTAGATAGCACATTGGTTTGATTGTAGCATAGTTGGGATGGACAGTAGCTAGCACATTGGTTTGATAGTAGCATAGTTGGGATGGACAGTAGCTAGCACATTGGTTTGATAGCATCATAGTTGGGATGGACAGTAGCTAGCGCATTGGTTTGATAGTAGCATAGTTGGGATGGACAGTAGCTAGCACATTGGTTTGATAGTAGCATAGTTGGGATGGACAGTAGCTAGCACATTGGTTTGATAGTAGCATAGTTGGGATGGACAGTAGCTAGCACATTGGTTTGATAGTAGCATAGTTGGGATGGACAGTAGCTAGCACATTGGTTTGATAGTAGCATAGTTGGGATGGACAGTAGCTAGCACATTGGTTTGATAGTAGCATAGTTGGGATGGACAGTAGCTAGCACATTGGTTTGATAGTAGCATAGTTGGAATGGACAGTAGCTAGCACATTGGTTTGATAGTAGCATAGTTGGGATGGACAGTAGCTAGCACATTGGTTTGATAGCATCATAGTTGGGATGGACAGTAGCTAGCACATTGGTTTGATAGTAGCATAGTTGGGATGGACAGTAGCTAGCGCATTGGTTTGATAGTAGCATAGTTGGGATGGACTGTAGCTAGCGCATTGGTTTGATAGTAGCATAGTTGGGATGGACAGTAGCTAGCGCATTGGTTTGATAGTAGCATAGTTGGGATGGACAGTAGCTAGCACATTGGTTTGATAGTAGCATAGTTGGGATGGACAGTAGTTAGCACATTGGTTTGATAGTAGCATAGTTGGGATGGACAGTAGCTAGCACATTGGTTTGATAGTAGCATAGTTGGGATGGACAGTAGCTAGCACATTGGTTTGATAGTAGCATAGTTGGGATGGACAGTAGCTAGCACATTGGTTTGATAGTAGTATAGTTGGGATGTACAGTAGCTAGCACATAGGTTTGATAGCATTGTTGGTATGGACAGTAGATAGCACATTGGTTTGATTGTAGCATAGTTGGGATGAACAGTAGCTAGCACATTGGTTTGATAGTAGCATAGTTGGGATGGACAGTAGCTTGCACATTGGTTTGATAGCATCATAGTTGGGATGGACAGTAGCTAGCGCATTGGTTTGATAGTAGCATAGTTGGGATGGACAGTAGCTATTACATTGGTTTGATAGTAGCATAGTTGGGATGGACAGTAGCTAGCACATTGGTTTGATAGTAGCATAGTTGGGATGGACAGTAGCTAGCACATTGGTTTGATAGTAGCATAGTTGGGATGTACAGTAGCTAGCACATAGGTTTGATAGCATTGTTGGGATGGACAGTAGATAGCACATTGGTTTGATTGTAGCATAGTTGGGATGGACAGTAGCTAGCACATTGGTTTGATAGTAGCATAGTTGGGATGGACAGTAGCTAGCACATTGGTTTGATAGTAGCATAGTTGGGATGGACAGTAGCTAGCACATTGGTTTGATAGCATCATAGTTGGGATGGACAGTAGCTAGCACATTGGTTTGATAGTAGCATAGTTGGGATGGACAGTAGCTAGCACATTGGTTTGATAGTAGCATAGTTGGGATGGACAGTAGCTAGCACATTGGTTTGATAGTAGCATAGTTGGGATGTACAGTAGCTAGCACATAGGTTTGATAGCCTTGTTGGTATGGACAGTAGATAGCACATTGGTTTGATTGTAGCATAGTTGGGATGGACAGTAGCTAGCACATTGGTTTGATAGTAGCATAGTTGGAATGGACAGTAGCTAGCACATTGGTTTGATAGTAGCATAGTTGGGATGGACAGTAGCTAGCACATTGGTTTGATAGTAGCATAGTTGGGATGGACAGTAGCTAGCACATTGGTTTGATAGTAGCATAGTTGGGATGGACAGTAGCTAGCACATTGGTTTGATAGTAGCATCGTTTGAATGGACAGTAGCTAGCACATTGGTTTGATAGTAGCATAGTTGGGATGGACAGTAGCTAGCACATTGGTTTGATAGTAGCATCGTTTGAATGGACAGTAGCTAGCACATTGGTTTGATAGTAGCATAGTTGGGATGGACAGTAACTAGCACATTGGTTTGATAGCATCATAGTTGGGATGGACAGTAGCTAGCGCATTGGTTTGATAGTAGCATAGTTGGGATGGACAGTAGCTAGCACATTGGTTTGATAGTAGCATAGTTGGGATGGACTGTAGCTAGCGCATTGGTTTGATAGTAGCATAGTTGGAATGGACAGTAGCTAGCGCATTGGTTTGATAGTAGCATAGTTGGGATGGACAGTAGCTAGCACATTGGTTTGATAGTAGCATAGTTGGGATGGACAGTAGCTAGCACATTGGTTTGATAGTAGCATCGTTTGAATGGACAGTAGCTAGCACATTGGTTTGATAGTAGCATAGTTGGGATGGACAGTAGCTAGCACATTGGTTTGATAGTAGCATCGTTTGAATGGACAGTAGCTAGCACATTGGTTTGATAGTAGCATAGTTGGGATGGACAGTAACTAGCACATTGGTTTGATAGCATCATAGTTGGGATGGACAGTAGCTAGCGCATTGGTTTGATAGTAGCATAGTTGGGATGGACAGTAGCTAGCACATTGGTTTGATAGTAGCATAGTTGGGATGGACTGTAGCTAGCGCATTGGTTTGATAGTAGCATAGTTGGAATGGACAGTAGCTAGCGCATTGGTTTGATAGTAGCATAGTTGGGATGGACAGTAGCTAGCACATTGGTTTGATAGTAGCATAGTTGGGATGGACAGTAGCTATTACATTGGTTTGATAGCATAGTTGGGATGGACAGTAGCTAGCACATTGGTTTGATAGCATCATAGTTGGGATGGACAGTAGCTAGCGCATTGGTTTGATAGTAGCATAGTTGGGATGGACAGTAGCTAGCGCATTGGTTTGATAGTAGCATAGTTGGGATGGACAGTAGCTATTACATTGGTTTGATAGCATAGTTGGGATGGACAGTAGCTAGCACATTGGTTTGATAGCATCATAGTTGGGATGGACAGTAGCTAGCGCATTGGTTTGATAGTATCATAGTTGGGATGGACAGTAGCTAGCACATTGGTTTGATAGTAGCATAGTTGGGATGGACAGTAGCTAGCACATTGGTTTGATAGTAGCATAGTTGGGATGGACAGTAGCTAGCACATTGGTTTGATAGTAGCATAGTTGGGATGGACAGTAGCTAGCACATTGGTTTGATAGCATCATAGTTGGGATGGACAGTAGCTAGCGCATTGGTTTGATAGTAGCATAGTTGGGATGGACAGTAGCTAGCGCATTGGTTTGATAGTAGCATAGTTGGGATGGACTGTAGCTAGCGCATTGGTTTGATAGTAGCATTGTTGGGATGGACAGTAGATAGCACATTGGTTTGATTGTAGCATAGTTGGGATGGACAGTAGCTAGCACATTGGTTTGATAGTAGCATAGTTGGGATGGACAGTAGCTAGCACATTGGTTTGATAGTAGCATAGTTGGGATGGACAGTAGCTAGTACATTGGTTTGATAGTAGCATAGTTGGGATGGACAGTAGCTAGCACATTGGTTTGATAGTAACATAGTTGGGATGGACAGTAGCTAGCACATTGGTTTGATAGTAGCATCGTTGGGATGTACAGTAGCTAGCACATAGGTTTGATAGCATTGTTGGGATGGACAGTAGATAGCACATTGGTTTGATTGTAGCATAGTTGGGATGGACAGTAGCTAGCACATTGGTTTGATAGTAGCATAGTTGGAATGGACAGTAGCTAGCACATTGGTTTGATAGTAGCATAGTTGGGATGGACAGTAGCTAGCACATTGGTTTGATAGCATCATAGTTGGGATGGACAGTAGCTAGCGCATTGGTTTGATAGTAGCATAGTTGGGATGGACAGTAGCTAGCACATTGGTTTGATAGTAGCATAATTGGGATGGACAGTAGCTAGCACATTGGTTTGATAGCATCATAGTTGGGATGGACAGTAGCTAGCGCATTGGTTTGATAGTAGTATAGTTGGGATGTACAGTAGCTAGCACATAGGTTTGATAGCATTGTTGGTATGGACAGTAGATAGCACATTGGTTTGATTGTAGCATAGTTGGGATGGACAGTAGCTAGCACATTGGTTTGATAGTAGCATAGTTGGGATGGACAGTAGCTAGCACATTGGTTTGATAGCATCATAGTTGGGATGGACAGTAGCTAGCGCATTGGTTTGATAGTAGCATAGTTGGGATGGACAGTAGCTAGCACATTGGTTTGATAGTAGCATAGTTGGGATGGACAGTAGCTAGCACATTGGTTTGATAGTAGCATAGTTGGGATGGACAGTAGCTAGCACATTGGTTTGATAGTAGCATAGTTGGGATGGACAGTAGCTAGCACATTGGTTTGATAGTAGCATAGTTGGGATGGACAGTAGCTAGCACATTGGTTTGATAGTAGCATAGTTGGGATGGACAGTAGCTAGCACATTGGTTTGATAGTAGCATAGTTGGAATGGACAGTAGCTAGCACATTGGTTTGATAGTAGCATAGTTGGGATGGACAGTAGCTAGCACATTGGTTTGATAGCATCATAGTTGGGATGGACAGTAGCTAGCACATTGGTTTGATAGTAGCATAGTTGGGATGGACAGTAGCTAGCGCATTGGTTTGATAGTAGCATAGTTGGGATGGACTGTAGCTAGCGCATTGGTTTGATAGTAGCATAGTTGGGATGGACAGTAGCTAGCGCATTGGTTTGATAGTAGCATAGTTGGGATGGACAGTAGCTAGCACATTGGTTTGATAGTAGTATAGTTGGGATGTACAGTAGCTAGCACATAGGTTTGATAGCATTGTTGGTATGGACAGTAGATAGCACATTGGTTTGATTGTAGCATAGTTGGGATGAACAGTAGCTAGCACATTGGTTTGATAGTAGCATAGTTGGGATGGACAGTAGCTTGCACATTGGTTTGATAGCATCATAGTTGGGATGGACAGTAGCTAGCGCATTGGTTTGATAGTAGCATAGTTGGGATGGACAGTAGCTATTACATTGGTTTGATAGTAGCATAGTTGGGATGGACAGTAGCTAGCACATTGGTTTGATAGTAGCATAGTTGGGATGGACAGTAGCTAGCACATTGGTTTGATAGTAGCATAGTTGGGATGTACAGTAGCTAGCACATAGGTTTGATAGCATTGTTGGGATGGACAGTAGATAGCACATTGGTTTGATTGTAGCATAGTTGGGATGGACAGTAGCTAGCACATTGGTTTGATAGTAGCATAGTTGGAATGGACAGTAGCTAGCACATTGGTTTGATAGTAGCATAGTTGGGATGGACAGTAGCTAGCACATTGGTTTGATAGTAGCATAGTTGGGATGGACAGTAGCTAGCACATTGGTTTGATAGTAGCATAGTTGGGATGGACAGTAGCTAGCACATTGGTTTGATAGTAGCATCGTTTGAATGGACAGTAGCTAGCACATTGGTTTGATAGTAGCATAGTTGGGATGGACAGTAACTAGCACATTGGTTTGATAGCATCATAGTTGGGATGGACAGTAGCTAGCGCATTGGTTTGATAGTAGCATAGTTGGGATGGACAGTAGCTAGCACATTGGTTTGATAGTAGCATAGTTGGGATGGACTGTAGCTAGCGCATTGGTTTGATAGTAGCATAGTTGGAATGGACAGTAGCTAGCGCATTGGTTTGATAGTAGCATAGTTGGGATGGACAGTAGCTAGCACATTGGTTTGATAGTAGCATAGTTGGGATGGACAGTAGCTATTACATTGGTTTGATAGCATAGTTGGGATGGACAGTAGCTAGCACATTGGTTTGATAGCATCATAGTTGGGATGGACAGTAGCTAGCGCATTGGTTTGATAGTAGCATAGTTGGGATGGACAGTAGCTAGCGCATTGGTTTGATAGTAGCATAGTTGGGATGGACAGTAGCTATTACATTGGTTTGATAGCATAGTTGGGATGGACAGTAGCTAGCACATTGGTTTGATAGCATCATAGTTGGGATGGACAGTAGCTAGCGCATTGGTTTGATAGTAGCATAGTTGGGATGGACAGTAGCTAGCGCATTGGTTTGATAGTAGCATAGTTGGGATGGACAGTAGCTAGCACATTGGTTTGATAGTAGCATAGTTGGGATGGACAGTAGTTAGCACATTGGTTTGATAGTAGCATAGTTGGGATGGACAGTAGCTAGCACATTGGTTTGATAGTAGCATAGTTGGGATGGACAGTAGCTAGCACATTGGTTTGATAGTAGCAAAGTTGGGATGGACAGTAGCTAGCACATTGGTTTGATAGTAGCATAGTTGGGATGGACAGTAGCTAGCACATTGGTTTGATAGCATCATAGTTGGGATGGACAGTAGCTAGCGCATTGGTTTGATAGTAGCATAGTTTGGATGTACAGTAGCTAGCACATAGGTTTGATAGCATTGTTGGGATGGACAGTAGATAGCACATTGGTTTGATTGTAGCATAGTTGGGATGGACAGTAGCTAGCACATTGGTTTGATAGTAGCATAGTTGGGATGGACAGTAGCTAGCACATTGGTTTGATAGCATCATAGTTGGGATGGACAGTAGCTAGCGCATTGGTTTGATAGTAGCATAGTTGGGATGGACAGTAGCTAGCGCATTGGTTTGATAGTAGCATAGTTGGGATGGACTGTAGCTAGCGCATTGGTTTGATAGTAGCATTGTTGGGATGGACAGTAGATAGCACATTGGTTTGATTGTAGCATAGTTGGGATGGACAGTAGCTAGCACATTGGTTTGATAGTAGCATAGTTGGGATGGACAGTAGCTAGCACATTGGTTTGATAGTAGCATAGTTGGGATGGACAGTAGCTAGTACATTGGTTTGATAGTAGCATAGTTGGGATGGACAGTAGCTAGCACATTGGTTTGATAGTAACATAGTTGGGATGGACAGTAGCTAGCACATTGGTTTGATAGTAGCATAGTTGGGATGTACAGTAGCTAGCACATAGGTTTGATAGCATTGTTGGGATGGACAGTAGATAGCACATTGGTTTGATTGTAGCATAGTTGGGATGGACAGTAGCTAGCACATTGGTTTGATAGTAGCATAGTTGGAATGGACAGTAGCTAGCACATTGGTTTGATAGTAGCATAGTTGGGATGGACAGTAGCTAGCACATTGGTTTGATAGTAGCATAGTTGGGATGGACAGTAGCTAGCGCATTGGTTTGATAGTAGCATAGTTGGGATGGACTGTAGCTAGCACATTGGTTTGATAGTAGCATAGTTGGGATGGACAGTAGCTAGCACATTGGTTTGATAGTAGCATAGTTGGGATGGACAGTAGCTAGCACATTGGTTTGATAGCATCATAGTTGGGATGGACAGTAGCTAGCGCATTGGTTTGATAGTAGTATAGTTGGGATGTACAGTAGCTAGCACAAAGGTTTGATAGCATTGTTGGGATGGACAGTAGATAGCACATTGGTTTGATTGTAGCATAGTTGGGATGGACAGTAGCTAGCACATTGGTTTGATAGTAGCATAGCTGGGATGGACAGTAGCTATCACATTGGTTTGATAGCATCATAGTTGGGATGGACAGTAGCTAGCGCATTGGTTTGATAGTAGCATAGTTGGGATGGACAGTAGCTAGCGCATTGGTTTGATAGTAGCATAGTTGGGATGGACTGTAGCTAGCGCATTGGTTTGATAGTAGCATAGTTGGAATGGACAGTAGCTAGCACATTGGTTTGATAGTAGCATAGTTGGGATGGACAGTAGTTAGCACATTGGTTTGATAGTAGCAAAGTTGGGATGGACAGTAGCTAGCACATTGGTTTGATAGTAGCATAGTTGGGATGGACAGTAGCTAGCACATTGGTTTGATAGTAGCATAGTTGGGATGGACAGTAGCTAGCACATTGGTTTGATAGTAGTATAGTTGGGATGTACAGTAGCTAGCACATAGGTTTGATAGCATTGTTGGTATGGACAGTAGATAGCACATTGGTTTGATTGTAGCATAGTTGGGATGGACAGTAGCTAGCACATTGGTTTGATAGTAGCATAGTTGGGATGGACAGTAGCTTGCACATTGGTTTGATAGCATCATAGTTGGGATGGACAGTAGCTAGCGCATTGGTTTGATAGTAGCATAGTTGGGATGGACAGTAGCTATTACATTGGTTTGATAGTAGCATAGTTGGGATGGACAGTAGCTAGCACATTGGTTTGATAGTAGCATAGTTGGGATGGACAGTAGCTAGCACATTGGTTTGATAGTAGCATAGTTGGGATGTACAGTAGCTAGCACATAGGTTTGATAGCATTGTTGGTATGGACAGTAGATAGCACATTGGTTTGATTGTAGCATAGTTGGGATGGACAGTAGCTAGCACATTGGTTTGATAGTAGCATAGTTGGAATGGACAGTAGCTAGCACATTGGTTTGATAGTAGCATAGTTGGGATGGACAGTAGCTAGCACATTGGTTTGATAGTAGCATAGTTGGGATGGACAGTAGCTAGCACATTGGTTTGATAGTAGCATAGTTGGGATGGACAGTAGCTAGCACATTGGTTTGATAGTAGCATCGTTTGAATGGACAGTAGCTAGCACATTGATTTGATAGTAGCATAGTTGGGATGGACAGTAACTAGCACATTGGTTTGATAGCATCATAGTTGGGATGGACAGTAGCTAGCGCATTGGTTTGATAGTAGCATAGTTGGGATGGACAGTAGCTAGCACATTGGTTTGATAGTAGCATAGTTGGGATGGACTGTAGCTAGCGCATTGGTTTGATAGTAGCATAGTTGGAATGGACAGTAGCTAGCGCATTGGTTTGATAGTAGCATAGTTGGGATGGACAGTAGCTAGCACATTGGTTTGATAGTAGCATAGTTGGGATGGACAGTAGCTATTACATTGGTTTGATAGCATAGTTGGGATGGACAGTAGCTAGCACATTGGTTTGATAGCATCATAGTTGGGATGGACAGTAGCTAGCGCATTGGTTTGATAGTAGCATAGTTGGGATGGACAGTAGCTAGCGCATTGGTTTGATAGTAGCATAGTTGGGATGGACAGTAGCTATTACATTGGTTTGATAGCATAGTTGGGATGGACAGTAGCTAGCACATTGGTTTGATAGCATCATAGTTGGGATGGACAGTAGCTAGCGCATTGGTTTGATAGTAGCATAGTTGGGATGGACAGTAGCTAGCACATTGGTTTGATAGTAGCATAGTTGGGATGGACAGTAGCTAGCACATTGGTTTGATAGTAGCATAGTTGGGATGGACAGTAGTTAGCACATTGGTTTGATAGTAGCATAGTTGGGATGGACAGTAGCTAGCACATTGGTTTGATAGTAGCATAGTTGGGATGGACAGTAGCTAGCACATTGGTTTGATAGTAGCAAAGTTGGGATGGACAGTAGCTAGCACATTGGTTTGATAGTAGCATAGTTGGGATGGACAGTAGCTAGCACATTGGTTTGATAGCATCATAGTTGGGATGGACAGTAGCTAGCGCATTGGTTTGATAGTAGCATAGTTTGGATGTACAGTAGCTAGCACATAGGTTTGATAGCATTGTTGGGATGGACAGTAGATAGCACATTGGTTTGATTGTAGCATAGTTGGGATGGACAGTAGCTAGCACATTGGTTTGATAGTAGCATAGTTGGGATGGACAGTAGCTAGCACATTGGTTTGATAGCATCATAGTTGGGATGGACAGTAGCTAGCGCATTGGTTTGATAGTAGCATAGTTGGGATGGACAGTAGCTAGCACATTGGTTTGATAGCATCATAGTTGGGATGGACAGTAGCTAGCGCATTGGTTTGATAGTAGCATAGTTGGGATGGACAGTAGCTAGCGCATTGGTTTGATAGTAGCATAGTTGGGATGGACTGTAGCTAGCGCATTGGTTTGATAGTAGCATTGTTGGGATGGACAGTAGATAGCACATTGGTTTGATTGTAGCATAGTTGGGATGGACAGTAGCTAGCACATTGGTTTGATAGTAGCATAGTTGGGATGGACAGTAGCTAGCACATTGGTTTGATAGTAGCATAGTTGGGATGGACAGTAGCTAGTACATTGGTTTGATAGTAGCATAGTTGGGATGGACAGTAGCTAGCACATTGGTTTGATAGTAACATAGTTGGGATGGACAGTAGCTAGCACATTGGTTTGATAGTAGCATAGTTGGGATGTACAGTAGCTAGCACATAGGTTTGATAGCATTGTTGGGATGGACAGTAGATAGCACATTGGTTTGATAGTAGCATAGTTGGGATGGACAGTAGCTAGCACATTGGTTTGATAGTAGCATAGTTGGAATGGACAGTAGCTAGCACATTGGTTTGATAGTAGCATAGTTGGGATGGACAGTAGCTAGCACATTGGTTTGATAGTAGCATAGTTGGGATGGACAGTAGCTAGCGCATTGGTTTGATAGTAGCATAGTTGGGATGGACAGTAGCTAGCACATTGGTTTGATAGTAACATAGTTGGGATGGACAGTAGCTAGCACATTGGTTTGATAGTAGCATAGTTGGGATGTACAGTAGCTAGCACATAGGTTTGATAGCATTGTTGGGATGGACAGTAGATAGCACATTGGTTTGATAGTAGCATAGTTGGGATGGACAGTAGCTAGCACATTGGTTTGATAGTAGCATAGTTGGAATGGACAGTAGCTAGCACATTGGTTTGATAGTAGCATAGTTGGGATGGACAGTAGCTAGCACATTGGTTTGATAGTAGCATAGTTGGGATGGACAGTAGCTAGCGCATTGGTTTGATAGTAGCATAGTTGGGATGGACTGTAGCTAGCGCATTGGTTTGATAGTAGCATAGTTGGGATGGACAGTAGCTAGCGCATTGGTTTGATAGTAGCATAGTTGGGATGGACAGTAGCTAGCACATTGGTTTGATAGCATCATAGTTGGGATGGACAGTAGCTAGCGCATTGGTTTGATAGTAGTATAGTTGGGATGTACAGTAGCTAGCACAAAGGTTTGATAGCATTGTTGGGATGGACAGTAGATAGCACATTGGTTTGATTGTAGCATAGTTGGGATGGACAGTAGCTAGCACATTGGTTTGATAGTAGCATAGCTGGGATGGACAGTAGCTAGCACATTGGTTTGATAGCATCATAGTTGGGATGGACAGTAGCTAGCGCATTGGTTTGATAGTAGCATAGTTGGGATGGACAGTAGCTAGCGCATTGGTTTGATAGTAGCATAGTTGGGATGGACAGTAGCTAGCACATTGGTTTGATAGTAGCATAGTTGGGATGGACTGTAGCTAGCGCATTGGTTTGATAGTAGCATAGTTGGAATGGACAGTAGCTAGCACATTGGTTTGATAGTAGCATAGTTGGGATGGACAGTAGTTAGCACATTGGTTTGATAGTAGCAAAGTTGGGATGGACAGTAGCTAGCACATTGGTTTGATAGTAGCATAGTTGGGATGGACAGTAGCTAGCACATTGGTTTGATAGTAGCATAGTTGGGATGGACAGTAGCTAGCACATTGGTTTGATAGTAGTATAGTTGGGATGTACAGTAGCTAGCACATAGGTTTGATAGCATTGTTGGTATGGACAGTAGATAGCACATTGGTTTGATTGTAGCATAGTTGGGATGGACAGTAGCTAGCACATTGGTTTGATAGTAGCATAGTTGGGATGGACAGTAGCTTGCACATTGGTTTGATAGCATCATAGTTGGGATGGACAGTAGCTAGCGCATTGGTTTGATAGTAGCATAGTTGGGATGGACAGTAGCTATTACATTGGTTTGATAGTAGCATAGTTGGGATGGACAGTAGCTAGCACATTGGTTTGATAGTAGCATAGTTGGGATGTACAGTAGCTAGCACATAGGTTTGATAGCATTGTTGGTATGGACAGTAGATAGCACATTGGTTTGATTGTAGCATAGTTGGGATGGACAGTAGCTAGCACATTGGTTTGATAGTAGCATAGTTGGAATGGACAGTAGCTAGCACATTGGTTTGATAGTAGCATAGTTGGGATGGACAGTAGCTAGCACATTGGTTTGATAGTAGCATAGTTGGGATGGACAGTAGCTAGCACATTGGTTTGATAGTAGCATAGTTGGGAGGGACAGTAGCTAGCACATTGGTTTGATAGTAGCATCGTTTGAATGGACAGTAGCTAGCACATTGGTTTGATAGTAGCATAGTTGGGATGGACAGTAACTAGCACATTGGTTTGATAGCATCATAGTTGGGATGGACAGTAGCTAGCGCATTGGTTTGATAGTAGCATAGTTGGGATGGACAGTAGCTAGCACATTGGTTTGATAGTAGCATAGTTGGGATGGACTGTAGCTAGCGCATTGGTTTGATAGTAGCATAGTTGGAATGGACAGTAGCTAGCGCATTGGTTTGATAGTAGCATAGTTGGGATGGACAGTAGCTAGCACATTGGTTTGATAGTAGCATAGTTGGGATGGACAGTAGCTATTACATTGGTTTGATAGCATAGTTGGGATGGACAGTAGCTAGCACATTGGTTTGATAGCATCATAGTTGGGATGGACAGTAGCTAGCGCATTGGTTTGATAGTAGCATAGTTGGGATGGACAGTAGCTAGCACATTGGTTTGATAGTAGCATAGTTGGGATGGACTGTAGCTAGCGCATTGGTTTGATAGTAGCATAGTTGGAATGGACAGTAGCTAGCGCATTGGTTTGATAGTAGCATAGTTGGGATGGACAGTAGCTAGCACATTGGTTTGATAGTAGCATAGTTGGGATGGACAGTAGCTATTACATTGTTTTGATAGCATAGTTGGGATGGACAGTAGCTAGCACATTGGTTTGATAGCATCATAGTTGGGATGGACAGTAGCTAGCGCATTGGTTTGATAGTAGCATAGTTGGGATGGACAGTAGCTAGCACATTGGTTTGATAGCATATTTGGGATGGACAGTAGCTAGCACATTGGTTTGATAGCATCATAGTTGGGATGGACAGTAGCTAGCGCATTGGTTTGATAGTAGCATAGTTGGGATGGACAGTAGCTAGCACATTGGTTTGATAGTAGCATAGTTGGGATGGACAGTAGCTAGCACATTGGTTTGATAGTAGCATAGTTGGGATGGACAGTAGTTAGCACATTGGTTTGATAGTAGCATAGTTGGGATGGACAGTAGCTAGCACATTGGTTTGATAGTAGCATAGTTGGGATGGACAGTAGCTAGCACATTGGTTTGATAGTAGCAAAGTTGGGATGGACAGTAGCTAGCACATTGGTTTGATAGTAGCATAGTTGGGATGGACAGTAGCTAGCACATTGGTTTGATAGCATCATAGTTGGGATGGACAGTAGCTAGCGCATTGGTTTGATAGTAGCATAGTTTGGATGTACAGTAGCTAGCACATAGGTTTGATAGCATTGTTGGGATGGACAGTAGATAGCACATTGGTTTGATTGTAGCATAGTTGGGATGGACAGTAGCTAGCACATTGGTTTGATAGTAGCATAGTTGGGATGGACAGTAGCTAGCACATTGGTTTGATAGCATCATAGTTGGGATGGACAGTAGCTAGCGCATTGGTTTGATAGTAGCATAGTTGGGATGGACAGTAGCTAGCGCATTGGTTTGATAGTAGCATAGTTGGGATGGACTGTAGCTAGCGCATTGGTTTGATAGTAGCATTGTTGGGATGGACAGTAGATAGCACATTGGTTTGATAGTAGCATAGTTGGGATGGACAGTAGCTAGCACATTGGTTTGATAGTAGCATAGTTGGGATGGACAGTAGCTAGTACATTGGTTTGATAGTAGCATAGTTGGGATGGACAGTAGCTAGCACATTGGTTTGATAGTAACATAGTTGGGATAAACAGTAGCTAGCACATTGGTTTGGTAGTAGCATAGTTGGGATGTACAGTAGCTAGCACATAGGTTTGATAGCATTGTTGGGATGGACAGTAGATAGCACATTGGTTTGATTGTAGCATAGTTGGGATGGACAGTAGCTAGCACATTGGTTTGATAGTAGCATAGTTGGAATGGACAGTAGCTAGCACATTGGTTTGATAGTAGCATAGTTGGGAAGGACAGTAGCTAGCACATTGGTTTGATAGTAGCATAGTTGGGATGGACAGTAGCTAGCGCATTGGTTTGATAGTAGCATAGTTGGGATGGACTGTAGCTAGCGCATTGGTTTGATAGTAGCATAGTTGGGATGGACAGTAGCTAGCACATTGGTTTGATAGTAGCATAGTTGGGATGGACAGTAGCTAGCACATTGGTTTGATAGCATCATAGTTGGGATGGACAGTAGCTAGCGCATTGGTTTGATAGTAGTATAGTTGGGATGTACAGTAGCTAGCACAAAGGTTTGATAGCATTGTTGGGATGGACAGTAGATAGCACATTGGTTTGATTGTAGCATAGTTGGGATGGACAGTAGCTAGCACATTGGTTTGATAGTAGCATAGCTGGGATGGACAGTAGCTAGCACATTGGTTTGATAGCATCATAGTTGGGATGGACAGTAGCTAGCGCATTGGTTTGATAGTAGCATAGTTGGGATGGACAGTAGCTAGCGCATTGGTTTGATAGTAGCATAGTTGGGATGGACTGTAGCTAGCGCATTGGTTTGATAGTAGCATAGTTAGAATGGACAGTAGCTAGCACATTGGTTTGATAGTAGCATAGTTGGGATGGACAGTAGTTAGCACATTGGTTTGATAGTAGCAAAGTTGGGATGGACAGTAGCTAGCACATTGGTTTGATAGTAGCATAGTTGGGATGGACAGTAGCTAGCACATTGGTTTGATAGTAGCATAGTTGGGATGGACAGTAGCTAGCACATTGGTTTGATAGTAGTATAGTTGGGATGTACAGTAGCTAGCACATAGGTTTGATAGCATTGCTGGTATGGACAGTAGATAGCACATTGGTTTGATTGTAGCATAGTTGGGATGGACAGTAGCTAGCACATTGGTTTGATAGTAGCATAGTTGGAATGGACAGTAGCTAGCACATTGGTTTGATAGTAGCATAGTTGGGATGGACAGTAGCTAGCACATTGGTTTGATAGTAGCATAGTTGGGATGGACAGTAGCTAGCACATTGGTTTGATAGTAGCATAGTTGGGATGGACAGTAGCTAGCACATTGGTTTGATAGTAGCATCGTTTGAATGGACAGTAGCTAGCACATTGATTTGATAGTAGCATAGTTGGGATGGACAGTAACTAGCACATTGGTTTGATAGCATCATAGTTGGGATGGACAGTAGCTAGCGCATTGGTTTGATAGTAGCATAGTTGGGATGGACAGTAGCTAGCACATTGGTTTGATAGTAGCATAGTTGGGATGGACTGTAGCTAGCGCATTGGTTTGATAGTAGCATAGTTGGAATGGACAGTAGCTAGCGCATTGGTTTGATAGTAGCATAGTTGGGATGGACAGTAGCTAGCACATTGGTTTGATAGTAGCATAGTTGGGATGGAAAGTAGCTATTACATTGGTTTGATAGCATAGTTGGGATGGACAGTAGCTAGCACATTGGTTTGATAGCATCATAGTTGGGATGGACAGTAGCTAGCGCATTGGTTTGATAGTAGCATAGTTGGGATGGACAGTAGCTAGCGCATTGGTTTGATAGTAGCATAGTTGGGATGGACAGTAGCTATTACATTGGTTTGATAGCATAGTTGGGATGGACAGTAGCTAGCACATTGGTTTGATAGCATCATAGATGGGATGGACAGTAGCTAGCGCATTGGTTTGATAGTAGCATAGTTGGGATGGACAGTAGCTAGCACATTGGTTTGATAGTAGCATAGTTGGGATGGACAGTAGCTAGCACATTGGTTTGATAGTAGCATAGTTGGGATGGACAGTAGTTAGCACATTGGTTTGATAGTAGCATAGTTGGGATGGACAGTAGCTAGCACATTGGTTTGATAGTAGCATAGTTGGGATGGACAGTAGCTAGCACATTGGTTTGATAGTAGCAAAGTTGGGATGGACAGTAGCTAGCACATTGGTTTGATAGTAGCATAGTTGGGATGGACAGTAGCTAGCACATTGGTTTGATAGCATCATAGTTGGGATGGACAGTAGCTAGCGCATTGGTTTGATAGTAGCATAGTTTGGATGTACAGTAGCTAGCACATAGGTTTGATAGCATTGTTGGGATGGACAGTAGATAGCACATTGGTTTGATTGTAGCATAGTTGGGATGGACAGTAGCTAGCACATTGGTTTGATAGTAGCATAGTTGGGATGGACAGTAGCTAGCACATTGGTTTGATAGCATCATAGTTGGGATGGACAGTAGCTAGCGCATTGGTTTGATAGTAGCATAGTTGGGATGGACAGTAGCTAGCACATTGGTTTGATAGCATCATAGTTGGGATGGACAGTAGCTAGCGCATTGGTTTGATAGTAGCATAGTTGGGATGGACAGTAGCTAGCGCATTGGTTTGATAGTAGCATAGTTGGGATGGACTGTAGCTAGCGCATTGGTTTGATAGTAGCATTGTTGGGATGGACAGTAGATAGCACATTGGTTTGATTGTAGCATAGTTGGGATGGACAGTAGCTAGCACATTGGTTTGATAGTAGCATAGTTGGGATGGACAGTAGCTAGCACATTGGTTTGATAGTAGCATAGTTGGGATGGACAGTAGCTAGTACATTGGTTTGATAGTAGCATAGTTGGGATGGACAGTAGCTAGCACATTGGTTTGATAGTAACATAGTTGGGATGGACAGTAGCTAGCACATTGGTTTGATAGTAGCATAGTTGGGATGTACAGTAGCTAGCACATAGGTTTGATAGCATTGTTGGGATGGACAGTAGATAGCACATTGGTTTGATAGTAGCATAGTTGGGATGGACAGTAGCTAGCACATTGGTTTGATAGTAGCATAGTTGGAATGGACAGTAGCTAGCACATTGGTTTGATAGTAGCATAGTTGGGATGGACAGTAGCTAGCACATTGGTTTGATAGTAGCATAGTTGGGATGGACAGTAGCTAGCGCATTGGTTTGATAGTAGCATAGTTGGGATGGACTGTAGCTAGCGCATTGGTTTGATAGTAGCATAGTTGGGATGGACAGTAGCTAGCACATTGGTTTGATAGTAGCATAGTTGGGATGGACAGTAGCTAGCACATTGGTTTGATAGCATCATAGTTGGGATGGACAGTAGCTAGCGCATTGGTTTGATAGTAGTATAGTTGGGATGTACAGTAGCTAGCACAAAGGTTTGATAGCATTGTTGGGATGGACAGTAGATAGCACATTGGTTTGATTGTAGCATAGTTGGGATGGACAGTAGCTAGCACATTGGTTTGATAGTAGCATAGCTGGGATGGACAGTAGCTAGCACATTGGTTTGATAGCATCATAGTTGGGATGGACAGTAGCTAGCGCATTGGTTTGATAGTAGCATAGTTGGGATGGACAGTAGCTAGCGCATTGGTTTGATAGTAGCATAGTTGGGATGGACTGTAGCTAGCGCATTGGTTTGATAGTAGCATAGTTGGAATGGACAGTAGCTAGCACATTGGTTTGATAGTAGCATAGTTGGGATGGACAGTAGTTAGCACATTGGTTTGATAGTAGCAAAGTTGGGATGGACAGTAGCTAGCACATTGGTTTGATAGTAGCATAGTTGGGATGGACAGTAGCTAGC
The DNA here is from genome assembly GCF_949987555.1 of Borostomias antarcticus. Classification (NCBI taxonomy): domain Eukaryota; kingdom Metazoa; phylum Chordata; class Actinopteri; order Stomiiformes; family Stomiidae; genus Borostomias; species Borostomias antarcticus. The sequence goes on from NW_028175787.1 coordinate 165,187, forward strand.
ACATTGGTTTGATAGTAGCATAGTTGGGATGGACAGTAGCTAGCACATTGGTTTGATAGTAGTATAGTTGGGATGTACAGTAGCTAGCACATAGGTTTGATAGCATTGTTGGTATGGACAGTAGATAGCACATTGGTTTGATTGTAGCATAGTTGGGATGGACAGTAGCTAGCACATTGGTTTGATAGTAGCATAGTTGGGATGGACAGTAGCTTGCACATTGGTTTGATAGCATCATAGTTGGGATGGACAGTAGCTAGCGCATTGGTTTGATAGTAGCATAGTTGGGATGGACAGTAGCTATTACATTGGTTTGATAGTAGCATAGTTGGGATGGACAGTAGCTAGCACATTGGTTTGATAGTAGCATAGTTGGGATGGACAGTAGCTAGCACATTGGTTTGATAGTAGCATAGTTGGGATGTACAGTAGCTAGCACATAGGTTTGATAGCATTGTTGGTATGGACAGTAGATAGCACATTGGTTTGATTGTAGCATAGTTGGGATGGACAGTAGCTAGCACATTGGTTTGATAGTAGCATAGTTGGAATGGACAGTAGCTAGCACATTGGTTTGATAGTAGCATAGTTGGGATGGACAGTAGCTAGCACATTGGTTTGATAGTAGCATAGTTGGGATGGACAGTAGCTAGCACATTGGTTTGATAGTAGCATAGTTGGGATGGACAGTAGCTAGCACATTGGTTTGATAGTAGCATCGTTTGAATGGACAGTAGCTAGCACATTGGTTTGATAGTAGCATAGTTGGGATGGACAGTAACTAGCACATTGGTTTGATAGCATCATAGTTGGGATGGACAGTAGCTAGCGCATTGGTTTGATAGTAGCATAGTTGGGATGGACAGTAGCTAGCACATTGGTTTGATAGTAGCATAGTTGGGATGGACTGTAGCTAGCGCATTGGTTTGATAGTAGCATAGTTGGAATGGACAGTAGCTAGCGCATTGGTTTGATAGTAGCATAGTTGGGATGGACAGTAGCTAGCACATTGGTTTGATAGTAGCATAGTTGGGATGGACAGTAGCTATTACATTGGTTTGATAGCATAGTTGGGATGGACAGTAGCTAGCACATTGGTTTGATAGCATCATAGTTGGGATGGACAGTAGCTAGCGCATTGGTTTGATAGTAGCATAGTTGGGATGGACAGTAGTTAGCACATTGGTTTGATAGTAGCAAAGTTGGGATGGACAGTAGCTAGCACATTGGTTTGATAGTAGCATAGTTGGGATGGACAGTAGCTAGCACATTGGTTTGATAGTAGCATAGTTGGGATGGACAGTAGCTAGCACATTGGTTTGATAGTAGTATAGTTGGGATGTACAGTAGCTAGCACATAGGTTTGATAGCATTGTTGGTATGGACAGTAGATAGCACATTGGTTTGATTGTAGCATAGTTGGGATGGACAGTAGCTAGCACATTGGTTTGATAGTAGCATAGTTGGGATGGACAGTAGCTTGCACATTGGTTTGATAGCATCATAGTTGGGATGGACAGTAGCTAGCGCATTGGTTTGATAGTAGCATAGTTGGGATGGACAGTAGCTATTACATTGGTTTGATAGTAGCATAGTTGGGATGGACAGTAGCTAGCACATTGGTTTGATAGTAGCATAGTTGGGATGGACAGTAGCTAGCACATTGGTTTGATAGTAGCATAGTTGGGATGTACAGTAGCTAGCACATAGGTTTGATAGCATTGTTGGTATGGACAGTAGATAGCACATTGGTTTGATTGTAGCATAGTTGGGATGGACAGTAGCTAGCACATTGGTTTGATAGTAGCATAGTTGGAATGGACAGTAGCTAGCACATTGGTTTGATAGTAGCATAGTTGGGATGGACAGTAGCTAGCACATTGGTTTGATAGTAGCATAGTTGGGATGGACAGTAGCTAGCACATTGGTTTGATAGTAGCATAGTTGGGATGGACAGTAGCTAGCACATTGGTTTGATAGTAGCATCGTTTGAATGGACAGTAGCTAGCACATTGGTTTGATAGTAGCATAGTTGGGATGGACAGTAACTAGCACATTGGTTTGATAGCATCATAGTTGGGATGGACAGTAGCTAGCGCATTGGTTTGATAGTAGCATAGTTGGGATGGACAGTAGCTAGCACATTGGTTTGATAGTAGCATAGTTGGGATGGACTGTAGCTAGCGCATTGGTTTGATAGTAGCATAGTTGGAATGGACAGTAGCTAGCGCATTGGTTTGATAGTAGCATAGTTGGGATGGACAGTAGCTAGCACATTGGTTTGATAGTAGCATAGTTGGGATGGACAGTAGCTATTACATTGGTTTGATAGCATAGTTGGGATGGACAGTAGCTAGCACATTGGTTTGATAGCATCATAGTTGGGATGGACAGTAGCTAGCGCATTGGTTTGATAGTAGCATAGTTGGGATGGACAGTAGCTAGCGCATTGGTTTGATAGTAGCATAGTTGGGATGGACAGTAGCTATTACATTGGTTTGATAGCATAGTTGGGATGGACAGTAGCTAGCACATTGGTTTGATAGCATCATAGTTGGGATGGACAGTAGCTAGCGCATTGGTTTGATAGTAGCATAGTTGGGATGGACAGTAGCTAGTACATTGGTTTGATAGTAGCATAGTTGGGATGGACAGTAGCTAGCACATTGGTTTGATAGTAGCATAGTTGGGATGGAAAGTAGTTAGCACATTGGTTTGATAGTAGCATAGTTGGGATGGACAGTAGCTAGCACATTGGTTTGATAGTAGCATAGTTGGGATGGACAGTAGCTAGCACATTGGTTTGATAGTAGCAAAGTTGGGATGGACAGTAGCTAGCACATTGGTTTGATAGTAGCATAGTTGGGATGGACAGTAGCTAGCACATTGGTTTGATAGCATCATAGTTGGGATGGACAGTAGCTAGCGCATTGGTTTGATAGTAGCATAGTTTGGATGTACAGTAGCTAGCACATAGGTTTGATAGCATTGTTGGGATGGACAGTAGATAGCACATTGGTTTGATTGTAGCATAGTTGGGATGGACAGTAGCTAGCACATTGGTTTGATAGTAGCATAGTTGGGATGGACAGTAGCTAGCACATTGGTTTGATAGCATCATAGTTGGGATGGACAGTAGCTAGCGCATTGGTTTGATAGTAGCATAGTTGGGATGGACAGTAGCTAGCGCATTGGTTTGATAGTAGCATAGTTGGGATGGACTGTAGCTAGCGCATTGGTTTGATAGTAGCATTGTTGGGATGGACAGTAGATAGCACATTGGTTTGATTGTAGCATAGTTGGGATGGACAGTAGCTAGCACATTGGTTTGATAGTAGCATAGTTGGGATGGACAGTAGCTAGCACATTGGTTTGATAGTAGCATAGTTGGGATGGACAGTAGCTAGCACATTGGTTTGATAGCATCATAGTTGGGATGGACAGTAGCTAGCGCATTGGTTTGATAGTAGCATAGTTGGGATGGACTGTAGCTAGCGCATTGGTTTGATAGTAGCATTGTTGGGATGGACAGTAGATAGCACATTGGTTTGATTGTAGCATAGTTGGGATGGACAGTAGCTAGCACATTGGTTTGATAGTAGCATAGTTGGGATGGACAGTAGCTAGCACATTGGTTTGATAGTAGCATAGTTGGGATGGACAGTAGCTAGTACATTGGTTTGATAGTAGCATAGTTGGGATGGACAGTAGCTAGCACATTGGTTTGATAGTAACATAGTTGGGATGGACAGTAGCTAGCACATTGGTTTGATAGTAGCATAGTTGGGATGTACAGTAGCTAGCACATAGGTTTGATAGCATTGTTGGGATGGACAGTAGATAGCACATTGGTTTGATTGTAGCATAGTTGGGATGGACAGTAGCTAGCACATTGGTTTGATAGTAGCATAGTTGGAATGGACAGTAGCTAGCACATTGGTTTGATAGTAGCATAGTTGGGATGGACAGTAGCTAGCACATTGGTTTGATAGTAGCATAGTTGGGATGGACAGTAGCTAGCGCATTGGTTTGATAGTAGCATAGTTGGGATGGACTGTAGCTAGCGCATTGGTTTGATAGTAGCATAGTTGGGATGGACAGTAGCTAGCACATTGGTTTGATAGTAGCATAGTTGGGATGGACAGTAGCTAGCACATTGGTTTGATAGCATCATAGTTGGGATGGACAGTAGCTAGCGCATTGGTTTGATAGTAGTATAGTTGGGATGTACAGTAGCTAGCACAAAGGTTTGATAGCATTGTTGGGATGGACAGTAGCTAGCACATTGGTTTGATAGTAGCATAGTTGGGATGGACAGTAGCTATTACATTGGTTTGATAGCATAGTTGGGATGGACAGTAGCTAGCACATTGGTTTGATAGCATCATAGTTGGGATGGACAGTAGCTAGCGCATTGGTTTGATAGTAGCATAGTTGGGATGGACTGTAGCTAGCGCATTGGTTTGATAGTAGCATAGTTGGGATGGACAGTAGCTAGCACATTGGTTTGATAGTAGCATAGTTGGGATGGACAGTAGCTAGCGCATTGGTTTGATAGTAGCATAGTTGGGATGGACTGTAGCTAGCGCATTGGTTTGATAGTAGCATAGTTGGAATGGACAGTAGCTAGCGCATTGGTTTGATAGTAGCATAGTTGGGATGGACAGTAGCTAGCACATTGGTTTGATAGTAGCATAGTTGGGATGGACAGTAGCTATTACATTGGTTTGATAGCATAGTTGGGATGGACAGTAGCTAGCACATTGGTTTGATAGCATCATAGTTGGGATGGACAGTAGCTAGCGCATTGGTTTGATAGTAGCATAGTTGGGATGGACAGTAGCTAGCGCATTGGTTTGATAGTAGCATAGTTGGGATGGACTGTAGCTAGCGCATTGGTTTGATAGTAGCATTGTTGGGATGGGCAGTAGATAGCACATTGGTTTGATTGTAGCATAGTTGGGATGGACAGTAGCTAGCACATTGGTTTGATAGTAGCATAGTTGGGATGGACAGTAGCTAGCACATTGGTTTGATAGTAGCATAGTTGGGATGGACAGTAGCTAGTACATTGGTTTGATAGTAGCATAGTTGGGATGGACAGTAGCTAGCACATTGGTTTGATAGTAACATAGTTGGGATGGACAGTAGCTAGCACATTGGTTTGATAGTAGCATAGTTGGGATGTACAGTAGCTAGCACATAGGTTTGATAGCATTGTTGGGATGGACAGTAGATAGCACATTGGTTTGATTGTAGCATAGTTGGGATGGACAGTAGCTAGCACATTGGTTTGATAGTAGCATAGTTGGAATGGACAGTATCTAGCACATTGGTTTGATAGTAGCATAGTTGGGATGGACAGTAGCTAGCACATTGGTTTGATAGTAGCATAGTTGGGATGGACAGTAGCTAGCGCATTGGTTTGATAGTAGCATAGTTGGGATGGACTGTAGCTAGCGCATTGGTTTGATAGTAGCATAGTTGGGATGGACAGTAGCTAGCACATTGGTTTGATAGTAGCATAGTTGGGATGGACAGTAGCTAGCACATTGGTTTGATAGCATCATAGTTGGGATGGACAGTAGCTAGCGCATTGGTTTGATAGTAGTATAGTTGGGATGTACAGTAGCTAGCACAAAGGTTTGATAGCATTGTTGGGATGGACAGTAGCTAGCACATTGGTTTGATAGTAGCATAGTTGGGATGGACAGTAGCTATTACATTGGTTTGATAGCATAGTTGGGATGGACAGTAGCTAGCACATTGGTTTGATAGCATCATAGTTGGGATGGACAGTAGCTAGCGCATTGGTTTGATAGTAGCATAGTTGGGATGGACTGTAGCTAGCGCATTGGTTTGATAGTAGCATAGTTGGGATGGACAGTAGCTAGCACATTGGTTTGATAGTAGCATAGTTGGGATGGACAGTAGCTAGCGCATTGGTTTGATAGTAGCATAGTTGGGATGGACTGTAGCTAGCGCATTGGTTTGATAGTAGCATAGTTGGAATGGACAGTAGCTAGCGCATTGGTTTGATAGTAGCATAGTTGGGATGGACAGTAGCTAGCACATTGGTTTGATAGTAGCATAGTTGGGATGGACAGTAGCTATTACATTGGTTTGATAGCATAGTTGGGATGGACAGTAGCTAGCACATTGGTTTGATAGCATCATAGTTGGGATGGACAGTAGCTAGCGCATTGGTTTGATAGTAGCATAGTTGGGATGGACAGTAGCTAGCGCATTGGTTTGATAGTAGCATAGTTGGGATGGACTGTAGCTAGCGCATTGGTTTGATAGTAGCATTGTTGGGATGGGCAGTAGATAGCACATTGGTTTGATTGTAGCATAGTTGGGATGGACAGTAGCTAGCACATTGGTTTGATAGTAGCATAGTTGGGATGGACAGTAGCTAGCACATTGGTTTGATAGTAGCATAGTTGGGATGGACAGTAGCTAGTACATTGGTTTGATAGTAGCATAGTTGGGATGGACAGTAGCTAGCACATTGGTTTGATAGTAACATAGTTGGGATGGACAGTAGCTAGCACATTGGTTTGATAGTAGCATAGTTGGGATGTACAGTAGCTAGCACATAGGTTTGATAGCATTGTTGGGATGGACAGTAGATAGCACATTGGTTTGATTGTAGCATAGTTGGGATGGACAGTAGCTAGCACATTGGTTTGATAGTAGCATAGTTGGAATGGACAGTAGCTAGCACATTGGTTTGATAGTAGCATAGTTGGGATGGACAGTAGCTAGCACATTGGTTTGATAGCATCATAGTTGGGATGGACAGTAGCTAGCACATTGGTTTGATAGTAGCATAGTTGGGATGGGCAGTAGCTAGCGCATTGGTTTGATAGTAGCATAGTTGGGATGGACTGTAGCTAGCGCATTGGTTTGATAGTAGCATAGTTGGGATGGACAGTAGCTAGCACATTGGTTTGATAGTAGCATAGTTGGGATGGACAGTAGCTAGCACATTGGTTTGATAGCATCATAGTTGGGATGGACAGTAGCTAGCGCATTGGTTTGATAGTAGTATAGTTGGGATGTACAGTAGCTAGCACATAGGTTTGATAGCATTGTTGGGATGGACAGTAGATAGCACATTGGTTTGATTGTAGCATAGTTGGGATGGACAGTAGCTAGCACATTGGTTTGATAGTAGCATAGCTGGGATGGACAGTAGCTAGCACATTGGTTTGATAGCATCATAGTTGGGATGGACAGTAGCTAGCGCATTGGTTTGATAGTAGCATAGTTGGGATGGACAGTAGCTAGCGCATTGGTTTGATAGTAGCATAGTTGGGATGTAGCATAGTTGGGATGGACAGTAGCTAGCGCATTGGTTTGATAGTAGCATAGTTGTGATGGACAGTAGCTATTACATTGGTTTGATAGCATAGTTGGGATGGACAGTAGCTAGCAAGTTGGTTTGATAGTAGCATAGTTGGGATGGACAGTAGCTAGCACATTGGTTTGATAGCATCATAGTTGGGATGGACAGTAGCTAGCGCATTGGTTTGATAGTAGCATAGTTGGGATGGACAGTAGCTAGCGCATTGGTTTGATAGTAGCATAGTTGGGATGGACTGTAGCTAGCGCATTGGTTTGATAGTAGCATTGTTGGGATGGACAGTAGATAGCGCATTGGTTTGATAGTAGCATAGTTGGGATGGACAGTAGCTAGCACATTGGTTTGATAGTAGCATAGTTGGGATGGACAGTAGCTAGCACATTGGTTTGATAGTAGCATAGTTGGGATGGACAGTAGCTAGAAAGTTGGTTTGATAGTAGCATAGTTGGGATGGACAGTAGCTAGCACATTGGTTTGATAGCATCATAGTTGGGATGGACAGTAGCTAGCGCATTGGTTTGATAGTAGTATAGTTGGGATGTACAGTAGCTAGCACATAGGTTTGATAGCATTGTTGGGATGGACAGTAGATAGCACATTGGTTTGATTGTAGCATAGTTGGGATGGACAGTAGCTAGCACATTGGTTTGATAGTAGCATAGTTGGGATGGACAGTAGCTAGCACATTGGTTTGATAGTAGCATAGTTGGGATGGACTGTAGCTAGCGCATTGGTTTGATAGTAGCATTGTTGGGATGGACATTGGTTTGATAGTAGCATAGTTGGAATGGACAGTAGCTAGCGCATTGGTTTGATAGTAGCATAGTTGGGATGGACAGTAGCTAGCACATTGGTTTGATAGTAGCATAGTTGGGATGGACAGTAGCTATTACATTGGTTTGATAGCATAGTTGGGATGGACAGTAGCTAGCACATTGGTTTGATAGCATCATAGTTGGGATGGACAGTAGCTAGCGCATTGGTTTGATAGTAGCATAGTTGGGATGGACAGTAGCTAGCACATTGGTTTGATAGTAGCATAGTTGGGATGGACAGTAGCTAGCACATTGGTTTGATAGTAGCATAGTTGGGATGGACAGTAGCTAGCACATTGGTTTGATAGTAGCATAGTTGGGATGGACAGTAGCTAGCACATTGGTTTGATAGTAGCATAGTTGGGATGGACAGTAGCTAGCACATTGGTTTGATAGTAGCATAGTTGGGATGGACAGTAGCTAGCACATTGGTTTGATAGCATCATAGTTGGGATGGACAGTAGCTAGCACATAGGTTTGATAGCATAGTTGGGATGGACAGTAGCTAGCACATTGGTTTGATAGTAGCATAGTTGGGATGGACAGTAGCTAGCGCATTGGTTTGATAGCATAGTTGGGATTGACAGTAGCTAGCACATTGGTTTGATAGTAGCATAGTTTGGATGTACAGTAGCTAGCACATAGGTTTGATAGCATTGTTGGGATGGACAGTAGATAGCACATTGGTTTGATTGTAGCATAGTTGGGATGGACAGTTGCTAGCACATTGGTTTGATAGTAGCATAGTTGGGATGGACAGTAGCTAGCACATTGGTTTGATAGCATCATAGTTGGGATGGACAGTAGCTAGCGCATTGGTTTGATAGTAGCATAGTTGGGATGGACAGTAGCTAGCGCATTGGTTTGATAGTAGCATAGTTGGGATGGACTGTAGCTAGCGCATTGGTTTGATAGTAGCATTGTTGGGATGGACAGTAGATAGCACATTGGTTTGATTGTAGCATAGTTGGGATGGACAGTAGCTAGCACATTGGTTTGATAGTAGCATAGTTGGGATGGACAGTAGCTAGCACATTGGTTTGATAGTAGCATAGTTGGGATGGACAGTAGCTAGCACATTGGTTTGATAGTAGCATAGTTGGGATGGACAGTAGCTAGCACATTGGTTTGATAGTAGCATAGTTGGGATGTACAGTAGCTAGCACATAGGTTTGATAGCATTGTTGGGATGGACAGTAGATAGCACATTGGTTTGATTGTAGCATAGTTAGGATGGACAGTAGCTAGCACATTGGTTTGATAGTAGCATAGTTGGAATGGACAGTAGCTAGCACATTGGTTTGATAGTAGCATAGTTGGGATGGACAGTAGCTAGCACATTGGTTTGATAGCATCATAGTTGGGATGGACAGTAGCTAGCGCATTGGTTTGATAGTAGCATAGTTGGGATGGACAGTAGCTAGCGCATTGGTTTGATAGTAGCATAGTTGGGATGGACTGTAGCTAGCGCATTGGTTTGATAGTAGCATAGTTGGAATGGACAGTAGCTAGCGCATTGGTTTGATAGTAGTATAGTTGGGATGGACAGTAGCTAGCACATTGGTTTGATAGTAGCATAGTTGGGATGGACAGTCGCTATTACATTGGTTTGATAGCATAGTTGGGATGGACAGTAGCTAGCACATTGGTTTGATAGCATCATAGTTGGGATGGACAGTAGCTAGCACATTGGTTTGATAGTAGCATAGTTGGGATGGACAGTAGCTAGCACATTGGTTTGATAGTAGCATAGTTGGGATGGACAGTAGCTAGCACATTGGTTTGATAGTAGCATAGTTGGGATGGACAGTAGCTAGCACATTGGTTTGATAGTAGCATAGCTGGGATGGACAGTAGCTAGCACATTGTTTTGATCGTAGCATTGTTGGGATTTAGCTAGCACAGGTTTGATAGTAGCATAGTTGGGATGTACAGTAGCTAGCACATTGGTTTGATAGTAGCATAGTTGGGATGGACAGTAGCTAGCACATTGGTTTGATAGTAGCATAGTTGGGATGGACAGTAGCTAGCACATTGGTTTGATAGTAGCATAGTTGGGATGTACAGTAGCTAGCACATAGGTTTGATAGCATTGTTGGGATGGACAGTAGATAGCACATTGGTTTGATTGTAGCATAGTTGGGATGGACAGTAGCTAGCACATTGGTTTGATAGTAGCATAGTTGGAATGGACAGTAGCTAGCACATTGGTTTGATAGTAGCACAGTTGGGATGGACAGTAGCTAGCACATTGGTTTGATAGCATCATAGTTGGGATGGACAGTAGCTAGCGCATTGGTTTGATAGTAGCATAGTTGGGATGGACAGTAGCTAGCGCATTGGTTTGATAGTAGCATAGTTGGGATGGACTGTAGCTAGCGCATTGGTTTGATAGTAGCATAGTTGGAATGGACAGTAGCTAGCGCATTGGTTTGATAGTAGTATAGTTGGGATGGACAGTAGCTAGCACATTGGTTTGATAGCATCATAGTTGGGATGGACAGTAGCTAGCGCATTGGTTTGATAGTAGCATAGTTGGGATGGACAGTAGCTAGCGCATTGGTTTGATAGTAGCATACTTGGGATGGACTGTAGCTAGCACATTGGTTTGATAGTAGCATAGTTGGAATGGACAGTAGCTAGCGCATTGGTTTGATAGTAGTATAGTTGGGATGGACAGTAGCTAGCACATTGGTTTGATAGCATCATAGTTGGGATGGACAGTAGCTAGCGCATTGGTTTGATAGTAGCATAGTTGGGATGTACAGTAGCTAGCACATAGGTTTGATAGCATTGTTGGGATGGACAGTAGATAGCACATTGGTTTGATTGTAGCATAGTTGGGATGGACAGTAGCTAGCACATTGGTTTGATAGTAGCATAGTTGGGATGGACAGTAGCTATTACATTGGTTTGATAGCATAGTTGGGATGGACAGTAGCTAGCGCATTGGTTTCATAGTAGCATAGTTGGGATGGACAGTAGCTAGCGCATTGGTTTGATAGTAGCATAGTTGGGATGGACTGTAGCTAGCGCATTGGTTTGATAGTAGCATTGTTGGGATGGACAGTAGATAGCACATTGGTTTGATTGTAGCATAGTTGGGATGGACAGTAGCTAGCACATTGGTTTGATAGTAGCATAGTTGGGATGGACAGTAGCTAGCACATTGGTTTGATAGTAGCATAGTTGGGATGGACAGTAGCTAGCACATTGTTTTGATCGTAGCATTGTTGGGATTTAGCTAGCACAGGTTTGATAGTAGCATAGTTGGGATGTACAGTAGCTAGCACATTGGTTTGATAGTAGCATAGTTGGGATGTACAGTAGCTAGCACATTGGTTTGATAGTAGCATAGTTGCGATGGACAGTAGCTAGCACATTGGTTTGATAGTAGCATAGTTGGGATGGACAGTAGCTAGCACATTGGTTTGATAGCATTGTTGGGATGGACAGTAGATAGCACATTGGTTTGATTGTAGCATAGTTGGGATGGACAGTAGCTAGCACATTGGTTTGATAGTAGCATAGTTGGAATGGACAGTAGCTAGCACATTGGTTTGATAGTAGCATAGTTGGGATGGACAGTAGCTAGCACATTGGTTTGATAGCATCATAGTTGGGATGGACAGTAGCTAGCGCATTGGTTTGATAGTAGCATAGTTGGGATGGACAGTAGCTAGCGCATTGGTTTGATAGTAGCATAGTTGGGATGGACAGTAGCTATTACATTGGTTTGATAGCATAGTTGGGATGGACAGTAGCTAGCACATTGGTTTGATAGCATCATAGTTGGGATGGACAGTAGCTAGCGCATTGGTTTGATAGTAGCATAGTTGGGATGGACAGTAGCTAGCGCATTGGTTTGATAGTAGCATAGTTGGGATGGACAGTAGCTAGCACATTGGTTTGATAGTAGCATAGTTGGGATGGACAGTAGCTAGCACATTGGTTTGATGGATGGACAGTAGCTAGCACATAGGTTTGATAGCATTGTTGGGATGGACAGTAGATAGCACATTGGTTTGATTGTAGCATAGTTGGGATGGACAGTAGCTAGCACATTGGTTTGATAGTAGCATAGTTGGGATGGACAGTAGCTAGCACATTGGTTTGATAGTAGCATAGTTGGGATGGACAGTAGCTAGCACGTTGGGATGGACAGTAGCTAGCACATTGGTTTGATAGTAGCATAGTTGGGATGGACAGTAGCTAGCAAGTTGGTTTGATAGTAGCATAGTTGGGATGGACAGTAGCTAGCACATTGGTTTGATAGCATCATAGTTGGGATGGACAGTAGCTAGCGCATTGGTTTGATAGTAGTATAGTTGGGATGTACAGTAGCTAGCACATAGGTTTGATAGCATTGTTGGGATGGACAGTAGATAGCACATTGGTTTGATTGTAGCATAGTTGGGATGGACAGTAGCTAGCACATTGGTTTGATAGTAGCATTGTTGGGATGGACAGTAGCTAGCGCATTGGTTTGATAGTAGCATAGTTGGGATGGACAGTAGCTAGCACATTGGTTTGATAGTAGCATAGTTGGGATGGACAGTAGCTAGCACATTGGTTTGATAGTAGCATAGTTGGGATGGACAGTAGCTAGCAAGTTGGTTTGATAGTAGCATAGTTGGGATGGACAGTAGCTAGCACATTGGTTTGATAGTAGCATAGTTGGGATGGACAGTAGCTAGCACATTGGTTTGATAGTAGCATAGTTGGGATGGACAGTAGCTAGCAAGTTGGTTTGATAGTAGCATAGTTGGAATGGACAGTAGCTAGCACATTGGTTTGATAGTAGCACAGTTGGGATGGACAGTAGCTAGCACATTGGTTTGATAGCATCATAGTTGGGATGGACAGTAGCTAGCGCATTGGTTTGATAGTAGCATAGTTGGGATGGACAGTAGCTAGCGCATTGGTTTGATAGTAGCATAGTTGGGATGGACTGTAGCTAGCGCATTGGTTTGATAGTAGCATAGTTGGAATGGACAGTAGCTAGCGCATTGGTTTGATAGTAGTATAGTTGGGATGGACAGTAGCTAGCACATTGGTTTGATAGCATCATAGTTGGGATGGACAGTAGCTAGCGCATTGGTTTGATAGTAGCATAGTTGGGATGGACAGTAGCTAGCGCATTGGTTTGATAGTAGCATAGTTGGGATGGACTGTAGATAGCGCATTGGTTTGATAGTAGCATAGTTGGAATGGACAGTAGCTAGCGCATTGGTTTGATAGTAGTATAGTTGGGATGGACAGTAGCTAGCACATTGGTTTGATAGCATCATAGTTGGGATGGACAGTAGCTAGCGCATTGGTTTGATAGTAGCATAGTTGGGATGTACAGTAGCTAGCACATAGGTTTGATAGCATTGTTGGGATGGACAGTAGATAGCACATTGGTTTGATTGTAGCATAGTTGGGATGGACAGTAGCTAGCACATTGGTTTGATAGTAGCATAGTTGGGATGGACAGTAGCTATTACATTGGTTTGATAGCATAGTTGGGATGGACAGTAGCTAGCGCATTGGTTTCATAGTAGCATAGTTGGGATGGACAGTAGCTAGCGCATTGGTTTGATAGTAGCATAGTTGGGATGGACTGTAGCTAGCGCATTGGTTTGATAGTAGCATTGTTGGGATGGACAGTAGATAGCACATTGGTTTGATTGTAGCATAGTTGGGATGGACAGTAGCTAGCACATTGGTTTGATAGTAGCATAGTTGGGATGGACAGTAGCTAGCACATTGGTTTGATAGTAGCATAGTTGGGATGGACAGTAGCTAGCACATTGTTTTGATCGTAGCATTGTTGGGATTTAGCTAGCACAGGTTTGATAGTAGCATAGTTGGGATGTACAGTAGCTAGCACATTGGTTTGATAGTAGCATAGTTGGGATGTACAGTAGCTAGCACATTGGTTTGATAGTAGCATAGTTGCGATGGACAGTAGCTAGCACATTGGTTTGATAGTAGCATAGTTGGGATGGACAGTAGCTAGCACATTGGTTTGATAGCATTGTTGGGATGGACAGTAGATAGCACATTGGTTTGATTGTAGCATAGTTGGGATGGACAGTAGCTAGCACATTGGTTTGATAGTAGCATAGTTGGAATGGACAGTAGCTAGCACATTGGTTTGATAGTAGCATAGTTGGGATGGACAGTAGCTAGCACATTGGTTTGATAGCATCATAGTTGGGATGGACAGTAGCTAGCGCATTGGTTTGATAGTAGCATAGTTGGGATGGACAGTAGCTAGCGCATTGGTTTGATAGTAGCATAGTTGGGATGGACAGTAGCTATTACATTGGTTTGATAGCATAGTTGGGATGGACAGTAGCTAGCACATTGGTTTGATAGCATCATAGTTGGGATGGACAGTAGCTAGCGCATTGGTTTGATAGTAGCATAGTTGGGATGGACAGTAGCTAGCGCATTGGTTTGATAGTAGCATAGTTGGGATGGACAGTAGCTAGCACATTGGTTTGATAGTAGCATAGTTGGGATGGACAGTAGCTAGCACATTGGTTTGATGGATGGACAGTAGCTAGCACATAGGTTTGATAGCATTGTTGGGATGGACAGTAGATAGCACATTGGTTTGATTGTAGCATAGTTGGGATGGACAGTAGCTAGCACATTGGTTTGATAGTAGCATAGTTGGGATGGACAGTAGCTAGCACATTGGTTTGATAGTAGCATAGTTGGGATGGACAGTAGCTAGCACGTTGGGATGGACAGTAGCTAGCACATTGGTTTGATAGTAGCATAGTTGGGATGGACAGTAGCTAGCAAGTTGGTTTGATAGTAGCATAGTTGGGATGGACAGTAGCTAGCACATTGGTTTGATAGCATCATAGTTGGGATGGACAGTAGCTAGCGCATTGGTTTGATAGTAGTATAGTTGGGATGTACAGTAGCTAGCACATAGGTTTGATAGCATTGTTGGGATGGACAGTAGATAGCACATTGGTTTGATTGTAGCATAGTTGGGATGGACAGTAGCTAGCACATTGGTTTGATAGTAGCATTGTTGGGATGGACAGTAGCTAGCGCATTGGTTTGATAGTAGCATAGTTGGGATGGACAGTAGCTAGCACATTGGTTTGATAGTAGCATAGTTGGGATGGACAGTAGCTAGCACATTGGTTTGATAGTAGCATAGTTGGGATGGACAGTAGCTAGCAAGTTGGTTTGATAGTAGCATAGTTGGGATGGACAGTAGCTAGCACATTGGTTTGATAGTAGCATAGTTGGGATGGACAGTAGCTAGCACATTGGTTTGATAGTAGCATAGTTGGGATGGACAGTAGCTAGCAAGTTGGTTTGATAGTAGCATAGTTGGGATGGACAGTAGCTAGCACATTGGTTTGATAGCATCATAGTTGGGATGGACAGTAGCTAGCGCATTGGTTTGATAGTAGCATAGTTGGGATGTACAGTAGCTAGCACATAGGTTTGATAGCATTGTTGGGATGGACAGTAGATAGCACATTGGTTTGATTGTAGCATAGTTGGGATGGACAGTAGCTAGCACATTGGTTTGATAGTAGCATAGTTGGGATGGACAGTAGCTAGCACATTGGTTTGATAGCATCATAGTTGGGATGGACAGTAGCTAGCGCATTGGTTTCATAGTAGCATAGTTGGGATGGACAGTAGCTAGCGCATTGGTTTGATAGTAGCATAGTTGGGATGGACTGTAGCTAGCGCATTGGTTTGATAGTAGCATTGTTGGGATGGACAGTAGATAGCACATTGGTTTGATTGTAGCATAGTTGGGATGGACAGTAGCTAGCACATTGGTTTGATAGTAGCATAGTTGGGATGGACAGTAGCTAGCACATTGGTTTGATAGTAGCATAGTTGGGATGGACAGTAGCTAGCACATTGTTTTGATCGTAGCATTGTTGGGATTTAGCTAGCACAGGTTTGATAGTAGCATAGTTGGGATGTACAGTAGCTAGCACATTGGTTTGATAGTAGCATAGTTGGGATGTACAGTAGCTAGCACATTGGTTTGATAGTAGCATAGTTGCGATGGACAGTAGCTAGCACATTGGTTTGATAGTAGCATAGTTGGGATGGACAGTAGCTAGCACATTGGTTTGATAGTAGCATAGTTGGGATGTACAGTAGCTAGCACATAGGTTTGATAGCATTGTTGGGATGGACAGTAGATAGCACATTGGTTTGATTGTAGCATAGTTGGGATGGACAGTAGCTAGCACATTGGTTTGATAGTAGCATAGTTGGAATGGACAGTAGCTAGCACATTGGTTTGATAGTAGCATAGTTGGGATGGACAGTAGCTAGCACATTGGTTTGATAGCATCATAGTTGGGATGGACAGTAGCTAGCGCATTGGTTTGATAGTAGCATAGTTGGGATGGACAGTAGCTAGCGCATTGGTTTGATAGTAGCATAGTTGGGATGGACAGTAGCTATTACATTGGTTTGATAGCATAGTTGGGATGGACAGTAGCTAGCACATTGGTTTGATAGCATCATAGTTGGGATGGACAGTAGCTAGCGCATTGGTTTGATAGTAGCATAGTTGGGATGGACAGTAGCTAGCGCATTGGTTTGATAGTAGCATAGTTGGGATGGACAGTAGCTAGCACATTGGTTTGATAGTAGCATAGTTGGGATGGACAGTAGCTAGCACATTGGTTTGATGGATGGACAGTAGCTAGCACATAGGTTTGATAGCATTGTTGGGATGGACAGTAGATAGCACATTGGTTTGATTGTAGCATAGTTGGGATGGACAGTAGCTAGCACATTGGTTTGATAGTAGCATAGTTGGGATGGACAGTAGCTAGCACATTGGTTTGATAGTAGCATAGTTGGGATGGACAGTAGCTAGCACGTTGGGATGGACAGTAGCTAGCACATTGGTTTGATAGTAGCATAGTTGGGATGGACAGTAGCTAGCAAGTTGGTTTGATAGTAGCATAGTTGGGATGGACAGTAGCTAGCACATTGGTTTGATAGCATCATAGTTGGGATGGACAGTAGCTAGCGCATTGGTTTGATAGTAGTATAGTTGGGATGTACAGTAGCTAGCACATAGGTTTGATAGCATTGTTGGGATGGACAGTAGATAGCACATTGGTTTGATTGTAGCATAGTTGGGATGGACAGTAGCTAGCACATTGGTTTGATAGTAGCATAGTTGGGATGGACAGTAGCTAGCGCATTGGTTTGATAGTAGCATAGTTGGGATGGACAGTAGCTAGCACATTGGTTTGATAGTAGCATAGTTGGGATGGACAGTAGCTAGCACATTGGTTTGATAGTAGCATAGTTGGGATGGACAGTAGCTAGCAAGTTGGTTTGATAGTAGCATAGTTGGGATGGACAGTAGCTAGCACATTGGTTTGATAGCATCATAGTTGGGATGGACAGTAGCTAGCGCATTGGTTTGATAGTAGTATAGTTGGGATGTACAGTAGCTAGCACATAGGTTTGATAGCATTGTTGGGATGGACAGTAGATAGCACATTGGTTTGATTGTAGCATAGTTGGGATGGACAGTAGCTAGCACATTGGTTTGATAGTAGCATAGTTGGGATGGACAGTAGCTAGCGCATTGGTTTGATAGTAGCATAGTTGGGATGGACAGTAGCTAGCACATTGGTTTGATAGTAGCATAGTTGGGATGGACAGTAGCTAGCACATTGGTTTGATAGTAGCATAGTTGGGATGGACAGTAGCTAGCACATTGGTTTGATAGTAGCATAGTTGGGATGGACAGTAGCTAGCACATTGGTTTGATAGTAGCATAGTTGGGATGGACAGTAGCTAGCACATTGGTTTGATAGTAGCATAGTTGGGATGGACAGTAGCTAGCACATTGGTTTGATGGATGGACAGTAGCTAGCACATAGGTTTGATAGCATTGTTGGGATGGACAGTAGATAGCACATTGGTTTGATTGTAGCATAGTTGGGATGGACAGTAGCTAGCACATTGGTTTGATAGTAGCATAGTTGGGATGGACAGTAGCTAGCACATTGGTTTGATAGTAGCATAGTTGGGATGGACAGTAGCTAGCACATTGGTTTGATAGTAGCATAGTTGGGATGGACAGTAGCTAGCACATTGGTTTGATAGTAGCATAGTTGGGATGGACAGTAGCTAGCAAGTTGGTTTGATAGTAGTATAGATGGGATGGACAGTAGCTAGCACATTGGTTTGATAGCATCATAGTTGGGATGGACAGTAGCTAGCGCATTGGTTTGATAGTAGTGTAGTTGGGATGCACAGTAGCTAGCACATAGGTTTGATAGCATTGTTGGGATGGACAGTAGATAGCACATTGGTTTGATTGTAGCATAGTTGGGATGGACAGTAGCTAGCACATTGGTTTGATAGTAGCATAGTTGGGATGGACAGTAGCTAGCACATTGGTTTGATAGCATCATAGTTGGGATGGACAGTAGCTAGCGCATTGGTTTGATAGTAGCATAGTTGGGATGGACAGTAGCTAGCGCATTGGTTTGATAGTAGCATAGTTGGGATGGACTGTAGCTAGCGCATTGGTTTGATTGTAGCATCGTTGGGATGGACAGTAGCTAGCACATTGGTTTGATAGTAGCATAGTTGGGATGGACAGTAGCTAGCACATTGGTTTGATAGTAGCATAGTTGGGATGGACAGTAGCTAGCACATTGGTTTGATAGTAGCATAGTTGGGATGGACAGTAGCTAGCACATTGGTTTGATAGTAGCATAGTTGGGATGGACAGTAGCTAGCACATTGGTTTGATAGCATCATAGTTGGGATGGACAGTAGCTAGCGCATTGGTTTGATAGTAGCATAGTTGGGATGGACAGTAGCTAGCGCATTGGTTTGATAGTAGCATAGTTGGGATGGACTGTAGCTAGCGCATTGGTTTGATAGTAGCATAGTTGGGATGGACTGTAGCTAGCGCATTGGTTTGATAGTAGCATAGTTGGAATGGACAGTAGCTAGCGCATTGGTTTGATAGTAGCATATTTGGGATGGACAGTAGCTAGCACATTGGTTTGATAGTAGCATAGTTGGGATGGACAGTAGCTATTACATTGGTTTGATAGCATAGTTGGGATGGACAGTAGCTAGCACATTGGTTTGATAGCATCATAGTTGGGATGGACAGTAGCTAGCGCATTGGTTTGATAGTAGCATAGTTGGGATGGACAGTAGCTAGCGCATTGGTTTGATAGTAGCATAGTTGGGATGGACAGTAGCTATTACATTGGTTTGATAGCATAGTTGGGATGGACAGTAGCTAGCACATTGGTTTGATAGTAGCATAGTTGGGATGGGCAGTAGCTAGCACATTAATTTGATAGTAGCATAGTTGGGATGGACAGTAGTTAGCACATTGGTTTGATAGTAGCATAGTTGGGATGGACAGTAGCTAGCACATTGGTTTGATAGTAGCATAGTTGGGATGGACAGTAGCTAGCACATTGGTTTGATAGTAGCATAGTTGGGATGGACAGTAGCTAGCACATTGGTTTGATAGTAGCATAGTTGGGATGGACAGAAGCTAGCACATTGGTTTGATAGCATCATAGTTGGGATGGACAGTAGCTAGCGCATTGGTTTGATAGTAGCATAGTTGGGATGGACAGTAGCTAGCGCATTGGTTTGATAGTAGCATAGTTGGGATGTACAGTAGCTAGCACATAGGTTTGATAGCATTGTTGGGATGGACAGTAGATAGCACATTGGTTTGATTGTAGCATAGTTGGGATGGACAGTAGCTAGCACATTGGTTTGATAGTAGCATAGTTGGGATGGACAGTAGCTAGCGCATTGGTTTGATAGTAGCATAGTTGGGATGGACAGTAGCTAGCACATTGGTTTGATAGTAGCATAGTTGGGATGGACAGTAGCTAGCACATTGGTTTGATAGTAGCATAGTTGGGATGGACAGTAGCTAGCAAGTTGGTTTGATAGTAGCATAGTTGGGATGGACAGTAGCTAGCACATTGGTTTGATAGCATCATAGTTGGGATGGACAGTAGCTAGCGCATTGGTTTGATAGTAGTATAGTTGGGATGTACAGTAGCTAGCACATAGGTTTGATAGCATTGTTGGGATGGACAGTAGATAGCACATTGGTTTGATTGTAGCATAGTTGGGATGGACAGTAGCTAGCACATTGGTTTGATAGTAGCATAGTTGGGATGGACAGTAGCTAGCGCATTGGTTTGATAGTAGCATAGTTGGGATGGACAGTAGCTAGCACATTGGTTTGATAGTAGCATAGTTGGGATGGACAGTAGCTAGCACATTGGTTTGATAGTAGCATAGTTGGGATGGACAGTAGCTAGCACATTGGTTTGATAGTAGCATAGTTGGGATGGACAGTAGCTAGCACATTGGTTTGATAGTAGCATAGTTGGGATGGACAGTAGCTAGCACATTGGTTTGATAGTAGCATAGTTGGGATGGACAGTAGCTAGCACATTGGTTTGATAGTAGCATAGTTGGGATGGACAGTAGCTAGCACATTGGTTTGATGGATGGACAGTAGCTAGCACATAGGTTTGATAGCATTGTTGGGATGGACAGTAGATAGCACATTGGTTTGATTGTAGCATAGTTGGGATGGACAGTAGCTAGCACATTGGTTTGATAGTAGCATAGTTGGGATGGACAGTAGCTAGCACATTGGTTTGATAGTAGCATAGTTGGGATGGACAGTAGCTAGCACATTGGTTTGATAGTAGCATAGTTGGGATGGACAGTAGCTAGCACATTGGTTTGATAGTAGCATAGTTGGGATGGACAGTAGCTAGCAAGTTGGTTTGATAGTAGTATAGATGGGATGGACAGTAGCTAGCACATTGGTTTGATAGCATCATAGTTGGGATGGACAGTAGCTAGCGCATTGGTTTGATAGTAGTGTAGTTGGGATGCACAGTAGCTAGCACATAGGTTTGATAGCATTGTTGGGATGGACAGTAGATAGCACATTGGTTTGATTGTAGCATAGTTGGGATGGACAGTAGCTAGCACATTGGTTTGATAGTAGCATAGTTGGGATGGACAGTAGCTAGCACATTGGTTTGATAGCATCATAGTTGGGATGGACAGTAGCTAGCGCATTGGTTTGATAGTAGCATAGTTGGGATGGACAGTAGCTAGCGCATTGGTTTGATAGTAGCATAGTTGGGATGGACTGTAGCTAGCGCATTGGTTTGATTGTAGCATCGTTGGGATGGACAGTAGCTAGCACATTGGTTTGATAGTAGCATAGTTGGGATGGACAGTAGCTAGCACATTGGTTTGATAGTAGCATAGTTGGGATGGACAGTAGCTAGCACATTGGTTTGATAGTAGCATAGTTGGGATGGACAGTAGCTAGCACATTGGTTTGATAGTAGCATAGTTGGGATGGACAGTAGCTAGCACATTGGTTTGATAGCATCATAGTTGGGATGGACAGTAGCTAGCGCATTGGTTTGATAGTAGCATAGTTGGGATGGACAGTAGCTAGCGCATTGGTTTGATAGTAGCATAGTTGGGATGGACTGTAGCTAGCGCATTGGTTTGATAGTAGCATAGTTGGGATGGACTGTAGCTAGCGCATTGGTTTGATAGTAGCATAGTTGGAATGGACAGTAGCTAGCGCATTGGTTTGATAGTAGCATATTTGGGATGGACAGTAGCTAGCACATTGGTTTGATAGTAGCATAGTTGGGATGGACAGTAGCTATTACATTGGTTTGATAGCATAGTTGGGATGGACAGTAGCTAGCACATTGGTTTGATAGCATCATAGTTGGGATGGACAGTAGCTAGCGCATTGGTTTGATAGTAGCATAGTTGGGATGGACAGTAGCTAGCGCATTGGTTTGATAGTAGCATAGTTGGGATGGACAGTAGCTATTACATTGGTTTGATAGCATAGTTGGGATGGACAGTAGCTAGCACATTGGTTTGATAGTAGCATAGTTGGGATGGGCAGTAGCTAGCACATTGGTTTGATAGTAGCATAGTTGGGATGGACAGTAGTTAGCACATTGGTTTGATAGTAGCATAGTTGGGATGGACAGTAGCTAGCACATTGGTTTGATAGTAGCATAGTTGGGATGGACAGTAGCTAGCACATTGGTTTGATAGTAGCATAGTTGGGATGGACAGTAGCTAGCACATTGGTTTGATAGTAGCATAGTTGGGATGGACAGTAGCTAGCGCATTGGTTTGATAGTAGCATAGTTGGGATGGACAGTAGCTAGCGCATTGGTTTGATAGTAGCATAGTTGGGATGGACAGTAGCTAGCGCATTGGTTTGATAGTAGCATAGTTGGGATGTACAGTAGCTAGCACATAGGTTTGATAGCATTGTTGGGATGGACAGTAGATAGCACATTGGTTTGATTGTAGCATAGTTGGGATGGACAGTAGCTAGCACATTGGTTTGATAGTAGCATAGTTGGGATGGACAGTAGCTAGCACATTGGTTTGATAGCATCATAGTTGGGATGGACAGTAGCTAGCGCATTGGTTTCATAGTAGCATAGTTGGGATGGACAGTAGCTAGCGCATTGGTTTGATAGTAGCATAGTTGGGATGGACTGTAGCTAGCGCATTGGTTTGATAGTAGCATTGTTGGGATGGACAGTAGATAGCACATTGGTTTGATTGTAGCATAGTTGGGATGGACAGTAGCTAGCACATTGGTTTGATAGTAGCATAGTTGGGATGGACAGTAGCTAGCACATTGGTTTGATAGTAGCATAGTTGGGATGGACAGTAGCTAGCACATTGTTTTGATCGTAGCATTGTTGGGATTTAGCTAGCACAGGTTTGATAGTAGCATAGTTGGGATGTACAGTAGCTAGCACATTGGTTTGATAGTAGCATAGTTGGGATGTACAGTAGCTAGCACATTGGTTTGATAGTAGCATAGTTGCGATGGACAGTAGCTAGCACATTGGTTTGATAGTAGCATAGTTGGGATGGACAGTAGATAGCACATTGGTTTGATAGTAGCATAGTTGGGATGTACAGTAGCTAGCACATAGGTTTGATAGCATTGTTGGGATGGACAGTAGATAGCACATTGGTTTGATTGTAGCATAGTTGGGATGGACAGTAGCTAGCGCATTGGTTTGATAGTAGCATAGTTGGGATGGACAGTAGCTAGCGCATAGTTGGGATGTACAGTAGCTAGCACATAGGTTTGATAGCATTGTTGGGATGGACAGTAGATAGCACATTGGTTTGATTGTAGCATAGTTGGGATGGACAGTAGCTAGCGCATTGGTTTGATAGTAGCATAGTTGGGATGGACAGTAGCTAGCGCATTGGTTTGATAGTAGCATAGTTGGGATGGACAGTAGCTATTACATTGGTTTGATAGCATAGTTGGGATGGACAGTAGCTAGCACATTGGTTTGATAGCATCATAGTTGGGATGGACAGTAGCTAGCGCATTGGTTTGATAGTAGCATAGTTGGGATGGACAGTAGCTAGCGCATTGGTTTGATAGTAGCATAGTTGGGATGGACTGTAGCTAGCGCATTGGTTTGATAGTAGCATAGTTGGAATGGACAGTAGCTAGCGCATTGGTTTGATAGTAGTATAGTTGGGATGGACAGTAGCTAGCACATAGGTTTGATAGCATTGTTGGGATGGACAGTAGATAGCACATTGGTTTGATTGTAGCATAGTTGGGATGGACAGTAGCTAGCACATTGGTTTGATAGTAGCATAGTTGGGATGGACAGTAGCTAGCACATTGGTTTGATAGTAGCATAGTTGGGATGGACAGTAGCTAGCACATTGGTTTGATAGCATCATAGTTGGGATGGACAGTAGCTAGCGCATTGGTTTGATAGTAGTGTAGTTGGGATGTACAGTAGCTAGCACATAGGTTTGATAGCATTGTTGGGATGTACAGTAGATAGCACATTGGTTTGATTGTAGCATAGTTGGGATGGACAGTAGCTAGCACATTGGTTTGATAGTAGCATAGTTGGGATGGACAGTAGCTAGCGCATTGGTTTGATAGTAGCATAGTTGGGATGGACTGTAGCTAGCGCATTGGTTTGATTGTAGCATCATTGGGATGGACAGTAGCTAGCACATTGGTTTGATAGTAGCATAGTTGGGATGGACAGTAGCTAGCACATTGGTTTGATAGTAGCATAGTTGGGATGGACAGTAGCTAGCACATTGGTTTGATAGTAGCATAGTTGGGATGGACAGTAGCTAGCACATTGGTTTGATAGTAGCATAGTTGGGATGGACAGTAGCTAGCACATTGGTTTGATAGCATCATAGTTGGGATGGACTGTAGCTAGCGCATTGGTTTGATAGTAGCATAGTTGGGATGGACTGTAGATAGCGCATTGGTTTGATAGTAGCATAGTTGGGATGGACAGTAGCTAGCGGATTGGTTTGATAGTAGCATAGTTGGGATGGACAGTAGCTATTACATTGGTTTGATAGTAGCATAGTTGGGATGGACAGTAGCTAGCACATTGGTTTGATAGTAGCATAGTTGGGATGGACAGTAGCTAGCACATTGGTTTGATGGATGGACAGTAGCTAGCACATAGGTTTGATAGCATTGTTGGGATGGACAGTAGATAGCACATTGGTTTGATAGTAGCATAGTTGGGATGGACAGTAGCTAGCACATTGGTTTGATAGTAGCATAGTTGGGATGGACAGTAGCTAGCACATTGGTTTGATAGTAGCATAGTTGGGATGGACAGTAGCTAGCACATTGGTTTGATAGTAGCATAGTTGGGATGGACAGTAGCTAGCGCATTGGTTTGATAGTAGCATAGTTGGGATGGACAGTAGCTAGCGCATTGGTTTGATAGTAGCATAGTTGGGATGGACAGTAGCTAGCGCATTGGTTTGATAGTAGCATAGTTGGGATGTACAGTAGCTAGCACATAGGTTTGATAGCATTGTTGGGATGGACAGTAGATAGCACATTGGTTTGATTGTAGCATAGTTGGGATGGACAGTAGCTAGCACATTGGTTTGATAGTAGCATAGTTGGGATGGACAGTAGCTAGCACATTGGTTTGATAGCATCATAGTTGGGATGGACAGTAGCTAGCGCATTGGTTTCATAGTAGCATAGTTGGGATGGACAGTAGCTAGCGCATTGGTTTGATAGTAGCATAGTTGGGATGGACTGTAGCTAGCGCATTGGTTTGATAGTAGCATTGTTGGGATGGACAGTAGATAGCACATTGGTTTGATTGTAGCATAGTTGGGATGGACAGTAGCTAGCACATTGGTTTGATAGTAGCATAGTTGGGATGGACAGTAGCTAGCACATTGGTTTGATAGTAGCATAGTTGGGATGGACAGTAGCTAGCACATTGTTTTGATCGTAGCATTGTTGGGATTTAGCTAGCACAGGTTTGATAGTAGCATAGTTGGGATGTACAGTAGCTAGCACATTGGTTTGATAGTAGCATAGTTGGGATGTACAGTAGCTAGCACATTGGTTTGATAGTAGCATAGTTGCGATGGACAGTAGCTAGCACATTGGTTTGATAGTAGCATAGTTGGGATGGACAGTAGATAGCACATTGGTTTGATAGTAGCATAGTTGGGATGTACAGTAGCTAGCACATAGGTTTGATAGCATTGTTGGGATGGACAGTAGATAGCACATTGGTTTGATTGTAGCATAGTTGGGATGGACAGTAGCTAGCGCATTGGTTTGATAGTAGCATAGTTGGGATGGACAGTAGCTAGCGCATAGTTGGGATGTACAGTAGCTAGCACATAGGTTTGATAGCATTGTTGGGATGGACAGTAGATAGCACATTGGTTTGATTGTAGCATAGTTGGGATGGACAGTAGCTAGCGCATTGGTTTGATAGTAGCATAGTTGGGATGGACAGTAGCTAGCGCATTGGTTTGATAGTAGCATAGTTGGGATGGACAGTAGCTATTACATTGGTTTGATAGCATAGTTGGGATGGACAGTAGCTAGCACATTGGTTTGATAGCATCATAGTTGGGATGGACAGTAGCTAGCGCATTGGTTTGATAGTAGCATAGTTGGGATGGACAGTAGCTAGCGCATTGGTTTGATAGTAGCATAGTTGGGATGGACTGTAGCTAGCGCATTGGTTTGATAGTAGCATAGTTGGAATGGACAGTAGCTAGCGCATTGGTTTGATAGTAGTATAGTTGGGATGGACAGTAGCTAGCACATAGGTTTGATAGCATTGTTGGGATGGACAGTAGATAGCACATTGGTTTGATTGTAGCATAGTTGGGATGGACAGTAGCTAGCACATTGGTTTGATAGTAGCATAGTTGGGATGGACAGTAGCTAGCACATTGGTTTGATAGCATCATAGTTGGGATGGACAGTAGCTAGCGCATTGGTTTGATAGTAGTGTAGTTGGGATGTACAGTAGCTAGCACATAGGTTTGATAGCATTGTTGGGATGTACAGTAGATAGCACATTGGTTTGATTGTAGCATAGTTGGGATGGACAGTAGCTAGCACATTGGTTTGATAGTAGCATAGTTGGGATGGACAGTAGCTAGCGCATTGGTTTGATAGTAGCATAGTTGGGATGGACTGTAGCTAGCGCATTGGTTTGATTGTAGCATCATTGGGATGGACAGTAGCTAGCACATTGGTTTGATAGTAGCATAGTTGGGATGGACAGTAGCTAGCACATTGGTTTGATAGTAGCATAGTTGGGATGGACAGTAGCTAGCACATTGGTTTGATAGTAGCATAGTTGGGATGGACAGTAGCTAGCACATTGGTTTGATAGTAGCATAGTTGGGATGGACAGTAGCTAGCACATTGGTTTGATAGCATCATAGTTGGGATGGACTGTAGCTAGCGCATTGGTTTGATAGTAGCATAGTTGGGATGGACTGTAGCTAGCGCATTGGTTTGATAGTAGCATAGTTGGGATGGACAGTAGCTAGCGGATTGGTTTGATAGTAGCATAGTTGGGATGGACAGTAGCTATTACATTGGTTTGATAGTAGCATAGTTGGGATGGACAGTAGCTAGCACATTGGTTTGATAGTAGCATAGTTGGGATGGACAGTAGCTAGCACATTGGTTTGATGGATGGACAGTAGCTAGCACATAGGTTTGATAGCATTGTTGGGATGGACAGTAGATAGCACATTGGTTTGATTGTAGCATAGTTGGGATGGACAGTAGCTAGCACATTGGTTTGATAGTAGCATAGTTGGGATGGACAGTAGCTAGCACATTGGTTTGATAGTAGCATAGTTGGGATGGACAGTAGCTAGCACATTGGTTTGATAGTAGCATAGTTGGGATGGACAGTAGCTAGCACATTGGTTTGATAGTAGCATAGTTGGGATGGACAGTAGCTAGCACATTGGTTTGATAGTAGCATAGTTGGGATGGACAGTAGCTAGCACATTGGTTTGATAGTAGCATAGTTGGGATGGACAGTAGCTAGCAAGTTGGTTTCATAGTCCCCGCCCGCTATAGTCGCACGCTGCTGCTGCAAGGACAACGTTGCGCACTGAGCTCTCGCCTGTTTCGGCTACTTTTCAAACTTTTATTTCGCTGGTAAAGTACCGATTTTAAACGACTTAATGAATTAAACCCGGCTTGATTTTATTCATGCTTTATATCCTACATACGTTGTTTTACATCGGCGAATCAATTGTTCCGATTCTGAAGACCAAACAAACAACTTGAGCTATAGGCTACAGCCTACAGCCGAGCTGCGGAAAGCCTTACTCGCCCAGCGTTTGGCAGGATATAGGCTACTATATATGGATCTAAACATTTTTATAATAACTGATGAATTAAGCTCGGCCTGCTTTTAAGCATACAATGCTTTTTTACAACGGCGAACCAAGAAAAGTTTGCTCTTAAGACCTTCTAGGGCTGCAGCATATAGCTGATCTGCAGGTAGCCCTATTCGCTCGGCGTTTGGCCGGCGCCCTACTCTACGGTTCTCAACTTTTATCCAAACCTTTTGAATACGAATTTCATGAATTAAACTTGGTTTGATTCTAAACACGTTATGTTTTTACTACGGTGATTCATGAAAAGTGACTGTTTTAAGACCAAACAACTTGGGCTATAGGCTAAAGCTGCAGGGTGGGCCTGCGAACTCACTCTCAGTCTAGCCTACAGCTGACGGGCTCATTCATTGCTTGTGACACTCGCTTGAGGAGCTAGCTTGGCTTGCCTTTAGCCAGGTGGCTAGCTCTGTGGACATTTTTTTCAATATTCGCTGGACTATTTTTTTTTTAAGGACAATGTTGTGGATCACTATTGCCGTGTTCAGTTTCTTAACTGGATGGGACTCTGCTGGGACCTGCGCGTCGGAAGACCTGTCTTCCCAGCTGGTCACCCCGCGCGGTGAAACGCTTGCTTTTGATGCTGGCCTATTCTCTCAGCCTCCACTCCACTCTGTCCTGAACTCTCTCAGCCATGCAGTCTCTGCAAGCTGGCGGCGGCTTCTCAGCCTCGCTGTTCTGAAAGACTGTTTCATGATTCCTTCTGTGGACGCTTCCCTGGACGTCATCGCTTCCAAAGACTCTCACTCTCAGCTGACCCCCCCACCCACGGCGAGAAAGAGACATTTTATTATTTTATTGCTTTTAATTTCTGGAAATGTACAGCCTAATCCTGGCCCCATGTTTGTTCAGCCTACCATTTGCAATTCGCCATATGATTTTAAGAATATGCACGGATTGCGTCTTATTCACATTAATGCACGCAGTCTTTTACCTAAAATGGACATGATGCGTATATGGGCAGATTCGACTGGCGCGCACATTATTGTAGTTTCTGAGACCTGGCTCTCCAAGTCCATATCAGATAGGGATGTTGCATTGGATGGATTTAATATCTACCGCTCTGATCGGCCACGGAGAGGTGGGGGCGTGGCTATATATGTTAGATCTTCTCTCTCTGCTCATGTTATGCTCGTTACATCTGTAGCAAAGCAATTTGAACTATTAGCCATGAATGTAGATCTGTCTGGAGGTCAGTATTTAACTGTTGTTGGCTGTTATAGGCCCCCATCAGCCTCCTCAGATACTCTACCCTCCTTAATACAGCTCCTGTCTCAGCTTCATTATAATGAAATCGTCCTCATAGGGGACCTGAACTGGGATTGGCTCTCCTCAGCCTCAGACGACTTTAAAGCTTATTGCTTGTCCCTAGCTTTCACTCAAATCATTGAAGGTCCCACACGTCTCAATTCCAAGTGTGCAGACAAATCTACACTACTTGACTTAATTATCACAAATAAGCCTCATAAATTCACTATAACTAGTGTCTTTGCCAATGACCTCAGTGACCACTGTGTAATTGGAGCTATTAGGGACTGCAAAATCCCCCGCTCTAAACCCCGTGTCATCCAGAAAAGAGATCTGAAGAATTTCTCAGAGCAAGCTTTCCTTCATGACCTGCAGCAGGTCAGATGGGATCGCATTCTCCTGCTTGGTGATGTTGATTTTGCATGGGAATATTTCCACAATAGCTTTCTCCCTCTTATCAACAAGCATGCTCCTTTTCGTCGCTTCCGGGTGAAAGGTCGAAACAATCCCTGGTTCACCAGCGACTTGACATCCCTTCTTCACAAAAGGAACCAGCTCTGGGCCGCTGCCAGGCAGTCCGGCTCTGAGACAGATTGGCTCTCCTTTCGCCAAGCGAGAAATAGCTTCACTGCTTGTGTTAAAAAAGCAAAAAGTGAATTCTATCTCTCTCAGACCACTGACAATCTTAATGATCCCAGGAGATTTTGGAAAACAGTGAAGTCACTCTCAGTCGACTCTGGTCCTGCTGAGTTACCCCCCCATATCATTGACAACTCGATCCCAGTGTTTGATAAATCAGAGATGTTAAACTGCTTCAACAAACACTTTATAGCCTCTGGTTTATTATTTGATTCCTTGCCAGGAACAAATTCAAATTCTGCCCCGTCCAGTCCCCCTTTTTCGGCTAGGACCACTAGTGGTCTTTCTGGGCACCATTCCTTTTCGTTTTCTCCACTCCTTGTTGGTGATGTTTGGAAAGCCTTAACGGAGCTAGACCCTAGGAAATCATCTGGTCCTGACAATCTTCCACCTCTATTTTTGCGACTGGCTGCAGATATCATTGCAGAACCTATTACACACATCTTTAACTTAACTATTTCCAATAATGTCATCCCAGAGGTCTGGAAAACTGCTTTTGTGCTTCCGCTCCTGAAGGGTGGTGATTCCAAATGTTTAAACAATTACAGGCCAATTTCTAAGCTCTCTGTCTTAGCCAAGGTCCTTGAGCGACTAATTAATGTCCAGCTCAAGGACTTCCTGGAGTCACATGACATCCTCTCACCCTTTCAGTCTGGGTTTAGGAAGCACCATAGCACAATGTCTGCCGCTGTTAAAGTCGTAAACGACATTACAGAGGCCTTAGATAGGAAGAATCACTGCGCTGCAATCTTTATCGACCTATCTAAAGCTTTTGACACCGTCAATCACGCCTTCCTATGCCAGCGCCTCCTTGATATTGGTCTGTCCTCTCATGCCGTAGGCTGGTTCACCAACTACTTGTCCCAACGTAAGCAGTCCGTGCAGTTTGGTGACCTCTCATCCAGCATGCTCACTGTCTTAAATGGGGTGCCACAGGGCTCTGTCTTGGGACCAACCCTCTTCACCATCTATATAAATGAAATAGGGTTTATTGCAAATGCTACGGTTCATTTATACGCGGATGACACAATCATGTACTGTTTTGCATCTTCCATCATCCGTGCTCTGGAGTCTCTACAGACAGCTTTTGATACCCTACAGTCCCAGATGTCTCAGCTCAGGCTGGTATTGAATGCAGGGAAGACTAAAGTCATGTTATTCACGAATAACAAGCGGGGGCCAGCTGCTCTTCCTGACATTATATCTCGTCAGGGTACCCCTATTGAGCTTGTGTCTAGCTACAAATACCTTGGCATTCATCTTGATGACAGCCTCTCCTTCAAGCTGCACCTAGACAATCTTTTAAAGAAACTAAAGCTAAAACTGAGTTTTTTCTTTAGAAACAAGTCATGTTTCTCAGCTGCAGCAAGGAAACGCCTGGTTGCTGCCACCTTTCTGCCTCTCTTGGACTACGGTGATGTCCTGTACATGAATGCCTCTGCTAGCTGTCTACAACATCTGGATGCAGCCTACCATAGCGCGCTACGTTTCATTACAGGCTGTAAAGCACTCACACACCATTGTGTGTTATAATCTCTGGTTAACTGGCCATCTCTCTCCATTCGCCGAACCCATCACTGGTACATTTTCATTTACAAATCCATTCTTGGTCTGCTTCCCACCTACTTATCTACTCTCCTTTCGCGCAAACACTCCACCTACGGCCTTCGTTCTCAGGACATCATAACGTACTCCATCCCCCTGGTCCGTACTGAGAGAGGCAAAAGAGCATTTTCATATGCAGCCCCTTCCTCTTGGAACTCCTTACAGCTGAGTCTTAAGTTGTCCAATTTGATCTCTCTCAAAAGGTTTAAGCGACTATTGCCTGATTTAGTGAGTGTGCCAATGTCATGTTCTTGCACTCTAAGATAACTCTCCCCTGTTCTCATCCCCCATGCACTTTGCACTTTTAGACTTCCGACTTTTATTGTTGTTATTGTTACACATAGTCCTGTATGTTTTATTTGTAATTCTGTCCTGTTGTTTGTAATTTAGTGTAACGAGTGTTGAATGATTGTGAACAGGTCACACTTGTAAATGAGTCTTCTGAACTCAATGTGTTTTTTACCTGTATAAATAAAGGTTAAATAAAAATAAAATAGTAGTATAGTTGGGATGGACAGTAGCTAGCACATTGGTTTGATAGCATCATAGTTGGGATGGACAGTAGCTAGCGCATTGGTTTGATAGTAGTGTAGTTGGGATGTACAGTAGCTAGCACATAGGTTTGATAGCATTGTTGGGATGTACAGTAGATAGCACATTGGTTTGATTGTAGCATAGTTGGGATGGACAGTAGCTAGCACATTGGTTTGATAGTAGCATAGTTGGGATGGACAGTAGCTAGCGCATTGGTTTGATAGTAGCATAGTTGGGATGGACTGTAGCTAGCGCATTGGTTTGATTGTAGCATCATTGGGATGGACAGTAGCTAGCACATTGGTTTGATAGTAGCATAGTTGGGATGGACAGTAGCTAGCACATTGGTTTGATAGTAGCATAGTTGGGATGGACAGTATCTAGCACATTGGTTTGATAGTAGCATAGTTGGGATGGACAGTAGCTAGCACATTGGTTTGATAGTAGCATAGTTGGGA
This sequence comes from Borostomias antarcticus, assembly GCF_949987555.1. Taxonomy (NCBI): domain Eukaryota; kingdom Metazoa; phylum Chordata; class Actinopteri; order Stomiiformes; family Stomiidae; genus Borostomias; species Borostomias antarcticus. Next base: position 197,667 of record NW_028175787.1, read on the forward strand.
TGGACAGTAGCTAGCACATTGGTTTGATAGCATCATAGTTGGGATGGACAGTAGCTAGGGCATTGGTTTGATAGTAGCATAGTTGGGATGGACAGTAGCTAGCGCATTGGTTTGATAGTAACATAGTCGGGATGGACTGTAGCTAGCGCATTGGTTTGATAGTAGCATAGTTGGGATGGACTGTAGCTAGCGCATTGGTTTGATAGTAGCATAGTTGGGATGGACAGTAGCTAGCGGATTGGTTTGATAGTAGCATAGTTGGGATGGACAGTAGCTATTACATTGGTTTGATAGCATAGTTGGGATGGACAGTAGCTAGCACATTGGTTTGATAGCATCATAGTTGGGATGGACAGTAGCTAGCGCATTGGTTTGATAGTAGCATAGTTGGGATGGACAGTAGCTAGCGCATTGGTTTGATAGTAGCATAGTTGGGATGGACAGTAGCTAGCACATTGGTTTGATAGTAGCATAGTTGGGATGGACAGTAGCTAGCACATTGGTTTGATAGTAGCATAGTTGGGATGGACAGTAGCTAGCACATTGGTTTGATAGTAGCATAGTTGGGATGGACAGTAGCTAGCACATTGGTTTGATGGATGGACAGTAGCTAGCACATAGGTTTGATAGCCTAGTTGGGATGGACAGTAGCTAGCACATTGGTTTGATAGTAGCATAGTTGGGATGGACAGTAGCTAGCACATTGGTTTGATAGTAGCATAGTTGGGATGGACAGTAGCTAGCAAGTTGGTTTGATAGTAGCATAGTTGGGATGGACAGTAGCTAGCACATTGGTTTGATAGCATCATAGTTGGGATGGACAGTAGCTAGCGCATTGGTTTGATAGTAGTATAGTTGGGATGTACAGTAGCTAGCACATAGGTTTGATAGCATTGTTGGGATGGACAGTAGATAGCACATTGGTTTGATTGTAGCATAGTTGGGATGGACAGTAGCTAGCACATTGGTTTGCTAGTAGCATAGTTGGGATGGACAGTAGCTAGCGCATTGGTTTGATAGTAGCATAGTTGGGATGGACAGTAGCTAGCACATTGGTTTGATAGTAGCATAGTTGGGATGGACAGTAGCTAGCACATTGGTTTGATGGATGGACAGTAGCTAGCACATAGGTTTGATAGCATTGTTGGGATGGACAGTAGATAGCACATTGGTTTGATTGTAGCATAGTTGGGATGGACAGTAGCTAGCACATTGGTTTGATAGTAGCATAGTTGGGATGGACAGTAGCTAGCACATTGGTTTGATAGTAGCATAGTTGGGATGGACAGTAGCTAGCACATTGGTTTGATAGTAGCATAGTTGGGATGGACAGTAGCTAGCACATTGGTTTGATAGTAGCATAGTTTGGATGGACAGTAGCTAGCAAGTTGGTTTGATAGTAGTATAGTTGGGATGGACAGTAGCTAGCACATTGGTTTGATAGCATCATAGTTGGGATGGACAGTAGCTAGCGCATTGGTTTGATAGTAGTGTAGTTGGGATGTACAGTAGCTAGCACATAGGTTTGATAGCATTGTTGGGATGTACAGTAGATAGCACATTGGTTTGATTGTAGCATAGTTGGGATGGACAGTAGCTAGCACATTGGTTTGATAGTAGCATAGTTGGGATGGACAGTGGCTAGCGCATTGGTTTGATAGTAGCATAGTTGGGATGGACTGTAGCTAGCGCATTGGTTTGATTGTAGCATCATAGGGATGGACAGTAGCTAGCACATTGGTTTGATAGTAGCATAGTTGGGATGGACAGTAGCTAGCACATTGGTTTGATAGTAGCATAGTTGGGATGGACAGTAGCTAGCACATTGGTTTGATAGTAGCATAGTTGGGATGGACAGTAGCTAGCACATTGGTTTGATAGTAGCATAGTTGGGATGGACAGTAGCTAGCACATTGGTTTGATAGCATCATAGTTGGGATGGACAGTAGCTAGGGCATTGGTTTGATAGTAGCATAGTTGGGATGGACAGTAGCTAGCGCATTGGTTTGATAGTAACATAGTCGGGATGGACTGTAGCTAGCGCATTGGTTTGATAGTAGCATAGTTGGGATGGACTGTAGCTAGCGCATTGGTTTGATAGTAGCATAGTTGGGATGGACAGTAGCTAGCGGATTGGTTTGATAGTAGCATAGTTGGGATGGACAGTAGCTATTACATTGGTTTGATAGCATAGTTGGGATGGACAGTAGCTAGCACATTGGTTTGATAGCATCATAGTTGGGATGGACAGTAGCTAGCGCATTGGTTTGATAGTAGCATAGTTGGGATGGACAGTAGCTAGCGCATTGGTTTGATAGTAGCATAGTTGGGATGGACAGTAGCTAGCACATTGGTTTGATAGTAGCATAGTTGGGATGGACAGTAGCTAGCACATTGGTTTGATAGCATCATAGTTGGGATGGACAGTAGCTAGGGCATTGGTTTGATAGTAGCATAGTTGGGATGGACAGTAGCTAGCGCATTGGTTTGATAGTAACATAGTCGGGATGGACTGTAGCTAGCGCATTGGTTTGATAGTAGCATAGTTGGGATGGACTGTAGCTAGCGCATTGGTTTGATAGTAGCATAGTTGGGATGGACAGTAGCTAGCGGATTGGTTTGATAGTAGCATAGTTGGGATGGACAGTAGCTATTACATTGGTTTGATAGCATAGTTGGGATGGACAGTAGCTAGCACATTGGTTTGATAGCATCATAGTTGGGATGGACAGTAGCTAGCGCATTGGTTTGATAGTAGCATAGTTGGGATGGACAGTAGCTAGCGCATTGGTTTGATAGTAGCATAGTTGGGATGGACAGTAGCTAGCACATTGGTTTGATAGTAGCATAGTTGGGATGGACAGTAGCTAGCACATTGGTTTGATAGTAGCATAGTTGGGATGGACAGTAGCTAACACATTGGTTTGATAGTAGCATAGTTGGGATGGACAGTAGCTAGCACATTGGTTTGATAGTAGCATAGTTGGGATGGACAGTAGCTAGCACATTGGTTTGATGGATGGACAGTAGCTAGCACATAGGTTTGATAGCATTGTTGGGTTGGACAGTAGATAGCACATTGGTTTGATTGTAGCATAGTTGGGATGGACAGTAGCTAGCACATTGGTTTGATAGTAGCATAGTTGGGATGGACAGTAGCTAGCACATTGGTTTGATAGTAGCATAGTTGGGATGGACAGTAGCTAGCACATTGGTTTGATAGTAGCATAGTTGGGATGGACAGTAGCTAGCACATTGGTTTGATAGTAGCATAGTTGGGATGGACAGTAGCTAGCAAGTTGGTTTGATAGTAGCATAGTTGGGATGGACAGTAGCTAGCACATTGGTTTGATAGCATCATAGTTGGGATGGACAGTAGCTAGCGCATTGGTTTGATAGTAGTATAGTTGGGATGTACAGTAGCTAGCGCATAGGTTTGATAGCATTGTTGGGATGGACAGTAGATAGCACATTGGTTTGATTGTAGCATAGTAGTGATGGACAGTAGCTAGCACATTGGTTTGCTAGTAGCATAGTTGGGATGGACAGTAGCTAGCGCATTGGTTTGATAGTAGCATAGTTGGGATGGACAGTAGCTAGCACATTGGTTTGATAGTAGCATAGTTGGGATGGACAGTAGCTAGCACATTGGTTTGATAGTAGCATAGTTGGGATGGACAGTAGCTAGCACATTGGTTTGATAGTAGCATAGTTGGGATGGACAGTAGCTAGCACATTGGTTTGATAGTAGCATAGTTGGGATGGACAGTAGCTAGCACATTGGTTTGAAAGCATCATAGTTGGGATGGACAGTAGCTAGCGCATTGGTTTGATAGTAGCATAGTTGGGATGGACAGTAGCTAGCGGATTGGTTTGATAGTAGCATAGTTGGGATGGACAGTAGCTATTACATTGGTTTGATAGCATAGTTGGGATGGACAGTAGCTAGCACATTGGTTTGATAGCATCATAGTTGGGATGGACAGTAGCTAGCGCATTGGTTTGATAGTAGCATAGTTGGGATGGACAGTAGCTAGCGCATTGGTTTGATAGTAGCATAGTTGGGATGGACAGTAGCTAGCACATTGGTTTGATAGTAGCATAGTTGGGATGGACAGTAGCTAGCACATTGGTTTGATAGTAGCATAGTTGGGATGGACAGTAGCTAACACATTGGTTTGATAGTAGCATAGTTGGGATGGACAGTAGCTAGCACATTGGTTTGATAGTAGCATAGTTGGGATGGACAGTAGCTAGCACATTGGTTTGATGGATGGACAGTAGCTAGCACATAGGTTTGATAGCATTGTTGGGTTGGACAGTAGATAGCACATTGGTTTGATTGTAGCATAGTTGGGATGGACAGTAGCTAGCACATTGGTTTGATAGCATCATAGTTGGGATGGACAGTAGCTAGCGCATTGGTTTGATAGTAGCATAGTTGGGATGGACAGTAGCTAGCACATTGGTTTGATAGTAGCATAGTTGGGATGGACAGTAGCTATTACATTGGTTTGATAGCATAGTTGGGATGGACAGTAGCTAGCACATTGGTTTGATAGCATCATAGTTGGGATGGACAGTAGCTAGCGCATTGGTTTGATAGCATCATAGTTGGGATGGACAGTAGCTAGCGCATTGGTTTGATAGTAGTATAGTTGGGATGTACAGTAGCTAGCACATAGGTTTGATAGCATTGTTGGGATGGACAGTAGATAGCACATTGGTTTGATTGTAGCATAGTTGGGATGGACAGTAGCTAGCACATTGGTTTGCTAGTAGCATAGTTGGGATGGACAGTAGCTAGCGCATTGGTTTGATAGTAGCATAGTTGGGATGGACAGTAGCTAGCACATTGGTTTGATAGTAGCATAGTTGGGATGGACAGTAGCTAGCACATTGGTTTGATGGATGGACAGTAGCTAGCACATATGTTTGATAGCATTGTTGGGATGGACAGTAGATAGCACATTGGTTTGATTGTAGCATAGTTGGGATGGACAGTAGCTAGCACATTGGTTTGATAGTAGCATAGTTGGGATGGACAGTAGCTAGCACATTGGTTTGATAGTAGCATAGTTGGGATGGACAGTAGCTAGCACATTGGTTTGATAGTAGCATAGTTGGGATGGACAGTAGCTAGCACATTGGTTTGATAGTAGCATAGTTGGGATGGACAGTAGCTAGCAAGTTGGTTTGATAGTAGTATAGTTGGGATGGACAGTAGCTAGCACATTGGTTTGATAGCATCATAGTTGGGATGGACAGTAGCTAGCGCATTGGTTTGATAGTAGTGTAGTTGGGATGTACAGTAGCTAGCACATAGGTTTGATAGCATTGTTGGGATGTACAGTAGATAGCACATTGGTTTGATTGTAGCATAGTTGGGATGGACAGTAGCTAGCACATTGGTTTGATAGTAGCATAGTTGGGATGGACAGTGGCTAGCGCATTGGTTTGATAGTAGCATAGTTGGGATGGACTGTAGCTAGCGCATTGGTTTGATTGTAGCATCATAGGGATGGACAGTAGCTAGCACATTGGTTTGATAGTAGCATAGTTGGGATGGACAGTAGCTAGCACATTGGTTTGATAGTAGCATAGTTGGGATGGACAGTAGCTAGCACATTGGTTTGATAGTAGCATAGTTGGGATGGACAGTAGCTAGCACATTGGTTTGATAGTAGCATAGTTGGGATGGACAGTAGCTAGCACATTGGTTTGATAGCATCATAGTTGGGATGGACAGTAGCTAGGGCATTGGTTTGATAGTAGCATAGTTGGGATGGACAGTAGCTAGCGCATTGGTTTGATAGTAACATAGTCGGGATGGACTGTAGCTAGCGCATTGGTTTGATAGTAGCATAGTTGGGATGGACTGTAGCTAGCGCATTGGTTTGATAGTAGCATAGTTGGGATGGACAGTAGCTAGCGGATTGGTTTGATAGTAGCATAGTTGGGATGGACAGTAGCTATTACATTGGTTTGATAGCATATTTGGGATGGACAGTAGCTAGCACATTGGTTTGATAGCATCATAGTTGGGATGGACAGTAGCTAGCGCATTGGTTTGATAGTAGCATAGTTGGGATGGACAGTAGCTAGCGCATTGGTTTGATAGTAGCATAGTTGGGATGGACAGTAGCTAGCACATTGGTTTGATAGTAGCATAGTTGGGATGGACAGTAGCTAGCACATTGGTTTGATAGCATCATAGTTGGGATGGACAGTAGCTAGGGCATTGGTTTGATAGTAGCATAGTTGGGATGGACAGTAGCTAGCGCATTGGTTTGATAGTAACATAGTCGGGATGGACTGTAGCTAGCGCATTGGTTTGATAGTAGCATAGTTGGGATGGACTGTAGCTAGCGCATTGGTTTGATAGTAGCATAGTTGGGATGGACAGTAGCTAGCGGATTGGTTTGATAGTAGCATAGTTGGGATGGACAGTAGCTATTACATTGGTTTGATAGCATAGTTGGGATGGACAGTAGCTAGCACATTGGTTTGATAGCATCATAGTTGGGATGGACAGTAGCTAGCGCATTGGTTTGATAGTAGCATAGTTGGGATGGACAGTAGCTAGCGCATTGGTTTGATAGTAGCATAGTTGGGATGGACAGTAGCTAGCACATTGGTTTGATAGTAGCATAGTTGGGATGGACAGTAGCTAGCACATTGGTTTGATAGTAGCATAGTTGGGATGGACAGTAGCTAACACATTGGTTTGATAGTAGCATAGTTGGGATGGACAGTAGCTAGCACATTGGTTTGATAGTAGCATAGTTGGGATGGACAGTAGCTAGCACATTGGTTTGATGGATGGACAGTAGCTAGCACATAGGTTTGATAGCCTTGTTGGGTTGGACAGTAGATAGCACATTGGTTTGATTGTAGCATAGTTGGGATGGACAGTAGCTAGCACATTGGTTTGATAGTAGCATAGTTGGGATGGACAGTAGCTAGCACATTGGTTTGATAGTAGCATAGTTGGGATGGACAGTAGCTAGCACATTGGTTTGATAGTAGCATAGTTGGGATGGACAGTAGCTAGCACATTGGTTTGATAGTAGCATAGTTGGGATGGACAGTAGCTAGCAAGTTGGTTTGATAGTAGCATAGTTGGGATGGACAGTAGCTAGCACATTGGTTTGATAGCATCATAGTTGGGATGGACAGTAGCTAGCGCATTGGTTTGATAGTAGTATAGTTGGGATGTACAGTAGCTAGCGCATAGGTTTGATAGCATTGTTGGGATGGACAGTAGATAGCACATTGGTTTGATTGTAGCATAGTAGTGATGGACAGTAGCTAGCACATTGGTTTGCTAGTAGCATAGTTGGGATGGACAGTAGCTAGCGCATTGGTTTGATAGTAGCATAGTTGGGATGGACAGTAGCTAGCACATTGGTTTGATAGTAGCATAGTTGGGATGGACAGTAGCTAGCACATTGGTTTGATAGTAGCATAGTTGGGATGGACAGTAGCTAGCACATTGGTTTGATAGTAGCATAGTTGGGATGGACAGTAGCTAGCACATTGGTTTGATAGTAGCATAGTTGGGATGGACAGTAGCTAGCACATTGGTTTGAAAGCATCATAGTTGGGATGGACAGTAGCTAGCGCATTGGTTTGATAGTAGTATAGTTGGGATGTACAGTAGCTAGCGCATAGGTTTGATAGCATTGTTGGGATGGACAGTAGATAGCACATTGGTTTGATTGTAGCATAGTTGGGATGGACAGTAGCTAGCACATTGGTTTGCTAGTAGCATAGTTGGGATGGACAGTAGCTAGCGCATTGGTTTGATAGTAGCATAGTTGGGATGGACAGTAGCTAGCGGATTGGTTTGATAGTAGCATAGTTGGGATGGACAGTAGCTATTACATTGGTTTGATAGCATAGTTGGGATGGACAGTAGCTAGCACATTGGTTTGATAGCATCATAGTTGGGATGGACAGTAGCTAGCGCATTGGTTTGATAGTAGCATAGTTGGGATGGACAGTAGCTAGCGCATTGGTTTGATAGTAGCATAGTTGGGATGGACAGTAGCTAGCGCATTGGTTTGATAGTAGCATAGTTGGGATGGACAGTAGCTAGCACATTGGTTTGATAGTAGCATAGTTGGGATGGACAGTAGCTAGCACATTGGTTTGATAGTAGCATAGTTGGGATGGACAGTAGCTAACACATTGGTTTGATAGTAGCATAGTTGGGATGGACAGTAGCTAGCACATTGGTTTGATAGTAGCATAGTTGGGATGGACAGTAGCTAGCACATTGGTTTGATGGATGGACAGTAGCTAGCACATAGGTTTGATAGCATTGTTGGGTTGGACAGTAGATAGCACATTGGTTTGATTGTAGCATAGTTGGGATGGACAGTAGCTAGCACATTGGTTTGATAGTAGCATAGTTGGGATGGACAGTAGCTAGCACATTGGTTTGATAGTAGCATAGTTGGGATGGACAGTAGGTAGCACATTGGTTTGATAGTAGCATAGTTGGGATGGACAGTAGCTAGCACATTGGTTTGATAGTAGCATAGTTGGGATGGACAGTAGCTAGCAAGTTGGTTTGATAGTAGCATAGTTGGGATGGACAGTAGCTAGCACATTGGTTTGATAGCATCATAGTTGGGATGGACAGTAGCTAGCGCATTGGTTTGATAGTAGTATAGTTGGGATGTACAGTAGCTAGCGCATAGGTTTGATAGCATTGTTGGGATGGACAGTAGATAGCACATTGGTTTGATTGTAGCATAGTAGTGATGGACAGTAGCTAGCACATTGGTTTGCTAGTAGCATAGTTGGGATGGACAGTAGCTAGCGCATTGGTTTGATAGTAGCATAGTTGGGATGGACAGTAGCTAGCACATTGGTTTGATAGTAGCATAGTTGGGATGGACAGTAGCTAGCACATTGGTTTGATAGTAGCATAGTTGGGATGGACAGTAGCTAGCACATTGGTTTGATAGTAGCATAGTTGGGATGGACAGTAGCTAGCACATTGGTTTGATAGTAGCATAGTTGGGATGGACAGTAGCTAGCACATTGGTTTGATAGCATCATAGTTGGGATGGACAGTAGCTAGCGCATTGGTTTGATAGTAGTATAGTTGGGATGTACAGTAGCTAGCGCATAGGTTTGATAGCATTGTTGGGATGGACAGTAGATAGCACATTGGTTTGATTGTAGCATAGTTGGGATGGACAGTAGCTAGCACATTGGTTTGCTAGTAGCATAGTTGGGATGGACAGTAGCTAGCGCATTGGTTTGATAGTAGCATAGTTGGGATGGACAGTAGCTAGCACATTGGTTTGATAGTAGCATAGTTGGGATGGACAGTAGCTAGCACATTGGTTTGATAGTAGCATAGTTGGGATGGACAGTAGCTAGCACATTGGTTTGATAGTAGCATAGTTGGGATGGACAGTAGCTAGCACATTGGTTTGATAGTAGCATAGTTGGGATGGACAGTAGCTAGCACATTGGTTTGATGGATGGACAGTAGCTAGCACATAGGTTTGATAGCATTGTTGGGTTGGACAGTAGATAGCACATTGGTTTGATTGTAGCATAGTTGGGATGGACAGTAGCTAGCACATTGGTTTGATAGTAGCATAGTTGGGATGGACAGTAGCTAGCACATTGGTTTGATAGTAGCATAGTTGGGATGGACAGTAGGTAGCACATTGGTTTGATAGTAGCATAGTTGGGATGGACAGTAGCTAGCACATTGGTTTGATAGTAGCATAGTTGGGATGGACAGTAGCTAGCAAGTTGGTTTGATAGTAGCATAGTTGGGATGGACAGTAGCTAGCACATTGGTTTGATAGCATCATAGTTGGGATGGACAGTAGCTAGCGCATTGGTTTGATAGTAGTATAGTTGGGATGTACAGTAGCTAGCGCATAGGTTTGATAGCATTGTTGGGATGGACAGTAGATAGCACATTGGTTTGATTGTAGCATAGTAGTGATGGACAGTAGCTAGCACATTGGTTTGCTAGTAGCATAGTTGGGATGGACAGTAGCTAGCGCATTGGTTTGATAGTAGCATAGTTGGGATGGACAGTAGCTAGCACATTGGTTTGATAGTAGCATAGTTGGGATGGACAGTAGCTAGCACATTGGTTTGATAGTAGCATAGTTGGGATGGACAGTAGCTAGCACATTGGTTTGATAGTAGCATAGTTGGGATGGACAGTAGCTAGCACATTGGTTTGATAGTAGCATAGTTGGGATGGACAGTAGCTAGCACATTGGTTTGATAGCATCATAGTTGGGATGGACAGTAGCTAGCGCATTGGTTTGATAGTAGTATAGTTGGGATGTACAGTAGCTAGCGCATAGGTTTGATAGCATTGTTGGGATGGACAGTAGATAGCACATTGGTTTGATTGTAGCATAGTTGGGATGGACAGTAGCTAGCACATTGGTTTGCTAGTAGCATAGTTGGGATGGACAGTAGCTAGCGCATTGGTTTGATAGTAGCATAGTTGGGATGGACAGTAGCTAGCACATTGGTTTGATAGTAGCATAGTTGGGATGGACAGTAGCTAGCACATTGGTTTGATAGTAGCATAGTTGGGATGGACAGTAGCTAGCACATTGGTTTGATAGTAGCATAGTTGGGATGGACAGTAGCTAGCACATTGGTTTGATAGTAGCATAGTTGGGATGGACAGTAGCTAGCACATTGGTTTGATAGTAGCATAGTTGGGATGGACAGTAGCTAGCACATTGGTTTGATGGATGGACAGTAGCTAGCACATAGGTTTGATAGCATTGTTGGGATGGACAGTAGATAGCACATTGGTTTGATTGTAGCATAGTTGGGATGGACAGTAGCTAGCACATTGGTTTGATAGTAGCATAGTTGGGATGGACAGTAGCTAGCACATTGGTTTGATAGTAGCATAGTTGGGATGGACAGTAGCTAGCACATTCGTTTGATAGTAGCATAGTTGGGATGGACAGTAGCTAGCACATTGGTTTGATAGTAGCATAGTTGGGATGGACAGTAGCTAGCAAGTTGGTTTGATAGTAGTATAGTTGGGATGGACAGTAGCTAGCACATTGGTTTGATAGCATCATAGTTGGGATGGACAGTAGCTAGCGCATTGGTTTGATAGTAGTGTAGTTGGGATGTACAGTAGCTAGCACATAGGTTTGATAGCATTGTTGGGATGTACAGTAGATAGCACATTGGTTTGATTGTAGCATAGTTGGGATGGACAGTAGCTAGCACATTGGTTTGATAGTAGCATAGTTGGGATGGACAGTAGCTAGCGCATTGGTTTGATAGTAGCATAGTTGGGATGGACTGTAGCTAGCGCATTGGTTTGATTGTAGCATCATTGGGATGGACAGTAGCTAGCACATTGGTTTGATAGTAGCATAGTTGGGATGGACAGTAGCTAGCACATTGGTTTGATAGTAGCATAGTTGGGATGGACAGTAGCTAGCACATTGGTTTGATAGTAGCATAGTTGGGATGGACAGTAGCTAGCACATTGGTTTGATAGCATCATAGTTGGGATGGACAGTAGCTAGGGCATTGGTTTGATAGTAGCATAGTTGGGATGGACAGTAGCTAGCGCATTGGTTTGATAGTAACATAGTCGGGATGGACTGTAGCTAGCGCATTGGTTTGATAGTAGCATAGTTGGGATGGACTGTAGCTAGCGCATTGGTTTGATAGTAGCATAGTTGGAATGGACAGTAGCTAGCGCATTGGTTTGATAGTAGCATAGTTGGGATGGACAGTAGCTATTACATTGGTTTGATAGTAGCATAGTTGGGATGGACAGTAGCTAGCACATTGGTTTGATAGTAGCATAGTTGGGATGGACAGTAGCTAGCACATTGGTTTGATAGTAGCATAGTTGGGATGGACAGTAGTTAGCACATTGGTTTGATAGTAGCATAGTTGGGATGGACAGTAGCTAGCACATTGGTTTGATAGTAGCATAGTTGGGATGGACAGTAGCTAGCACATTGGTTTGATAGTAGCATAGTTGGGATGGACAGTAGCTAGCACATTGGTTTGATAGTAGTATGGTTGGGATGGACAGTAGCTAGCACATTGGTTTGATAGCATCATAGTTGGGATGGACAGTAGCTAGCGCATTGGTTTGATAGTAGCATAGTTGGGATGGACAGTAGCTAGCGCATTGGTTTGATAGTAGCATAGTTGGGATGTACAGTAGCTAGCACATAGGTTTGATAGCATTGTTGGGATGGACAGTAGATAGCACATTGGTTTGATTGTAGCATAGTTGGGATGGACAGTAGCTAGCACATTGGTTTGATAGTAGCATAGTTGGGATGGACAGTAGCTAGCACATTGGTTTGATAGCATCATAGTTGGGATGGACAGTAGCTAGCGCATTGGTTTCATAGTAGCATAGTTGGGATGGACAGTAGCTAGCGCATTGGTTTGATAGTAGCATAGTTGGGATGGACTGTAGCTAGCGCATTGGTTTGATAGTAGCATTGTTGGGATGGACAGTAGATAGCACATTGGTTTGATTGTAGCATAGTTGGGATGGACAGTAGCTAGCACATTGGTTTGATAGTAGCATAGTTGGGATGGACAGTAGCTAGCACATTGGTTTGATCGTAGCATTGTTGGGATTTAGCTAGCACAGGTTTGATAGTAGCATAGTTGGGATGTACAGTAGCTAGCACATTGGTTTGATAGTAGCATAGTTGGGATGTACAGTAGCTAGCACATTGGTTTGATAGTAGCATAGTTGGGATGCACAGTAGCTAGCACATTGGTTTGATAGTAGCATAGTTGGGATGGACAGTAGCTAGCACATTGGTTTGATAGTAGCATAGTTGGGATGTACAGTAGCTAGCACATAGGTTTGATAGCATTGTTGGGATGGACAGTAGATAGCACATTGGTTTGATTGTAGCATAGTTGGGATGGACAGTAGCTAGCACATTGGTTTGATAGTAGCATAGTTGGAATGGACAGTAGCTAGCACATTGGTTTGATAGTAGCATAGTTGGGATGGACAGTAGCTAGCACATTGGTTTGATAGTAGCATAGTTGGGATGGACATTAGCTAGCGCATTGGTTTGATAGTAGCATAGTTGGGATGGACAGTAGCTATTACATTGGTTTGATAGCATAGTTGGGATGGACAGTAGCTAGCACATTGGTTTGATAGCATCATAGTTGGGATGGACAGTAGCTAGCGCATTGGTTTGATAGTAGCATAGTTGGGATGGACAGTAGCTAGCGCATTGGTTTGATAGTAGCATAGTTGGGATGGACAGTAGCTATTACATTGGTTTGATAGCATAGTTGGGATGGACAGTAGCTAGCACATTGGTTTGATAGCATCATAGTTGGGATGGACAGTAGCTAGCGCATTGGTTTGATAGTAGCATAGTTGGGATGGACAGTAGCTAGCACATTGGTTTGATAGTAGCATAGTTGGGATGGACAGTAGCTAGCACATTGGTTTGATAGTAGCATAGTTGGGATGGACAGTAGCTAGCACATTGGTTTGATAGTAACATAGCTGGGATGTTCAGTAGCTAGCACATTGGTTTGATAGTTGGGATGGACAGTAGCTAGCACATTGGTTTGATAATAGCATAGTTGGGATGGACAGTAGCTAGCGCATTGGTTTGATAGTAACATAGCTGGGATGTTCAGTAGCTAGCACATTGGTTTGATAGTTGGGATGGACAGTAGCTAGCACATTGGTTTGATAGTAGCATAGTTGGGATAGACAGTAGCTAGCACATTGGTTTGATAGTAGCATAGTTGGGATGGACAGTAGCTAGCGCATTGGTTTGATAGTAGCATAGTTGGGATGGACAGTAGCTAGCGGATTGGTTTGATAGTAGCATAGTTGGGATGGACAGTAGCTAGCACATTGGTTTGATTGTAGCATAGTTGGGATGGACAGTAGCTATTACATTGGTTTGCTAGTAGCATAGTTGGGATGGACAGTAGCTAGCGCATTGGTTTGATAGTAGCATAGTTGGGATGGACAGTAGCTAGCGGATTGGTTTGATAGTAGCATAGTTGGGATGGACAGTAGCTATTACATTGGTTTGATAGCATAGTTGGGATGGACAGTAGCTAGCACATTGGTTTGATAGCATCATAGTTGGGATGGACAGTAGCTAGCGCATTGGTTTGATAGTAGCATAGTTGGGATGGACAGTAGCTAGCGCATTGGTTTGATAGTAGCATAGTTGGGATGGACAGTAGCTAGCACATTGGTTTGATAGTAGCATAGTTGGGATGGACAGTAGCTAGCACATTGGTTTGATAGTAGCATAGTTGGGATGGACAGTAGCTAACACATTGGTTTGATAGTAGCATAGTTGGGATGGACAGTAGCTAGCACATTGGTTTGATAGTAGCATAGTTGGGATGGACAGTAGCTAGCACATTGGTTTGATGGATGGACAGTAGCTAGCACATAGGTTTGATAGCATTGTTGGGTTGGACAGTAGATAGCACATTGGTTTGATTGTAGCATAGTTGGGATGGACAGTAGCTAGCACATTGGTTTGATAGTAGCATAGTTGGGATGGACAGTAGCTAGCACATTGGTTTGATAGTAGCATAGTTGGGATGGACAGTAGCTAGCACATTGGTTTGATAGTAGCATAGTTGGGATGGACAGTAGCTAGCACATTGGTTTGATAGTAGCATAGTTGGGATGGACAGTAGCTAGCAAGTTGGTTTGATAGTAGCATAGTTGGGATGGACAGTAGCTAGCACATTGGTTTGATAGCATCATAGTTGGGATGGACAGTAGCTAGCGCATTGGTTTGATAGTAGTATAGTTGGGATGTACAGTAGCTAGCGCATAGGTTTGATAGCATTGTTGGGATGGACAGTAGATAGCACATTGGTTTGATTGTAGCATAGTAGTGATGGACAGTAGCTAGCACATTGGTTTGCTAGTAGCATAGTTGGGATGGACAGTAGCTAGCGCATTGGTTTGATAGTAGCATAGTTGGGATGGACAGTAGCTAGCACATTGGTTTGATAGTAGCATAGTTGGGATGGACAGTAGCTAGCACATTGGTTTGATAGTAGCATAGTTGGGATGGACAGTAGCTAGCACATTGGTTTGATAGTAGCATAGTTGGGATGGACAGTAGCTAGCACATTGGTTTGATAGTAGCATAGTTGGGATGGACAGTAGCTAGCACATTGGTTTGATAGCATCATAGTTGGGATGGACAGTAGCTAGCGCATTGGTTTGATAGTAGTATAGTTGGGATGTACAGTAGCTAGCGCATAGGTTTGATAGCATTGTTGGGATGGACAGTAGATAGCACATTGGTTTGATTGTAGCATAGTTGGGATGGACAGTAGCTAGCACATTGGTTTGCTAGTAGCATAGTTGGGATGGACAGTAGCTAGCGCATTGGTTTGATAGTAGCATAGTTGGGATGGACAGTAGCTAGCACATTGGTTTGATAGTAGCATAGTTGGGATGGACAGTAGCTAGCACATTGGTTTGATAGTAGCATAGTTGGGATGGACAGTAGCTAGCACATTGGTTTGATAGTAGCATAGTTGGGATGGACAGTAGCTAGCACATTGGTTTGATAGTAGCATAGTTGGGATGGACAGTAGCTAGCACATTGGTTTGATAGTAGCATAGTTGGGATGGACAGTAGCTAGCACATTGGTTTGATGGATGGACAGTAGCTAGCACATAGGTTTGATAGCATTGTTGGGATGGACAGTAGATAGCACATTGGTTTGATTGTAGCATAGTTGGGATGGACAGTAGCTAGCACATTGGTTTGATAGTAGCATAGTTGGGATGGACAGTAGCTAGCACATTGGTTTGATAGTAGCATAGTTGGGATGGACAGTAGCTAGCACATTCGTTTGATAGTAGCATAGTTGGGATGGACAGTAGCTAGCACATTGGTTTGATAGTAGCATAGTTGGGATGGACAGTAGCTAGCAAGTTGGTTTGATAGTAGTATAGTTGGGATGGACAGTAGCTAGCACATTGGTTTGATAGCATCATAGTTGGGATGGACAGTAGCTAGCGCATTGGTTTGATAGTAGTGTAGTTGGGATGTACAGTAGCTAGCACATAGGTTTGATAGCATTGTTGGGATGTACAGTAGATAGCACATTGGTTTGATTGTAGCATAGTTGGGATGGACAGTAGCTAGCACATTGGTTTGATAGTAGCATAGTTGGGATGGACAGTAGCTAGCGCATTGGTTTGATAGTAGCATAGTTGGGATGGACTGTAGCTAGCGCATTGGTTTGATTGTAGCATCATTGGGATGGACAGTAGCTAGCACATTGGTTTGATAGTAGCATAGTTGGGATGGACAGTAGCTAGCACATTGGTTTGATAGTAGCATAGTTGGGATGGACAGTAGCTAGCACATTGGTTTGATAGTAGCATAGTTGGGATGGACAGTAGCTAGCACATTGGTTTGATAGTAGCATAGTTGGGATGGACAGTAGCTAGCACATTGGTTTGATAGCATCATAGTTGGGATGGACAGTAGCTAGGGCATTGGTTTGATAGTAGCATAGTTGGGATGGACAGTAGCTAGCGCATTGGTTTGATAGTAAAATAGTCGGGATGGACTGTAGCTAGCGCATTGGTTTGATAGTAGCATAGTTGGGATGGACTGTAGCTAGCGCATTGGTTTGATAGTAGCATAGTTGGAATGGACAGTAGCTAGCGCATTGGTTTGATAGTAGCATAGTTGGGATGGACAGTAGCTATTACATTGGTTTGATAGTAGCATAGTTGGGATGGACAGTAGCTAGCACATTGGTTTGATAGTAGCATAGTTGGGATGGACAGTAGCTAGCACATTGGTTTGATAGTAGCATAGTTGGGATGGACAGTAGTTAGCACATTGGTTTGATAGTAGCATAGTTGGGATGGACAGTAGCTAGCACATTGGTTTGATAGTAGCATAGTTGGGATGGACAGTAGCTAGCACATTGGTTTGATAGTAGCATAGTTGGGATGGACAGTAGCTAGCACATTGGTTTGATAGTAGTATGGTTGGGATGGACAGTAGCTAGCACATTGGTTTGATAGCATCATAGTTGGGATGGACAGTAGCTAGCGCATTGGTTTGATAGTAGCATAGTTGGGATGGACAGTAGCTAGCGCATTGGTTTGATAGTAGCATAGTTGGGATGTACAGTAGCTAGCACATAGGTTTGATAGCATTGTTGGGATGGACAGAAGATAGCACATTGGTTTGATTGTAGCATAGTTGGGATGGACAGTAGCTAGCACATTGGTTTGATAGTAGCATAGTTGGGATGGACAGTAGCTAGCACATTGGTTTGATAGCATCATAGTTGGGATGGACAGTAGCTAGCGCATTGGTTTCATAGTAGCATAGTTGGGATGGACAGTAGCTAGCGCATTGGTTTGATAGTAGCATAGTTGGGATGGACTGTAGCTAGCGCATTGGTTTGATAGTAGCATTGTTGGGATGGACAGTAGATAGCACATTGGTTTGATTGTAGCATAGTTGGGATGGACAGTAGCTAGCACATTGGTTTGATAGTAGCATAGTTGGGATGGACAGTAGCTAGCACATTGGTTTGATCGTAGCATTGTTGGGATTTAGCTAGCACAGGTTTGATAGTAGCATAGTTGGGATGTACAGTAGCTAGCACATTGGTTTGATAGTAGCATAGTTGGGATGTACAGTAGCTAGCACATTGGTTTGATAGTAGCATAGTTGGGATGCACAGTAGCTAGCACATTGGTTTGATAGTAGCATAGTTGGGATGGACAGTAGCTATCACATTGGTTTGATAGTAGCATAGTTGGGATGTACAGTAGCTAGCACATAGGTTTGATAGCATTGTTGGGATGGACAGTAGATAGCACATTGGTTTGATTGTAGCATAGTTGGGATGGACAGTAGCTAGCACATTGGTTTGATAGTAGCATAGTTGGAATGGACAGTAGCTAGCACATTGGTTTGATAGTAGCATAGTTGGGATGGACAGTAGCTAGCACATTGGTTTGATAGCATCATAGTTGGGATGGACAGTAGCTAGCGCATTGGTTTGATAGTAGCATAGTTGGGATGGACATTAGCTAGCGCATTGGTTTGATAGTAGCATAGTTGGGATGGACAGTAGCTATTACATTGGTTTGATAGCATAGTTGGGATGGACAGTAGCTAGCACATTGGTTTGATAGCATCATAGTTGGGATGGACAGTAGCTAGCGCATTGGTTTGATAGTAGCATAGTTGGGATGGACAGTAGCTAGCGCATTGGTTTGATAGTAGCATAGTTGGGATGGACAGTAGCTATTACATTGGTTTGATAGCATTGTTGGGATGGACAGTAGCTAGCACATTGGTTTGATAGCATCATAGTTGGGATGGACAGTAGCTAGCGCATTGGTTTGATAGTAGCATAGTTGGGATGGACAGTAGCTAGCACATTGGTTTGATAGTAGCATAGTTAAGATGGACTGTAGCAAGCGCATTGGTTTGATAGTAGCATAGTTGGAATGGACAGTAGCTAGCGCATTGGTTTGATAGTAGAATAGTTGGGATGGACAGTAGCTAGCACATTGGTTTGATAGTAGCATAGTTAAGATGGACTGTAGCAAGCGCATTGGTTTGATAGTAGCATAGTTGGAATGGACAGTAGCTAGCGCATTGGTTTGATAGTAGAATAGTTGGGATGGACAGTAGCTAGCACATTGGTTTGATAGTAGCATAGTTGGGATGGACAGTAGCTATTACATTGGTTTGATAGCATCATAGTTGGGATGGACAGTAGCTAGCGCATTGGTTTGATAGTAGCATAGTTGGGATGGACAGTAGCTAGCGCATTGGTTTGATAGTAGCATAGTTGGGATGGACAGTAGCTAGCACATTGGTTTGATGGATGGACAGTAGCTAGCACATAGGTTTGATAGCATTGTTGGGTTGGACAGTAGCTAGCACATTGGTTTGATAGTAGCATAGTTGGGATGGACAGTAGCTAGCACATTGGTTTGATGGATGGACAGTAGCTAGCACATAGGTTTGATAGCATTGTTGGGTTGGACAGTAGATAGCACATTGGTTTGATTGTAGCATAGTTGGGATGGACAGTAGCTAGCACATTGGTTTGATAGTAGCATAGTTGGGATGGACAGTAGCTAGCACATTGGTTTGATAGTAGCATAGTTGGGATGGACAGTAGCTAGCACATTGGTTTGATAGTAGCATAGTTGGGATGGACAGTAGCTAGCGCATTGGTTTGATAGTAGCATAGTTGGGATGGACTGTAGCTAGCGCATTGGTTTGATTGTAGCATCATTGGGATGGACAGTAGCTAGCACATTGGTTTGATAGTAGCATAGTTGGGATGGACAGTAGCTAGCACATTGGTTTGATAGTAGCATAGTTGGGATGGACAGTAGCTAGCACATTGGTTTGATAGTAGCATAGTTGGGATGGACAGTAGCTAGCACATTGGTTTGATAGTAGCATAGTTGGGATGGACAGTAGCTAGCACATTGGTTTGATAGCATCATAGTTGGGATGGACAGTAGCTAGGGCATTGGTTTGATAGTAGCATAGTTGGGATGGACAGTAGCTAGCGCATTGGTTTGATAGTAACATAGTCGGGATGGACTGTAGCTAGCGCATTGGTTTGATAGTAGCATAGTTGGGATGGACTGTAGCTAGCGCATTGGTTTGATAGTAGCATAGTTGGGATGGACAGTAGCTAGCGGATTGGTTTGATAGTAGCATAGTTGGGATGGACAGTAGCTATTACATTGGTTTGATAGCATAGTTGGGATGGACAGTAGCTAGCACATTGGTTTGATAGCATCATAGTTGGGATGGACAGTAGCTAGCGCATTGGTTTGATAGTAGCATAGTTGGGATGGACAGTAGCTAGCGCATTGGTTTGATAGTAGCATAGTTGGGATGGACAGTAGCTAGCACATTGGTTTGATAGTAGCATAGTTGGGATGGACAGTAGCTAACACATTGGTTTGATAGTAGCATAGTTGGGATGGACAGTAGCTAGCACATTGGTTTGATAGTAGCATAGTTGGGATGGACAGTAGCTAGCACATTGGTTTGATGGATGGACAGTAGCTAGCACATAGGTTTGATAGCATTGTTGGGTTGGACAGTAGATAGCACATTGGTTTGATTGTAGCATAGTTGGGATGGACAGTAGCTAGCACATTGGTTTGATAGTAGCATAGTTGGGATGGACAGTAGCTAGCACATTGGTTTGATAGTAGCATAGTTGGGATGGACAGTAGCTAGCACATTGGTTTGATAGTAGCATAGTTGGGATGGACAGTAGCTAGCACATTGGTTTGATAGTAGCATAGTTGGGATGGACAGTAGCTAGCAAGTTGGTTTGATAGTAGCATAGTTGGGATGGACAGTAGCTAGCACATTGGTTTGATAGCATCATAGTTGGGATGGACAGTAGCTAGCGCATTGGTTTGATAGTAGTATAGTTGGGATGTACAGTAGCTAGCGCATAGGTTTGATAGCATTGTTGGGATGGACAGTAGATAGCACATTGGTTTGATTGTAGCATAGTTGGGATGGACAGTAGCTAGCACATTGGTTTGCTAGTAGCATAGTTGGGATGGACAGTAGCTAGCGCATTGGTTTGAAAGTAGCATAGTTGGGATGGACAGTAGCTAGCACATTGGTTTGATAGTAGCATAGTTGGGATGGACAGTAGCTAGCACATTGGTTTGATAGTAGCATAGTTGGGATGGACAGTAGCTAGCACATTGGTTTGATAGTAGCATAGTTGGGATGGACAGTAGCTAGCACATTGGTTTGATAGTAGCATAGTTGGGATGGACAGTAGCTAGCACATTGGTTTGATAGCATCATAGTTGGGATGGACAGTAGCTAGCGCATTGGTTTGATAGTAGTATAGTTGGGATGTACAGTAGCTAGCGCATAGGTTTGATAGCATTGTTGGAATGGACAGTAGATAGCACATTGGTTTGATTGTAGCATAGTTGGGATGGACAGTAGCTAGCACATTGGTTTGCTAGTAGCATAGTTGGGATGGACAGTAGCTAGCGCATTGGTTTGATAGTAGCATAGTTGGGATGGACAGTAGCTAGCACATTGGTTTGATAGTAGCATAGTTGGGATGGACAGTAGCTAGCACATTGGTTTGATAGTAGCATAGTTGGGATGGACAGTAGCTAGCACATTGGTTTGATAGTAGCATAGTTGGGATGGACAGTAGATAGCACATTGGTTTGATAGTTGCATAGTTGGGATGGACAGTAGCTAGCACATTGGTTTGATAGTAGCATAGTTGGGATGGACAGTAGCTAGCACATTGGTTTGATGGATGGACAGTAGCTAGCACATAGGTTTGATAGCATTGTTGGGATGGACAGTAGATAGCACATTGGTTTGATTGTAGCATAGTTGGGATGGACAGTAGCTAGCACATTGGTTTGATAGTAGCATAGTTGGGATGGACAGTAGCTAGCACATTGGTTTGATAGTAGCATAGTTGGGATGGACAGTAGCTAGCACATTGGTTTGATAGTAGCATAGTTGGGATGGACAGTAGCTAGCACATTGGTTTGATAGTAGCATAGTTGGGATGGACAGTAGCTAGCAAGTTGGTTTGATAGTAGTATAGTTGGGATGGACAGTAGCTAGCACATTGGTTTGATAGCATCATAGTTGGGATGGACAGTAGCTAGCGCATTGGTTTGATAGTAGTGTAGTTGGGATGTACAGTAGCTAGCACATTTTTTTGATAGCATTGTTGGGATGTACAGTAGATAGCACATTGGTTTGATTGTAGCATAGTTGGGATGGACAGTAGCTAGCACATTGGTTTGATAGTAGCATAGTTGGGATGGACAGTAGCTAGCGCATTGGTTTGATAGTAGCATAGTTGGGATGGACTGTAGCTAGCGCATTGGTTTGATTGTAGCATCATTGGGATGGACAGTAGCTAGCACATTGGTTTGATAGTAGCATAGTTGGGATGGACAGTAGCTAGCACATTGGTTTGATAGTAGCATAGTTGGGATGGACAGTAGCTAGCACATTGGTTTGATAGTAGCATAGTTGGGATGGACAGTAGCTAGCACATTGGTTTGATAGTAGCATAGTTGGGATGGACAGTAGCTAGCACATTGGTTTGATAGCATCATAGTTGGGATGGACAGTAGCTAGGGCATTGGTTTGATAGTAGCATAGTTGGGATGGACAGTAGCTAGCGCATTGGTTTGATAGTAACATAGTCGGGATGGACTGTAGCTAGCGCATTGGTTTGATAGTAGCATAGTTGGGATGGACTGTAGCTAGCGCATTGGTTTGATAGTAGCATAGTTGGAATGGACAGTAGCTAGCGCATTGGTTTGATAGTAGCATAGTTGGGATGGACAGTAGCTATTACATTGGTTTGATAGCATAGTTGGGATGGACAGTAGCTAGCACATTGGTTTGATAGTAGCATAGTTGGGATGGACAGTAGCTAGCACATTGGTTTGATAGTAGCATAGTTGGGATGGACAGTAGTTAGCACATTGGTTTGATAGTAGCATAGTTGGGATGGACAGTAGCTAGCACATTGGTTTGATAGTAGCATAGTTGGGATGGACAGTAGCTAGCACATTGGTTTGATAGTAGCATAGTTGGGATGGACAGTAGCTAGCACATTGGTTTGATAGTAGTATGGTTGGGATGGACAGTAGCTAGCACATTGGTTTGATAGCATCATAGTTGGGATGGACAGTAGCTAGCGCATTGGTTTGATAGTAGCATAGTTGGGATGGACAGTAGCTAGCGCATTGGTTTGATAGTAGCATAGTTGGGATGTACAGTAGCTAGCATTGTTGGGATGGACAGTAGATAGCACATTGGTTTGATTGTAGCATAGTTGGGATGGACAGTAGCTAGCACATTGGTTTGATAGTAGCATAGTTGGGATGGACAGTAGCTAGCACATTGGTTTGATAGCATCATAGTTGGGATGGACAGTAGCTAGCGCATTGGTTTCATAGTAGCATAGTTGGGATGGACAGTAGCTAGCGCATTGGTTTGATAGTAGCATAGTTGGGATGGACTGTAGCTAGCGCATTGGTTTGATAGTAGCATTGTTGGGATGGACAGTAGATAGCACATTGGTTTGATTGTAGCATAGTTGGGATGGACAGTAGCTAGCACATTGGTTTGATAGTAGCATAGTTGGGATGGACAGTAGCTAGCACATTGGTTTGATCGTAGCATTGTTGGGATTTAGCTAGCACAGGTTTGATAGTAGCATAGTTGGGATGTACAGTAGCTAGCACATTGGTTTGATAGTAGCATAGTTGGGATGTACAGTAGCTAGCACATTGGTTTGATAGTAGCATAGTTGGGATGGACAGTAGCTAGCACATTGGTTTGATAGTAGCATAGTTGGGATGGACAGTAGCTAGCACATTGGTTTGATAGTAGCATAGTTGGGATGTACAGTAGCTAGCACATAGGTTTGATAGCATTGTTGGGATGGACAGTAGATAGCACATTGGTTTGATTGTAGCATAGTTGGGATGGACAGTAGCTAGCACATTGGTTTGATAGTAGCATAGTTGGAATGGACAGTAGCTAGCACATTGGTTTGATAGTAGCATAGTTGGGATGGACAGTAGCTAGCACATTGGTTTGATAGCATCATAGTTGGGATGGACAGTAGCTAGCGCATTGGTTTGATAGTAGCATAGTTGGGATGGACATTAGCTAGCGCATTGGTTTGATAGTAGCATAGTTGGGATGGACAGTAGCTATTACATTGGTTTGATAGCATAGTTGGGATGGACAGTAGCTAGCACATTGGTTTGATAGCATCATAGTTGGGATGGACAGTAGCTAGCACATTGGTTTGATAGTAGCATAGTTGGGATGGACAGTAGCTAGCGCATTGGTTTGATAGTAGCATAGTTGGGATGGACAGTAGCTATTACATTGGTTTGATAGCATAGTTGGGATGGACAGTAGCTAGCACATTGGTTTGATAGTAGCATAGTTGGGATGGACAGTAGCTAGCACATTGGTTTGATAGTAGCATAGTTGGGATGGACAGTAGCTAGCACATTGGTTTGATAGTAGCATAGTTGGGATGGACAGTAGCTAGCGCATTGGTTTGATAGTAGCATAGTTGGGATGTACAGTAGCTAGCATTGTTGGGATGGACAGTAGATAGCACATTGGTTTGATTGTAGCATAGTTGGGATGGACAGTAGCTAGCACATTGGTTTGATAGTAGCATAGTTGGGATGGACAGTAGCTAGCACATTGGTTTGATAGCATCATAGTTGGGATGGACAGTAGCTAGCGCATTTGTTTCATAGTAGCATAGTTGGGATGGACAGTAGCTAGCGCATTGGTTTGATAGTAGCATTGTTGGGATGGACAGTAGATAGCACATTGGTTTGATTGTAGCATAGTTGGGATGGACAGTAGCTAGCACATTGGTTTGATAGTAGCATAGTTGGGATGGACAGTAGCTAGCACATTGGTTTGATCGTAGCATTGTTGGGATTTAGCTAGCACAGGTTTGATAGTAGCATAGTTGGGATGTACAGTAGCTAGCACATTGGTTTGATAGTAGCATAGTTGGGATGTACAGTAGCTAGCACATTGGTTTGATAGTAGCATAGTTGGGATGGACAGTAGCTAGCACATTGGTTTGATAGTAGCATAGTTGGGATGGACAGTAGCTAGCACATTGGTTTGATAGTAGCATAGTTGGGATGTACAGTAGCTAGCACATAGGTTTGATAGCATTGTTGGGATGGACAGTAGCTAGCACATTGGTTTGATAGTAGCATAGTTGGAATGGACAGTAGCTAGCACATTGGTTTGATAGTAGCATAGCTGGGATGGACAGTAGCTAGCACATTGGTTTGATAGCATCATAGTTGGGATGGACAGTAGCTAGCGCATTGGTTTGATAGTAGCATAGTTGGGATGGACATTAGCTAGCGCATTGGTTTGATAGTAGCATAGTTGGGATGGACAGTAGCTATTACATTGGTTTGATAGCATAGTTGGGATGGACAGTAGCTAGCACATTGGTTTGATAGCATCATAGTTGGGATGGACAGTAGCTAGCGCATTGGTTTGATAGTAGCATAGTTGGGATGGACAGTAGCTAGCGCATTGGTTTGATAGTAGCATAGTTGGGATGGACAGTAGCTATTACATTGGTTTGATAGCATAGTTGGGATGGACAGTAGCTAGCACATTGGTTTGATAGCATCATAGTTGGGATGGACAGTAGCTAGCGCATTGGTTTGATAGTAGCATAGTTGGGATGGACAGTAGCTAGCACATTGGTTTGATAGTAGCATAGTTGGGATGGACTGTAGCAAGCGCATTGGTTTGATAGTAGCATAGTTGGAATGGACAGTAGCTAGCGCATTGGTTTGATAGTAGAATAGTTGGGATGGACAGTAGCTAGCACATTGGTTTGATAGTAGCATAGTTGGGATGGACAGTAGCTATTACATTGGTTTGATAGCATAGTTGGGATGGACAGTAGCTAGCACATTGGTTTGATAGCATCATAGTTGGGATGGACAGTAGCTAGCGCATTGGTTTGATAGTAGCATAGTTGGGATGGACAGTAGCTAGCGCATTGGTTTGATAGTAGCATAGTTGGGATGGACAGTAGCTAGCACATTGGTTTGATGGATGGACAGTAGCTAGCACATAGGTTTGATAGCATTGTTGAGTTGGACAGTAGCTAGCACATTGGTTTGATAGTAGCATAGTTGGGATGGACAGTAGCTAGCACATTGGTTTGATGGATGGACAGTAGCTAGCACATTGGTTTGATAGTAGCATAGTTGGGATGGACAGTAGCTAGCACATTGGTTTGATAGTAGCATAGTTGGGATGGACAGTAGCTAGCACATTGGTTTGATAGTAGCATAGTTGGGATGGACAGTAGCTAGCACATTGGTTTGATAGTAGCATAGTTGGGATGGACAGTAGCTAGCACATTGGTTTGATGGATGGACAGTAGCTAGCACATAGGTTTGATAGCATTGTTGAGTTGGACAGTAGCTAGCACATTGGTTTGATAGTAGCATAGTTGGGATGGACAGTAGCTAGCACATTGGTTTGATGGATGGACAGTAGCTAGCACATTGGTTTGATAGTAGCATAGTTGGGATGGACAGTAGCTAGCACATTGGTTTGATAGTAGCATAGTTGGGATGGACAGTAGCTAGCACATTGGTTTGATAGTAGCATAGTTGGGATGGACAGTAGCTAGCACATTGGTTTGATAGTAGCATAGTTGGGATGGACAGTAGCTAGCACATTGGTTTGATAGTAGCATAGTTGGGATGGACAGTAGCTAGCACATTGGTTTGATAGTAGCATAGTTGGGATGGACAGTAGCTAGCAAGTTGGTTTGATAGTAGCATAGTTGGGATGGACAGTAGCTAGCACATTGGTTTGATAGCATCATAGTTGGGATGGACAGTAGCTAGCGCATTGGTTTGATAGTAGTATAGTTGGGATGTACAGTAGCTAGCGCATAGGTTTGATAGCATTGTTGGGATGGACAGTAGATTGCACATTGGTTTGATTGTAGCATAGTTGGGATGGACAGTAGCTAGCACATTGGTTTGCTAGTAGCATAGTTGGGATGGACAGTAGCTAGCGCATTGGTTTGATAGTAGCATAGTTGGGATGGACAGTAGCTAGCACATTGGTTTGATAGTAGCATAGTTGGGATGGACAGTAGCTAGCACATTGGTTTGATAGTAGCATAGTTGGGATGGACAGTAGCTAGCACATTGGTTTGATAGTAGCATAGTTGGGATGGACAGTAGCTAGCACATTGGTTTGATGGATGGACAGTAGCTAGCACATAGGTTTGATAGCATTGTTGGGATGGACAGTAGATAGCACATTGGTTTGATTGTAGCATAGTTGGGATGGACAGTAGCTAGCACATTGGTTTGATAGTAGCATAGTTGGGATGGACAGTAGCTAGCACATTGGTTTGATAGTAGCATAGTTGGGATGGACAGTAGCTAGCCCATTGGTTTGATAGTAGCATAGTTGGGATGGACAGTAGCTAGCAAGTTGGTTTGATAGTAGTATAGTTGGGATGGACAGTAGCTAGCACATTGGTTTGATAGCATCATAGTTGGGATGGACAGTAGCTAGCGCATTGGTTTGATAGTAGTGTAGTTGGGATGTACAGTAGCTAGCACATAGGTTTGATAGCATTGTTGGGATGTACAGTAGATAGCACATTGGTTTGATTGTAGCATAGTTGGGATGGACAGTAGCTAGCACATTGGTTTGATAGTAGCATAGTTGGGATGGACAGTAGCTAGCGCATTGGTTTGATAGTAGCATAGTTGGGATGGACTGTAGCTAGCGCATTGGTTTGATTGTAGCATCATTGGGATGGACAGTAGCTAGCACATTGGTTTGATAGTAGCATAGTTGGGATGGACAGTAGCTAGCACATAGGTTTGATAGCATTGTTGGGTTGGACAGTAGATAGCACATTGGTTTGATTGTAGCATAGTTGGGATGGACAGTAGCTAGCACATTGGTTTGATAGTAGCATAGTTGGGATGGACAGTAGCTAGCACATTGGTTTGATAGTAGCATAGTTGGGATGGACAGTAGCTAGCACATTGGTTTGATAGTAGCATAGTTGGGATGGACAGTAGCTAGCACATTGGTTTGATAGTAGCATAGTTGGGATGGACAGTAGCTAGCAAGTTGGTTTGATAGTAGCATAGTTGGGATGGACAGTAGCTGGCACATTGGTTTGATAGCATCATAGTTGGGATGGACAGTAGCTAGCGCATTGGTTTGATAGTAGTATAGTTGGGATGTACAGTAGCTAGCGCATAGGTTTGATAGCATTGTTGGGATGGACAGTAGATAGCACATTGGTTTGATTGTAGCATAGTTGGGATGGACAGTAGCTAGCACATTGGTTTGCTAGTAGCATAGTTGGGATGGACAGTAGCTAGCGCATTGGTTTGAAAGTAGCATAGTTGGGATGGACAGTAGCTAGCACATTGGTTTGATAGTAGCATAGTTGGGATGGACAGTAGCTAGCACATTGGTTTGATAGTAGCATAGTTGGGATGGACAGTAGCTAGCACATTGGTTTGATAGTAGCATAGTTGGGATGGACAG
This sequence comes from Borostomias antarcticus, assembly GCF_949987555.1. Lineage (NCBI taxonomy): Eukaryota > Metazoa > Chordata > Actinopteri > Stomiiformes > Stomiidae > Borostomias > Borostomias antarcticus. The sequence continues at coordinate 225,866 of NW_028175787.1, forward strand.
TAGCTAGCACATTGGTTTGATAGTAGCATAGTTGGGATGGACAGTAGCTAGCACATTGGTTTGATAGCATCATAGTTGGGATGGACAGTAGCTAGCGCATTGGTTTGATAGTAGTATAGTTGGGATGTACAGTAGCTAGCGCATAGGTTTGATAGCATTGTTGGGATGGACAGTAGATAGCACATTGGTTTGATAGTTGCATAGTTGGGATGGACAGTAGCTAGCACATTGGTTTGATAGTAGCATAGTTGGGATGGACAGTAGCTAGCACATTGGTTTGATGGATGGACAGTAGCTAGCACATAGGTTTGATAGCATTGTTGGGATGGACAGTAGATAGCACATTGGTTTGATTGTAGCATAGTTGGGATGGACAGTAGCTAGCACATTGGTTTGATAGTAGCATAGTTGGGATGGACAGTAGCTAGCACATTGGTTTGATAGTAGCATAGTTGGGATGGACAGTAGCTAGCACATTGGTTTGATAGTAGCATAGTTGGGATGGACAGTAGCTAGCACATTGGTTTGATAGTAGCATAGTTGGGATGGACAGTAGCTAGCAAGTTGGTTTGATAGTAGTATAGTTGGGATGGACAGTAGCTAGCACATTGGTTTGATAGCATCATAGTTGGGATGGACAGTAGCTAGCGCATTGGTTTGATAGTAGTGTAGTTGGGATGTACAGTAGCTAGCACATTTTTTTGATAGCATTGTTGGGATGTACAGTAGATAGCACATTGGTTTGATTGTAGCATAGTTGGGATGGACAGTAGCTAGCACATTGGTTTGATAGTAGCATAGTTGGGATGGACAGTAGCTAGCGCATTGGTTTGATAGTAGCATAGTTGGGATGGACTGTAGCTAGCGCATTGGTTTGATTGTAGCATCATTGGGATGGACAGTAGCTAGCACATTGGTTTGATAGTAGCATAGTTGGGATGGACAGTAGCTAGCACATTGGTTTGATAGTAGCATAGTTGGGATGGACAGTAGCTAGCACATTGGTTTGATAGTAGCATAGTTGGGATGGACAGTAGCTAGCACATTGGTTTGATAGTAGCATAGTTGGGATGGACAGTAGCTAGCACATTGGTTTGATAGCATCATAGTTGGGATGGACAGTAGCTAGGGCATTGGTTTGATAGTAGCATAGTTGGGATGGACAGTAGCTAGCGCATTGGTTTGATAGTAACATAGTCGGGATGGACTGTAGCTAGCGCATTGGTTTGATAGTAGCATAGTTGGGATGGACTGTAGCTAGCGCATTGGTTTGATAGTAGCATAGTTGGAATGGACAGTAGCTAGCGCATTGGTTTGATAGTAGCATAGTTGGGATGGACAGTAGCTATTACATTGGTTTGATAGCATAGTTGGGATGGACAGTAGCTAGCACATTGGTTTGATAGTAGCATAGTTGGGATGGACAGTAGCTAGCACATTGGTTTGATAGTAGCATAGTTGGGATGGACAGTAGTTAGCACATTGGTTTGATAGTAGCATAGTTGGGATGGACAGTAGCTAGCACATTGGTTTGATAGTAGCATAGTTGGGATGGACAGTAGCTAGCACATTGGTTTGATAGTAGCATAGTTGGGATGGACAGTAGCTAGCACATTGGTTTGATAGTAGTATGGTTGGGATGGACAGTAGCTAGCACATTGGTTTGATAGCATCATAGTTGGGATGGACAGTAGCTAGCGCATTGGTTTGATAGTAGCATAGTTGGGATGGACAGTAGCTAGCGCATTGGTTTGATAGTAGCATAGTTGGGATGTACAGTAGCTAGCATTGTTGGGATGGACAGTAGATAGCACATTGGTTTGATTGTAGCATAGTTGGGATGGACAGTAGCTAGCACATTGGTTTGATAGTAGCATAGTTGGGATGGACAGTAGCTAGCACATTGGTTTGATAGCATCATAGTTGGGATGGACAGTAGCTAGCGCATTGGTTTCATAGTAGCATAGTTGGGATGGACAGTAGCTAGCGCATTGGTTTGATAGTAGCATAGTTGGGATGGACTGTAGCTAGCGCATTGGTTTGATAGTAGCATTGTTGGGATGGACAGTAGATAGCACATTGGTTTGATTGTAGCATAGTTGGGATGGACAGTAGCTAGCACATTGGTTTGATAGTAGCATAGTTGGGATGGACAGTAGCTAGCACATTGGTTTGATCGTAGCATTGTTGGGATTTAGCTAGCACAGGTTTGATAGTAGCATAGTTGGGATGTACAGTAGCTAGCACATTGGTTTGATAGTAGCATAGTTGGGATGTACAGTAGCTAGCACATTGGTTTGATAGTAGCATAGTTGGGATGGACAGTAGCTAGCACATTGGTTTGATAGTAGCATAGTTGGGATGGACAGTAGCTAGCACATTGGTTTGATAGTAGCATAGTTGGGATGTACAGTAGCTAGCACATAGGTTTGATAGCATTGTTGGGATGGACAGTAGATAGCACATTGGTTTGATTGTAGCATAGTTGGGATGGACAGTAGCTAGCACATTGGTTTGATAGTAGCATAGTTGGAATGGACAGTAGCTAGCACATTGGTTTGATAGTAGCATAGTTGGGATGGACAGTAGCTAGCACATTGGTTTGATAGCATCATAGTTGGGATGGACAGTAGCTAGCGCATTGGTTTGATAGTAGCATAGTTGGGATGGACATTAGCTAGCGCATTGGTTTGATAGTAGCATAGTTGGGATGGACAGTAGCTATTACATTGGTTTGATAGCATAGTTGGGATGGACAGTAGCTAGCACATTGGTTTGATAGCATCATAGTTGGGATGGACAGTAGCTAGCACATTGGTTTGATAGTAGCATAGTTGGGATGGACAGTAGCTAGCGCATTGGTTTGATAGTAGCATAGTTGGGATGGACAGTAGCTATTACATTGGTTTGATAGCATAGTTGGGATGGACAGTAGCTAGCACATTGGTTTGATAGTAGCATAGTTGGGATGGACAGTAGCTAGCACATTGGTTTGATAGTAGCATAGTTGGGATGGACAGTAGCTAGCACATTGGTTTGATAGTAGCATAGTTGGGATGGACAGTAGCTAGCGCATTGGTTTGATAGTAGCATAGTTGGGATGTACAGTAGCTAGCATTGTTGGGATGGACAGTAGATAGCACATTGGTTTGATTGTAGCATAGTTGGGATGGACAGTAGCTAGCACATTGGTTTGATAGTAGCATAGTTGGGATGGACAGTAGCTAGCACATTGGTTTGATAGCATCATAGTTGGGATGGACAGTAGCTAGCGCATTTGTTTCATAGTAGCATAGTTGGGATGGACAGTAGCTAGCGCATTGGTTTGATAGTAGCATTGTTGGGATGGACAGTAGATAGCACATTGGTTTGATTGTAGCATAGTTGGGATGGACAGTAGCTAGCACATTGGTTTGATAGTAGCATAGTTGGGATGGACAGTAGCTAGCACATTGGTTTGATCGTAGCATTGTTGGGATTTAGCTAGCACAGGTTTGATAGTAGCATAGTTGGGATGTACAGTAGCTAGCACATTGGTTTGATAGTAGCATAGTTGGGATGTACAGTAGCTAGCACATTGGTTTGATAGTAGCATAGTTGGGATGGACAGTAGCTAGCACATTGGTTTGATAGTAGCATAGTTGGGATGGACAGTAGCTAGCACATTGGTTTGATAGTAGCATAGTTGGGATGTACAGTAGCTAGCACATAGGTTTGATAGCATTGTTGGGATGGACAGTAGATAGCACATTGGTTTGATTGTAGCATAGTTGGGATGGACAGTAGCTAGCACATTGGTTTGATAGTAGCATAGTTGGAATGGACAGTAGCTAGCACATTGGTTTGATAGTAGCATAGTTGGGATGGACAGTAGCTAGCACATTGGTTTGATAGCATCATAGTTGGGATGGACAGTAGCTAGTGCATTGGTTTGATAGTAGCATAGTTGGGATGGACATTAGCTAGCGCATTGGTTTGATAGTAGCATAGTTGGGATGGACAGTAGCTATTACATTGGTTTGATAGCATAGTTGGGATGGACAGTAGCTAGCACATTGGTTTGATAGCATCATAGTTGGGATGGACAGTAGCTAGCGCATTGGTTTGATAGTAGCATAGTTGGGATGGACAGTAGCTAGCGCATTGGTTTGATAGTAGCATAGTTGGGATGGACAGTAGCTATTACATTGGTTTGATAGCATAGTTGGGATGGACAGTAGCTAGCACATTGGTTTGATAGCATCATAGTTGGGATGGACAGTAGCTAGCGCATTGGTTTGATAGTAGCATAGTTGGGATGGACAGTAGCTAGCACATTGGTTTGATAGTAGCATAGTTGGGATGGACTGTAGCAAGCGCATTGGTTTGATAGTAGCATAGTTGGAATGGACAGTAGCTAGCGCATTGGTTTGATAGTAGAATAGTTGGGATGGACAGTAGCTAGCACATTGGTTTGATAGTAGCATAGTTGGGATGGACAGTAGCTATTACATTGGTTTGATAGCATAGTTGGGATGGACAGTAGCTAGCACATTGGTTTGATAGCATCATAGTTGGGATGGACAGTAGCTAGCGCATTGGTTTGATAGTAGCATAGTTGGGATGGACAGTAGCTAGTGCATTGGTTTGATAGTAGCATAGTTGGGATGGACAGTAGCTAGCACATTGGTTTGATGGATGGACAGTAGCTAGCACATAGGTTTGATAGCATTGTTGAGTTGGACAGTAGCTAGCACATTGGTTTGATAGTAGCATAGTTGGGATGGACAGTAGCTAGCACATTGGTTTGATGGATGGACAGTAGCTAGCACATTGGTTTGATAGTAGCATAGTTGGGATGGACAGTAGCTAGCACATTGGTTTGATAGTAGCATAGTTGGGATGGACAGTAGCTAGCACATTGGTTTGATAGTAGCATAGTTGGGATGGACAGTAGCTAGCACATTGGTTTGATAGTAGCATAGTTGGGATGGACAGTAGCTAGCACATTGGTTTGATAGTAGCATAGTTGGGATGGACAGTAGCTAGCACATTGGTTTGATAGTAGCATAGTTGGGATGGACAGTAGCTAGCGCATTGGTTTGATAGTAGCATAGTTGGGATGGACAGTAGCTAGCGCATTGGTTTGATAGTAGCATAGTTGGGATGTACAGTAGCTAGCATTGTTGGGATGGACAGTAGATAGCACATTGGTTTGATTGTAGCATAGTTGGGATGGACAGTAGCTAGCACATTGGTTTGATAGTAGCATAGTTGGGATGGACAGTAGCTAGCACATTGGTTTGATAGCATCATAGTTGGGATGGACAGTAGCTAGCGCATTGGTTTCATAGTAGCATAGTTGGGATGGACAGTAGCTAGCGCATTGGTTTGATAGTAGCATAGTTGGGATGGACTGTAGCTAGCGCATTGGTTTGATAGTAGCATTGTTGGGATGGACAGTAGATAGCACATTGGTTTGATTGTAGCATAGTTGGGATGGACAGTAGCTAGCACATTGGTTTGATAGTAGCATAGTTGGGATGGACAGTAGCTAGCACATTGGTTTGATCGTAGCATTGTTGGGATTTAGCTAGCACAGGTTTGATAGTAGCATAGTTGGGATGTACAGTAGCTAGCACATTGGTTTGATAGTAGCATAGTTGGGATGTACAGTAGCTAGCACATTGGTTTGATAGTAGCATAGTTGGGATGGACAGTAGCTAGCACATTGGTTTGATAGTAGCATAGTTGGGATGGACAGTAGCTAGCACATTGGTTTGATAGTAGCATAGTTGGGATGTACAGTAGCTAGCACATAGGTTTGATAGCATTGTTGGGATGGACAGTAGATAGCACATTGGTTTGATTGTAGCATAGTTGGGATGTACAGTAGCTAGCACATTGGTTTGATAGTAGCATAGTTGGAATGGACAGTAGCTAGCACATTGGTTTGATAGTAGCATAGTTGGGATGGACAGTAGCTAGCACATTGGTTTGATAGCATCATAGTTGGGATGGACAGTAGCTAGCGCATTGGTTTGATAGTAGCATAGTTGGGATGGACATTAGCTAGCGCATTGGTTTGATAGTAGCATAGTTGGGATGGACAGTAGCTATTACATTGGTTTGATAGCATAGTTGGGATGGACAGTAGCTAGCACATTGGTTTGATAGCATCATAGTTGGGATGGACAGTAGCTAGCACATTGGTTTGATAGTAGCATAGTTGGGATGGACAGTAGCTAGCGCATTGGTTTGATAGTAGCATAGTTGGGATGGACAGTAGCTATTACATTGGTTTGATAGCATAGTTGGGATGGACAGTAGCTAGCACATTGGTTTGATAGTAGCATAGTTGGGATGGACAGTAGCTAGCACATTGGTTTGATAGTAGCATAGTTGGGATGGACAGTAGCTAGCACATTGGTTTGATAGTAGCATAGTTGGGATGGACAGTAGCTAGCGCATTGGTTTGATAGTAGCATAGTTGGGATGTACAGTAGCTAGCATTGTTGGGATGGACAGTAGATAGCACATTGGTTTGATTGTAGCATAGTTGGGATGGACAGTAGCTAGCACATTGGTTTGATAGTAGCATAGTTGGGATGGACAGTAGCTAGCACATTGGTTTGATAGCATCATAGTTGGGATGGACAGTAGCTAGCGCATTTGTTTCATAGTAGCATAGTTGGGATGGACAGTAGCTAGCGCATTGGTTTGATAGTAGCATTGTTGGGATGGACAGTAGATAGCACATTGGTTTGATTGTAGCATAGTTGGGATGGACAGTAGCTAGCACATTGGTTTGATAGTAGCATAGTTGGGATGGACAGTAGCTAGCACATTGGTTTGATCGTAGCATTGTTGGGATTTAGCTAGCACAGGTTTGATAGTAGCATAGTTGGGATGTACAGTAGCTAGCACATTGGTTTGATAGTAGCATAGTTGGGATGTACAGTAGCTAGCACATTGGTTTGATAGTAGCATAGTTGGGATGGACAGTAGCTAGCACATTGGTTTGATAGTAGCATAGTTGGGATGGACAGTAGCTAGCACATTGGTTTGATAGTAGCATAGTTGGGATGTACAGTAGCTAGCACATAGGTTTGATAGCATTGTTGGGATGGACAGTAGATAGCACATTGGTTTGATTGTAGCATAGTTGGGATGGACAGTAGCTAGCACATTGGTTTGATAGTAGCATAGTTGGAATGGACAGTAGCTAGCACATTGGTTTGATAGTAGCATAGTTGGGATGGACAGTAGCTAGCACATTGGTTTGATAGCATCATAGTTGGGATGGACAGTAGCTAGCGCATTGGTTTGATAGTAGCATAGTTGGGATGGACATTAGCTAGCGCATTGGTTTGATAGTAGCATAGTTGGGATGGACAGTAGCTATTACATTGGTTTGATAGCATAGTTGGGATGGACAGTAGCTAGCACATTGGTTTGATAGCATCATAGTTGGGATGGACAGTAGCTAGCGCATTGGTTTGATAGTAGCATAGTTGGGATGGACAGTAGCTAGCGCATTGGTTTGATAGTAGCATAGTTGGGATGGACAGTAGCTATTACATTGGTTTGATAGCATAGTTGGGATGGACAGTAGCTAGCACATTGGTTTGATAGCATCATAGTTGGGATGGACAGTAGCTAGCGCATTGGTTTGATAGTAGCATAGTTGGGATGGACAGTAGCTAGCACATTGGTTTGATAGTAGCATAGTTGGGATGGACTGTAGCAAGCGCATTGGTTTGATAGTAGCATAGTTGGAATGGACAGTAGCTAGCGCATTGGTTTGATAGTAGAATAGTTGGGATGGACAGTAGCTAGCACATTGGTTTGATAGTAGCATAGTTGGGATGGACAGTAGCTATTACATTGGTTTGATAGCATAGTTGGGATGGACAGTAGCTAGCACATTGGTTTGATAGCATCATAGTTGGGATGGACAGTAGCTAGCGCATTGGTTTGATAGTAGCATAGTTGGGATGGACAGTAGCTAGTGCATTGGTTTGATAGTAGCATAGTTGGGATGGACAGTAGCTAGCACATTGGTTTGATGGATGGACAGTAGCTAGCACATAGGTTTGATAGCATTGTTGAGTTGGACAGTAGCTAGCACATTGGTTTGATAGTAGCATAGTTGGGATGGACAGTAGCTAGCACATTGGTTTGATGGATGGACAGTAGCTAGCACATTGGTTTGATAGTAGCATAGTTGGGATGGACAGTAGCTAGCACATTGGTTTGATAGTAGCATAGTTGGGATGGACAGTAGCTAGCACATTGGTTTGATAGTAGCATAGTTGGGATGGACAGTAGCTAGCACATTGGTTTGATAGTAGCATAGTTGGGATGGACAGTAGCTAGCACATTGGTTTGATAGTAGCATAGTTGGGATGGACAGTAGCTAGCACATTGGTTTGATAGTAGCATAGTTGGGATGGACAGTAGCTAGCAAGTTGGTTTGATAGTAGCATAGTTGGGATGGACAGTAGCTAGCACATTGGTTTGATAGCATCATAGTTGGGATGGACAGTAGCTAGCGCATTGGTTTGATAGTAGTATAGTTGGGATGTACAGTAGCTAGCGCATAGGTTTGATAGCATTGTTGGGATGGACAGTAGATAGCACATTGGTTTGATTGTAGCATAGTTGGGATGGACAGTAGCTAGCACATTGGTTTGCTAGTAGCATAGTTGGGATGGACAGTAGCTAGCGCATTGGTTTGATAGTAGCATAGTTGGGATGGACAGTAGCTAGCACATTGGTTTGATAGTAGCATAGTTGGGATGGACAGTAGCTAGCACATTGGTTTGATAGTAGCATAGTTGGGATGGACAGTAGCTAGCACATTGGTTTGATAGTAGCATAGTTGGGATGGACAGTAGCTAGCACATTGGTTTGATGGATTGACAGTAGCTAGCACATAGGTTTGATAGCATTGTTGGGATGGACAGTAGATAGCACATTGGTTTGATTGTAGCATAGTTGGGATGGACAGTAGCTAGCACATTGGTTTGATAGTAGCATAGTTGGGATGGACAGTAGCTAGCACATTGGTTTGATAGTAGCATAGTTGGGATGGACAGTAGCTAGCACATTGGTTTGATAGTAGCATAGTTGGGATGGACAGTAGCTAGCAAGTTGGTTTGATAGTAGTATAGTTGGGATGGACAGTAGCTAGCACATTGGTTTGATAGCATCATAGTTGGGATGGACAGTAGCTAGCGCATTGGTTTGATAGTAGTGTAGTTGGGATGTACAGTAGCTAGCACATAGGTTTGATAGCATTGTTGGGATGTACAGTAGATAGCACATTGGTTTGATTGTAGCATAGTTGGGATGGACAGTAGCTAGCACATTGGTTTGATAGTAGCATAGTTGGGATGGACAGTAGCTAGCGCATTGGTTTGATAGTAGCATAGTTGGGATGGACTGTAGCTAGCGCATTGGTTTGATTGTAGCATCATTGGGATGGACAGTAGCTAGCACATTGGTTTGATAGTAGCATAGTTGGGATGGACAGTAGCTAGCACATTGGTTTGATAGTAGCATAGTTGGGATGGACAGTAGCTAGCACATTGGTTTGATAGTAGCATAGTTGGGATGGACAGTAGCTAGCACATTGGTTTGATAGTAGCATAGTTGGGATTGACAGTAGCTAGCACATTGGTTTGATAGCATCATAGTTGGGATGGACAGTAGCTAGGGCATTGGTGTGATAGTAGCATAGTTGGGATGGACAGTAGCTAGCGCATTGGTTTGATAGTAGCATAGTTGGGATGGACAGTAGCTAGCACATTGGTTTGATAGTAGCATAGTTGGGATGGACAGTAGCTAGCACATTGGTTTGATAGCATCATAGTTGGGATGGACAGTAGCTAGGGCATTGGTTTGATAGTAGCATAGTTGGGATGGACAGTAGCTAGCGCATTGGTTTGATAGTAACATAGTCGGGATGGACTGTAGCTAGCGCATTGGTTTGATAGTAGCATAGTTGGGATGGACTGTAGCTAGCGCATTGGTTTGATAGTAGCATAGTTGGAATGGACAGAAGCTAGCGCATTGGTTTGATAGTAGCATAGTTGGGATGGACAGTAGCTATTACATTGGTTTGATAGCATAGTTGGGATGGACAGTAGCTAGCACATTGGTTTGATAGTAGCATAGTTGGGATGGACAGTAGCTAGCACATTGGTTTGATAGTAGCATAGTTGGGATGGACAGTAGTTAGCACATTGGTTTGATAGTAGCATAGTTGGGATGGACAGTAGCTAGCACATTGGTTTGATAGTAGCATAGTTGGGATGGACAGTAGCTAGCACATTGGTTTGATAGTAGCATAGTTGGGATGGACAGTAGCTAGCACATTGGTTTGATAGTAGTATGGTTGGGATGGACAGTAGCTAGCACATTGGTTTGATAGCATCATAGTTGGGATGGACAGTAGCTAGCGCATTGGTTTGATAGTAGCATAGTTGGGATGGACAGTAGCTAGCGCATTGGTTTGATAGTAGCATAGTTGGGATGTACAGTAGCTAGCACATAGGTTTGATAGCATTGTTGGGATGGACAGTAGATAGCACATTGGTTTGATTGTAGCATAGTTGGGATGGACAGTAGATAGCACATTGGTTTGATAGTAGCATAGTTGGGATGGACAGTAGCTAGCACATTGGTTTGATAGCATCATAGTTGGGATGGACAGTAGCTAGCGCATTGGTTTGATAGTAGCATAGTTGGGATGGACAGTAGCTAGCGCATTGGTTTGATAGTAGCATAGTTGGGATGGACTGTAGCAAGCGCATTGGTTTGATAGTAGCATAGTTGGAATGGACAGTAGCTAGCGCATTGGTTTGATAGTAGAATAGTTGGGATGGACAGTAGCTAGCACATTGGTTTGATAGTAGCATAGTTGGGATGGACAGTAGCTATTACATTGGTTTGATAGCATAGTTGGGATGGACAGTAGCTAGCACATTGGTTTGATAGCATCATAGTTGGGATGGACAGTAGCTAGCGCATTGGTTTGATAGTAGCATAGTTGGGATGGACAGTAGCTAGTGCATTGGTTTGATAGTAGCATAGTTGGGATGGACAGTAGCTAGCACATTGGTTTGATGGATGGACAGTAGCTAGCACATAGGTTTGATAGCATTGTTGAGTTGGACAGTAGCTAGCACATTGGTTTGATAGTAGCATAGTTGGGATGGACAGTAGCTAGCACATTGGTTTGATGGATGGACAGTAGCTAGCACATTGGTTTGATAGTAGCATAGTTGGGATGGACAGTAGCTAGCACATTGGTTTGATAGTAGCATAGTTGGGATGGACAGTAGCTAGCACATTGGTTTGATAGTAGCATAGTTGGGATGGACAGTAGCTAGCACATTGGTTTGATAGTAGCATAGTTGGGATGGACAGTAGCTAGCACATTGGTTTGATAGTAGCATAGTTGGGATGGACAGTAGCTAGCACATTGGTTTGATAGTAGCATAGTTGGGATGGACAGTAGCTAGCAAGTTGGTTTGATAGTAGCATAGTTGGGATGGACAGTAGCTAGCACATTGGTTTGATAGCATCATAGTTGGGATGGACAGTAGCTAGCGCATTGGTTTGATAGTAGTATAGTTGGGATGTACAGTAGCTAGCGCATAGGTTTGATAGCATTGTTGGGATGGACAGTAGATAGCACATTGGTTTGATTGTAGCATAGTTGGGATGGACAGTAGCTAGCACATTGGTTTGCTAGTAGCATAGTTGGGATGGACAGTAGCTAGCGCATTGGTTTGATAGTAGCATAGTTGGGATGGACAGTAGCTAGCACATTGGTTTGATAGTAGCATAGTTGGGATGGACAGTAGCTAGCACATTGGTTTGATAGTAGCATAGTTGGGATGGACAGTAGCTAGCACATTGGTTTGATAGTAGCATAGTTGGGATGGACAGTAGCTAGCACATTGGTTTGATGGATTGACAGTAGCTAGCACATAGGTTTGATAGCATTGTTGGGATGGACAGTAGATAGCACATTGGTTTGATTGTAGCATAGTTGGGATGGACAGTAGCTAGCACATTGGTTTGATAGTAGCATAGTTGGGATGGACAGTAGCTAGCACATTGGTTTGATAGTAGCATAGTTGGGATGGACAGTAGCTAGCACATTGGTTTGATAGTAGCATAGTTGGGATGGACAGTAGCTAGCAAGTTGGTTTGATAGTAGTATAGTTGGGATGGACAGTAGCTAGCACATTGGTTTGATAGCATCATAGTTGGGATGGACAGTAGCTAGCGCATTGGTTTGATAGTAGTGTAGTTGGGATGTACAGTAGCTAGCACATAGGTTTGATAGCATTGTTGGGATGTACAGTAGATAGCACATTGGTTTGATTGTAGCATAGTTGGGATGGACAGTAGCTAGCACATTGGTTTGATAGTAGCATAGTTGGGATGGACAGTAGCTAGCGCATTGGTTTGATAGTAGCATAGTTGGGATGGACTGTAGCTAGCGCATTGGTTTGATTGTAGCATCATTGGGATGGACAGTAGCTAGCACATTGGTTTGATAGTAGCATAGTTGGGATGGACAGTAGCTAGCACATTGGTTTGATAGTAGCATAGTTGGGATGGACAGTAGCTAGCACATTGGTTTGATAGTAGCATAGTTGGGATGGACAGTAGCTAGCACATTGGTTTGATAGTAGCATAGTTGGGATTGACAGTAGCTAGCACATTGGTTTGATAGCATCATAGTTGGGATGGACAGTAGCTAGGGCATTGGTGTGATAGTAGCATAGTTGGGATGGACAGTAGCTAGCGCATTGGTTTGATAGTAGCATAGTTGGGATGGACAGTAGCTAGCACATTGGTTTGATAGTAGCATAGTTGGGATGGACAGTAGCTAGCACATTGGTTTGATAGCATCATAGTTGGGATGGACAGTAGCTAGGGCATTGGTTTGATAGTAGCATAGTTGGGATGGACAGTAGCTAGCGCATTGGTTTGATAGTAACATAGTCGGGATGGACTGTAGCTAGCGCATTGGTTTGATAGTAGCATAGTTGGGATGGACTGTAGCTAGCGCATTGGTTTGATAGTAGCATAGTTGGAATGGACAGAAGCTAGCGCATTGGTTTGATAGTAGCATAGTTGGGATGGACAGTAGCTATTACATTGGTTTGATAGCATAGTTGGGATGGACAGTAGCTAGCACATTGGTTTGATAGTAGCATAGTTGGGATGGACAGTAGCTAGCACATTGGTTTGATAGTAGCATAGTTGGGATGGACAGTAGTTAGCACATTGGTTTGATAGTAGCATAGTTGGGATGGACAGTAGCTAGCACATTGGTTTGATAGTAGCATAGTTGGGATGGACAGTAGCTAGCACATTGGTTTGATAGTAGCATAGTTGGGATGGACAGTAGCTAGCACATTGGTTTGATAGTAGTATGGTTGGGATGGACAGTAGCTAGCACATTGGTTTGATAGCATCATAGTTGGGATGGACAGTAGCTAGCGCATTGGTTTGATAGTAGCATAGTTGGGATGGACAGTAGCTAGCGCATTGGTTTGATAGTAGCATAGTTGGGATGTACAGTAGCTAGCACATAGGTTTGATAGCATTGTTGGGATGGACAGTAGATAGCACATTGGTTTGATTGTAGCATAGTTGGGATGGACAGTAGATAGCACATTGGTTTGATAGTAGCATAGTTGGGATGGACAGTAGCTAGCACATTGGTTTGATAGCATCATAGTTGGGATGGACAGTAGCTAGCGCATTGGTTTGATAGTAGCATAGTTGGGATGGACAGTAGCTAGCGCATTGGTTTGATAGTAGCATAGTTGGGATGGACTGTAGCTAGCGCATTGGTTTGATAGTAGCATTGTTGGGATGGACAGTAGATAGCACATTGGTTTGATTGTAGCATAGTTGGGATGGACAGTAGCTAGCACATTGGTTTGATAGTAGCATAGTTGGGATGGACAGTAGCTAGCACATTGGTTTGATCGTAGCATTGTTGGGATTTAGCTAGCACAGGTTTGATAGTAGCATAGTTGGGATGTACAGTAGCTAGCACATTGGTTTGATAGTAGCATAGTTGGGATGTACAGTAGCTAGCACATTGGTTTGATAGTAGCATAGTTGGGATGGACAGTAGCTAGCACATTGGTTTGATAGTAGCATAGTTGGGATGGACAGTAGCTAGCACATTGGTTTGATAGTAGCATAGTTGGGATGTACAGTAGCTAGCACATAGGTTTGATAGCATTGTTGGGATGGACAGTAGATAGCACATTGGTTTGATTGTAGCATAGTTGGGATGGACAGTAGCTAGCACATTGGTTTGATAGTAGCATAGTTGGAATGGACAGTAGCTAGCACATTGGTTTGATAGTAGCATAGTTGGGATGGACAGTAGCTAGCACATTGGTTTGATAGTAGCATAGTTGGGATGGACAGTAGCTAGCAAGTTGGTTTGATAGTAGCATAGTTGGGATGGACAGTAGCTAGCACATTGGTTTGATAGCATCATAGTTGGGATGGACAGTAGCTAGCGCATTGGTTTGATAGTAGTATAGTTGGGATGTACAGTAGCTAGCGCATAGGTTTGATAGCATTGTTGGGATGGACAGTAGATAGCACATTGGTTTGATTGTAGCATAGTTGGGATGGACAGTAGCTAGCACATTGGTTTGCTAGTAGCATAGTTGGGATGGACAGTAGCTAGCGCATTGGTTTGATAGTAGCATAGTTGGGATGGACAGTAGCTAGCACATTGGTTTGATAGTAGCATAGTTGGGATGGACAGTAGCTAGCACATTGGTTTGATAGTAGCATAGTTGGGATGGACAGTAGCTAGCACATTGGTTTGATAGTAGCATAGTTGGGATGGACAGTAGCTAGCACATTGGTTTGATGGATGGACAGTAGCTAGCACATAGGTTTGATAGCATTGTTGGGATGGACAGTAGATAGCACATTGGTTTGATTGTAGCATAGTTGGGATGGACAGTAGCTAGCACATTGGTTTGATAGTAGCATAGTTGGGATGGACAGTAGCTAGCACATTGGTTTGATAGTAGCATAGTTGGGATGGACAGTAGCTAGCACATTGGTTTGATAGTAGCATAGTTGGGATGGACAGTAGCTAGCACATTGGTTTGATAGTAGCATAGTTGGGATGGACAGTAGCTAGCAAGTTGGTTTGATAGTAGTATAGTTGGGATGGACAGTAGCTAGCACATTGGTTTGATAGCATCATAGTTGGGATGGACAGTAGCTAGCGCATTGGTTTGATAGTAGTGTAGTTGGGATGTACAGTAGCTAGCACATAGGTTTGATAGCATTGTTGGGATGTACAGTAGATAGCACATTGGTTTGATTGTAGCATAGTTGGGATGGACAGTAGCTAGCACATTGGTTTGATAGTAGCATAGTTGGGATGGACAGTAGCTAGTGCATTGGTTTGATAGTAGCATAGTTGGGATGGACTGTAGCTAGCGCATTGGTTTGATTGTAGCATCATTGGGATGGACAGTAGCTAGCACATTGGTTTGATAGTAGCATAGTTGGGATGGACAGTAGCTAGCACATTGGTTTGATAGTAGCATAGTTGGGATGGACAGTAGCTAGCACATTGGTTTGATAGTAGCATAGTTGGGATGGACAGTAGCTAGCACATTGGTTTGATAGTAGCATAGTTGGGATGGACAGTAGCTAGCACATTGGTTTGATAGCATCATAGTTGGGATGGACAGTAGCTAGGGCATTGGTTTGATAGTAGCATAGTTGGGATGGACTGTAGCTAGCGCATTGGTTTGATAGTAGCATAGTTGGAATGGACAGTAGCTAGCGCATTGGTTTGATAGTAGCATAGTTGGGATGGACAGTAGCTATTACATTGGTTTGATAGCATAGTTGGGATGGACAGTAGCTAGCACATTGGTTTGATAGTAGCATAGTTGGGATGGACAGTAGCTAGCACATTGGTTTGATAGTAGCATAGTTGGGATGGACAGTAGTTAGCACATTGGTTTGATAGTAGCATAGTTGGGATGGACAGTAGCTAGCACATTGGTTTGATAGTAGCATAGTTGGGATGGACAGTAGCTAGCACATTGGTTTGATAGTAGCATAGTTGGGATGGACAGTAGCTAGCACATTGGTTTGATAGTAGTATGGTTGGGATGGACAGTAGCTAGCACATTGGTTTGATAGCATCATAGTTGGGATGGACAGTAGCTAGCGCATTGGTTTGATAGTAGCATAGTTGGGATGGACAGTAGCTAGCGCACTGGTTTGATAGTAGCATAGTTGGGATGGACTGTAGCTAGCGCATTGGTTTGATAGTAGCATTGTTGGGATGGACAGTAGATAGCACATTGGTTTGATTGTAGCATAGTTGGGATGGACAGTAGCTAGCACATTGGTTTGATAGTAGCATAGTTGGGATGGACAGTAGCTAGCACATTGGTTTGATCGTAGCATTGTTGGGATTTAGCTAGCACAGGTTTGATAGTAGCATAGTTGGGATGTACAGTAGCTAGCACATTGGTTTGATAGTAGCATAGTTGGGATGTACAGTAGCTAGCACATTGGTTTGATAGTAGCATAGTTGGGATGGACAGTAGCTAGCACATTGGTTTGATAGTAGCATAGTTGGGATGGACAGTAGCTAGCACATTGGTTTGATAGTAGCATAGTTGGGATGTACAGTAGCTAGCACATAGGTTTGATAGCATTGTTGGGATGGACAGTAGATAGCACATTGGTTTGATTGTAGCATAGTTGGGATGGACAGTAGCTAGCACATTGGTTTGATAGTAGCATAGTTGGAATGGACAGTAGCTAGCACATTGGTTTGATAGTAGCATAGTTGGGATGGACAGTAGCTAGCACATTGGTTTGATAGCATCATAGTTGGGATGGACAGTAGCTAGCGCATTGGTTTGATAGTAGCATAGTTGGGATGGACATTAGCTAGCGCATTGGTTTGATAGTAGCATAGTTGGGATGGACAGTAGCTATTACATTGGTTTGATAGCATCATAGTTGGGATGGACAGTAGCTAGCGCATTGGTTTGATAGTAGCATAGTTGGGATGGACAGTAGCTAGCGCATTGGTTTGATAGTAGCATAGTTGGGATGGACAGTAGCTATTACATTGGTTTGATAGCATAGTTGGGATGGACAGTAGCTAGCACATTGGTTTGATAGCATCATAGTTGGGATGGACAGTAGCTAGCGCATTGGTTTGATAGTAGCATAGTTGGGATGGACTGTAGCAAGCGCATTGGTTTGATAGTAGCATAGTTGGAATGGACAGTAGCTAGCGCATTGGTTTGATAGTAGAATAGTTGGGATGGACAGTAGCTAGCACATTGGTTTGATAGTAGCATAGTTGGGATGGACAGTAGCTATTACATTGGTTTGATAGCATAGTTGGGATGGACAGTAGCTAGCACATTGGTTTGATAGCATCATAGTTGGGATGGACAGTAGCTAGCGCATTGGTTTGATAGTAGCATAGTTGGGATGGACAGTAGCTAGCGCATTGGTTTGATAGTAGCATAGTTGGGATGGACAGTAGCTATTACATTGGTTTGATAGTAGAATAGTTGGGATGGACAGTAGCTAGCACATTGGTTTGATAGCATCATAGTTGGGATGGACAGTAGCTAGCGCATTGGTTTGATAGTAGCATAGTTGGGATGGACAGTAGCTAGCACATTGGTTTGATAGCATCATAGTTGGGATGGACAGTAGCTAGCGCATTGGTTTGATAGTAGCATAGTTGGGATGGACAGTAGCTAGCACATTGGTTTGATCGTAGCATTGTTGGGATTTAGCTAGCACAGGTTTGATAGTACCATAGTTGGGATGTACAGTAGCTAGCACATTGGTTTGATAGTAGCATAGTTGGGATGTACAGTAGCTAGCACATTGGTTTGATAGTAGCATAGTTGGGATGGACAGTAGCTAGCACATTGGTTTGATAGTAGCATAGTTGGGATGGACAGTAGCTAGCACTTTGGTTTGATAGTAGCATAGTTGGGATGTACAGTAGATAGCACATTGGTTTGATTGTAGCATAGTTGGGATGGACAGTAGCTAGCACATTGGTTTGATAGTAGCATAGTTGGAATGGACAGTAGCTAGCACATTGGTTTGATAGTAGCATAGTTGGGATGGACAGTAGCTAGCACATTGGTTTGATAGCATCATAGTTGGGATGGACAGTAGCTAGCGCATTGGTTTGATAGTAGCATAGTTGGGATGGACATTAGCTAGCGCATTGGTTTGATAGTAGCATAGTTGGGATGGACAGTAGCTATTACATTGGTTTGATAGCATCATAGTTGGGATGGACAGTAGCTAGCGCATTGGTTTGATAGCAGCATAGTTGGGATGGACAGTAGCTAGCGCATTGGTTTGATAGTAGCATAGTTGGGATGGACAGTAGCTATTACATTGGTTTGATAGCATAGTTGGGATGGACAGTAGCTAGCACATTGCTTTGATAGCATCATAGTTGGGATGGACAGTAGCTAGCGCATTGGTTTGATAGTAGCATAGTTGGGATGGACTGTAGCAAGCGCATTGGTTTGATAGTAGCATAGTTGGAATGGACAGTAGCTAGCGCATTGGTTTGATAGTAGAATAGTTGGGATGGACAGTAGCTAGCGCATTGGTTTGATAGTAGCATAGTTGGGATGGACAGTAGCTATTACATTGGTTTGATAGCATAGTTGGGATGGACAGTAGCTAGCACATTGGTTTGATAGCATCATAGTTGGGATGGACAGTAGCTAGCGCATTGGTTTGATAGTAGCATAGTTGGGATGGACAGTAGCTAGCGCATTGGTTTGATAGTAGCATAGTTGGGATGGACAGTAGCTATTACATTGGTTTGATAGTAGAATAGTTGGGATGGACAGTAGCTAGCACATTGGTTTGATAGCATCATAGTTGGGATGGACAGTAGCTAGCGCATTGGTTTGATAGTAGCATAGTTGGGATGGACAGTAGCTAGCGCATTGGTTTGATAGTAGCATAGTTGGGATGGACAGTAGCTAGCGCATTGGTTTGATAGTAGCATAGTTGGGATGTACAGTAGCTAGCACATAGGTTTGATAGCATTGTTGGGATGGACAGTAGATAGCACATTGGTTTGATTGTAGCATAGTTGGGATGGACAGTAGCTAGCACATTGGTTTGATAGTAGCATAGTTGGGATGGACAGTAGCTAGCACATTGGTTTGATAGCATCATAGTTGGGATGGACAGTAGCTAGCGCATTGGTTTCATAGTAGCATAGTTGGGATGGACAGTAGCTAGCGCATTGGTTTGATAGTAGCATAGTTGGGATGGACTGTAGCTAGCGCATTGGTTTGATAGTAGCATTGTTGGGATGGACAGTAGATAGCACATTGGTTTGATTGTAGCATAGTTGGGATGGACAGTAGCTAGCACATTGGTTTGATAGTAGCATAGTTGGGATGGACAGTAGCTAGCACATTGGTTTGATAGTAGCATAGTTGGGATGGACAGTAGCTAGCACATTGGTTTGATAGCATCATAGTTGGGATGGACAGTAGCTAGCGCATTGGTTTCATAGTAGCATAGTTGGGATGGACAGTAGCTAGCGCATTGGTTTGATAGTAGCATAGTTGGGATGGACTGTAGCTAGCGCATTGGTTTGATAGTAGCATTGTTGGGATGGACAGTAGATAGCACATTGGTTTGATTGTAGCATAGTTGGGATGGACAGTAGCTAGCACATTGGTTTGATAGTAGCATAGTTGGGATGGACAGTAGCTAGCACATTGGTTTGATAGTAGCATAGTTGGGATGGACAGTAGTTAGCACATTGGTTTGATAGTAGCATAGTTGGGATGGACAGTAGCTAGCACATTGGTTTGATAGTAGCATAGTTGGGATGGACAGTAGCTAGCACATTGGTTTGATAGTAGCATAGTTGGGATGGACAGTAGCTAGCACATTGGTTTGATAGTAGTATGGTTGGGATGGACAGTAGCTAGCACATTGGTTTGATAGCATCATAGTTGGGATGGACAGTAGCTAGCGCATTGGTTTGATAGTAGCATAGTTGGGATGGACAGTAGCTAGCGCATTGGTTTGATAGTAGCATAGTTGGGATGTACAGTAGCTAGCACATAGGTTTGATAGCATTGTTGGGATGGACAGTAGATAGCACATTGGTTTGATTGTAGCATAGTTGGGATGGACAGTAGATAGCACATTGGTTTGATAGTAGCATAGTTGGGATGGACAGTAGCTAGCACATTGGTTTGATAGCATCATAGTTGGGATGGACAGTAGCTAGCGCATTGGTTTGATAGTAGCATAGTTGGGATGGACAGTAGCTAGCGCACTGGTTTGATAGTAGCATAGTTGGGATGGACTGTAGCTAGCGCATTGGTTTGATAGTAGCATTGTTGGGATGGACAGTAGATAGCACATTGGTTTGATTGTAGCATAGTTGGGATGGACAGTAGCTAGCACATTGGTTTGATAGTAGCATAGTTGGGATGGACAGTAGCTAGCACATTGGTTTGATCGTAGCATTGTTGGGATTTAGCTAGCACAGGTTTGATAGTAGCATAGTTGGGATGTACAGTAGCTAGCACATTGGTTTGATAGTAGCATAGTTGGGATGTACAGTAGCTAGCACATTGGTTTGATAGTAGCATAGTTGGGATGGACAGTAGCTAGCACATTGGTTTGATAGTAGCATAGTTGGGATGGACAGTAGCTAGCACATTGGTTTGATAGTAGCATAGTTGGGATGTACAGTAGCTAGCACATAGGTTTGATAGCATTGTTGGGATGGACAGTAGATAGCACATTGGTTTGATTGTAGCATAGTTGGGATGGACAGTAGCTAGCACATTGGTTTGATAGCATCATAGTTGGGATGGACAGTAGCTAGCGCATTGGTTTGATAGTAGCATAGTTGGGATGGACAGTAGCTAGCACATTGGTTTGATAGCATCATAGTTGGGATGGACAGTAGCTAGCGCATTGGTTTGATAGTAGCATAGTTGGGATGGACAGTAGCTAGCACATTGGTTTGATCGTAGCATTGTTGGGATTTAGCTAGCACAGGTTTGATAGTACCATAGTTGGGATGTACAGTAGCTAGCACATTGGTTTGATAGTAGCATAGTTGGGATGTACAGTAGCTAGCACATTGGTTTGATAGTAGCATAGTTGGGATGGACAGTAGCTAGCACATTGGTTTGATAGTAGCATAGTTGGGATGGACAGTAGCTAGCACTTTGGTTTGATAGTAGCATAGTTGGGATGTACAGTAGATAGCACATTGGTTTGATTGTAGCATAGTTGGGATGGACAGTAGCTAGCACATTGGTTTGATAGTAGCATAGTTGGAATGGACAGTAGCTAGCACATTGGTTTGATAGTAGCATAGTTGGGATGGACAGTAGCTAGCACATTGGTTTGATAGCATCATAGTTGGGATGGACAGTAGCTAGCGCATTGGTTTGATAGTAGCATAGTTGGGATGGACATTAGCTAGCGCATTGGTTTGATAGTAGCATAGTTGGGATGGACAGTAGCTATTACATTGGTTTGATAGCATCATAGTTGGGATGGACAGTAGCTAGCGCATTGGTTTGATAGCAGCATAGTTGGGATGGACAGTAGCTAGCGCATTGGTTTGATAGTAGCATAGTTGGGATGGACAGTAGCTATTACATTGGTTTGATAGCATAGTTGGGATGGACAGTAGCTAGCACATTGCTTTGATAGCATCATAGTTGGGATGGACAGTAGCTAGCGCATTGGTTTGATAGTAGCATAGTTGGGATGGACTGTAGCAAGCGCATTGGTTTGATAGTAGCATAGTTGGAATGGACAGTAGCTAGCGCATTGGTTTGATAGTAGAATAGTTGGGATGGACAGTAGCTAGCGCATTGGTTTGATAGTAGCATAGTTGGGATGGACAGTAGCTATTACATTGGTTTGATAGCATAGTTGGGATGGACAGTAGCTAGCACATTGGTTTGATAGCATCATAGTTGGGATGGACAGTAGCTAGCGCATTGGTTTGATAGTAGCATAGTTGGGATGGACAGTAGCTAGCGCATTGGTTTGATAGTAGCATAGTTGGGATGGACAGTAGCTATTACATTGGTTTGATAGTAGAATAGTTGGGATGGACAGTAGCTAGCACATTGGTTTGATAGCATCATAGTTGGGATGGACAGTAGCTAGCGCATTGGTTTGATAGTAGCATAGTTGGGATGGACAGTAGCTAGCGCATTGGTTTGATAGTAGCATAGTTGGGATGGACAGTAGCTAGCGCATTGGTTTGATAGTAGCATAGTTGGGATGTACAGTAGCTAGCACATAGGTTTGATAGCATTGTTGGGATGGACAGTAGATAGCACATTGGTTTGATTGTAGCATAGTTGGGATGGACAGTAGCTAGCACATTGGTTTGATAGTAGCATAGTTGGGATGGACAGTAGCTAGCACATTGGTTTGATAGCATCATAGTTGGGATGGACAGTAGCTAGCGCATTGGTTTCATAGTAGCATAGTTGGGATGGACAGTAGCTAGCGCATTGGTTTGATAGTAGCATAGTTGGGATGGACTGTAGCTAGCGCATTGGTTTGATAGTAGCATTGTTGGGATGGACAGTAGATAGCACATTGGTTTGATTGTAGCATAGTTGGGATTTAGCTAGCACATTGGTTTGATCGTAGCATTGTTGGGATTTAGCTAGCACAGGTTTGATAGTAGCATAGTTGGGATGTACAGTAGCTAGCACATTGGTTTGATAGTAGCATAGTTGGGATGTACAGTAGCTAGCACATTGGTTTGATAGTAGCATAGCTGGGATGGACAGTAGCTAGCACATTGGTTTGATAGTAGCATAGTTGGGATGGACAGTAGCTAGCACATTGGTTTGATAGTAGCATAGTTGGGATGGACAGTAGTTAGCACATTGGTTTGATAGTAGCATAGTTGGGATGGACAGTAGCTAGCACATTGGTTTGATAGTAGCATAGTTGGGATGGACAGTAGCTAGCACATTGGTTTGATA
Organism: Borostomias antarcticus; assembly: GCF_949987555.1. Taxonomy (NCBI): domain Eukaryota; kingdom Metazoa; phylum Chordata; class Actinopteri; order Stomiiformes; family Stomiidae; genus Borostomias; species Borostomias antarcticus. Next base: position 248,959 of record NW_028175787.1, read on the forward strand.
GTAGCATAGTTGGGATGGACAGTAGCTAGCACATTGGTTTGATAGTAGTATGGTTGGGATGGACAGTAGCTAGCACATTGGTTTGATAGCATCATAGTTGGGATGGACAGTAGCTAGCGCATTGGTTTGATAGTAGCATAGTTGGGATGGACAGTAGCTAGCGCATTGGTTTGATAGTAGCATAGTTGGGATGTACAGTAGCTAGCACATAGGTTTGATAGCATTGTTGGGATGGACAGTAGATAGCACATTGGTTTGATTGTAGCATAGTTGGGATGGACAGTAGATAGCACATTGGTTTGATAGTAGCATAGTTGGGATGGACAGTAGCTAGCACATTGGTTTGATAGCATCATAGTTGGGATGGACAGTAGCTAGCGCATTGGTTTGATAGTAGCATAGTTGGGATGGACAGTAGCTAGCGCATTGGTTTGATAGTAGCATAGTTGGGATGGACTGTAGCTAGCGCATTGGTTTGATAGTAGCATTGTTGGGATGGACAGTAGATAGCACATTGGTTTGATTGTAGCATAGTTGGGATGGACAGTAGCTAGCACATTGGTTTGATAGTAGCATAGTTGGGATGGACAGTAGCTAGCACATTGGTTTGATCGTAGCATTGTTGGGATTTAGCTAGCACAGGTTTGATAGTAGCATAGTTGGGATGTACAGTAGCTAGCACATTGGTTTGATAGTAGCATAGTTGGGATGTACAGTAGCTAGCACATTGGTTTGATAGTAGCATAGTTGGGATGGACAGTAGCTAGCACATTGGTTTGATAGTAGCATAGTTGGGATGGACAGTAGCTAGCACATTGGTTTGATAGTAGCATAGTTGGGATGTACAGTAGCTAGCACATAGGTTTGATAGCATTGTTGGGATGGACAGTAGATAGCACATTGGTTTGATTGTAGCATAGTTGGGATGGACAGTAGCTAGCACATTGGTTTGATAGTAGCATAGTTGGAATGGACAGTAGCTAGCACATTGGTTTGATAGTAGCATAGTTGGGATGGACAGTAGCTAGCACATTGGTTTGATAGTAGCATAGTTGGGATGGACAGTAGCTAGCAAGTTGGTTTGATAGTAGCATAGTTGGGATGGACAGTAGCTAGCACATTGGTTTGATAGCATCATAGTTGGGATGGACAGTAGCTAGCGCATTGGTTTGATAGTAGTATAGTTGGGATGTACAGTAGCTAGCGCATAGGTTTGATAGCATTGTTGGGATGGACAGTAGATAGCACATTGGTTTGATTGTAGCATAGTTGGGATGGACAGTAGCTAGCACATTGGTTTGCTAGTAGCATAGTTGGGATGGACAGTAGCTAGCGCATTGGTTTGATAGTAGCATAGTTGGGATGGACAGTAGCTAGCACATTGGTTTGATAGTAGCATAGTTGGGATGGACAGTAGCTAGCACATTGGTTTGATAGTAGCATAGTTGGGATGGACAGTAGCTAGCACATTGGTTTGATAGTAGCATAGTTGGGATGGACAGTAGCTAGCACATTGGTTTGATGGATGGACAGTAGCTAGCACATAGGTTTGATAGCATTGTTGGGATGGACAGTAGATAGCACATTGGTTTGATTGTAGCATAGTTGGGATGGACAGTAGCTAGCACATTGGTTTGATAGTAGCATAGTTGGGATGGACAGTAGCTAGCACATTGGTTTGATAGTAGCATAGTTGGGATGGACAGTAGCTAGCACATTGGTTTGATAGCATCATAGTTGGGATGGACAGTAGCTAGCGCATTGGTTTGATAGTAGTGTAGTTGGGATGTACAGTAGCTAGCACATAGGTTTGATAGCATTGTTGGGATGTACAGTAGATAGCACATTGGTTTGATTGTAGCATAGTTGGGATGGACAGTAGCTAGCACATTGGTTTGATAGTAGCATAGTTGGGATGGACAGTAGCTAGTGCATTGGTTTGATAGTAGCATAGTTGGGATGGACTGTAGCTAGCGCATTGGTTTGATTGTAGCATCATTGGGATGGACAGTAGCTAGCACATTGGTTTGATAGTAGCATAGTTGGGATGGACAGTAGCTAGCACATTGGTTTGATAGTAGCATAGTTGGGATGGACAGTAGCTAGCACATTGGTTTGATAGTAGCATAGTTGGGATGGACAGTAGCTAGCACATTGGTTTGATAGTAGCATAGTTGGGATGGACAGTAGCTAGCACATTGGTTTGATAGCATCATAGTTGGGATGGACAGTAGCTAGGGCATTGGTTTGATAGTAGCATAGTTGGGATGGACTGTAGCTAGCGCATTGGTTTGATAGTAGCATAGTTGGAATGGACAGTAGCTAGCGCATTGGTTTGATAGTAGCATAGTTGGGATGGACAGTAGCTATTACATTGGTTTGATAGCATAGTTGGGATGGACAGTAGCTAGCACATTGGTTTGATAGTAGCATAGTTGGGATGGACAGTAGCTAGCACATTGGTTTGATAGTAGCATAGTTGGGATGGACAGTAGTTAGCACATTGGTTTGATAGTAGCATAGTTGGGATGGACAGTAGCTAGCACATTGGTTTGATAGTAGCATAGTTGGGATGGACAGTAGCTAGCACATTGGTTTGATAGTAGCATAGTTGGGATGGACAGTAGCTAGCACATTGGTTTGATAGTAGTATGGTTGGGATGGACAGTAGCTAGCACATTGGTTTGATAGCATCATAGTTGGGATGGACAGTAGCTAGCGCATTGGTTTGATAGTAGCATAGTTGGGATGGACAGTAGCTAGCGCATTGGTTTGATAGTAGCATAGTTGGGATGTACAGTAGCTAGCACATAGGTTTGATAGCATTGTTGGGATGGACAGTAGATAGCACATTGGTTTGATTGTAGCATAGTTGGGATGGACAGTAGATAGCACATTGGTTTGATAGTAGCATAGTTGGGATGGACAGTAGCTAGCACATTGGTTTGATAGCATCATAGTTGGGATGGACAGTAGCTAGCGCATTGGTTTGATAGTAGCATAGTTGGGATGGACAGTAGCTAGCGCACTGGTTTGATAGTAGCATAGTTGGGATGGACTGTAGCTAGCGCATTGGTTTGATAGTAGCATTGTTGGGATGGACAGTAGATAGCACATTGGTTTGATTGTAGCATAGTTGGGATGGACAGTAGCTAGCACATTGGTTTGATAGTAGCATAGTTGGGATGGACAGTAGCTAGCACATTGGTTTGATCGTAGCATTGTTGGGATTTAGCTAGCACAGGTTTGATAGTAGCATAGTTGGGATGTACAGTAGCTAGCACATTGGTTTGATAGTAGCATAGTTGGGATGTACAGTAGCTAGCACATTGGTTTGATAGTAGCATAGTTGGGATGGACAGTAGCTAGCACATTGGTTTGATAGTAGCATAGTTGGGATGGACAGTAGCTAGCACATTGGTTTGATAGTAGCATAGTTGGGATGTACAGTAGCTAGCACATAGGTTTGATAGCATTGTTGGGATGGACAGTAGATAGCACATTGGTTTGATTGTAGCATAGTTGGGATGGACAGTAGCTAGCACATTGGTTTGATAGTAGCATAGTTGGAATGGACAGTAGCTAGCACATTGGTTTGATAGTAGCATAGTTGGGATGGACAGTAGCTAGCACATTGGTTTGATAGCATCATAGTTGGGATGGACAGTAGCTAGCGCATTGGTTTGATAGTAGCATAGTTGGGATGGACATTAGCTAGCGCATTGGTTTGATAGTAGCATAGTTGGGATGGACAGTAGCTATTACATTGGTTTGATAGCATCATAGTTGGGATGGACAGTAGCTAGCGCATTGGTTTGATAGTAGCATAGTTGGGATGGACAGTAGCTAGCGCATTGGTTTGATAGTAGCATAGTTGGGATGGACAGTAGCTATTACATTGGTTTGATAGCATAGTTGGGATGGACAGTAGCTAGCACATTGGTTTGATAGCATCATAGTTGGGATGGACAGTAGCTAGCGCATTGGTTTGATAGTAGCATAGTTGGGATGGACTGTAGCAAGCGCATTGGTTTGATAGTAGCATAGTTGGGATGGACTGTAGCAAGCGCATTGGTTTGATAGTAGCATAGTTGGGATGGACTGTAGCAAGCGCATTGGTTTGATAGTAGCATAGTTGGAATGGACAGTAGCTAGCGCATTGGTTTGATAGTAGAATAGTTGGGATGGACAGTAGCTAGCACATTGGTTTGATAGCATCATAGTTGGGATGGACAGTAGCTAGCGCATTGGTTTGATAGTAGCATAGTTGGGATGGACAGTAGCTAGCACATAGGTTTGATAGCATTGTTGGGATGGACAGTAGATAGCACATTGGTTTGATTGTAGCATAGTTGGGATGGACAGTAGCTAGCACATTGGTTTGATAGTAGCATAGTTGGAATGGACAGTAGCTAGCACATTGGTTTGATAGTAGCATAGTTGGGATGGACTGTAGCAAGCGCATTGGTTTGATAGTAGCATAGTTGGGATGGACTGTAGCAAGCGCATTGGTTTGATAGTAGCATAGTTGGAATGGACAGTAGCTAGCGCATTGGTTTGATAGTAGAATAGTTGGGATGGACAGTAGCTAGCACATTGGTTTGATAGCATCATAGTTGGGATGGACAGTAGCTAGCGCATTGGTTTGATAGTAGCATAGTTGGGATGGACAGTAGCTAGCGCATTGGTTTGATAGTAGCATAGTTGGGATGGACAGTAGCTATTACATTGGTTTGATAGTAGAATAGTTGGGATGGACAGTAGCTAGCACATTGGTTTGATAGCATCATAGTTGGGATGGACAGTAGCTAGCGCATTGGTTTGATAGTAGCATAGTTGGGATGGACAGTAGCTAGCACATTGGTTTGATAGCATCATAGTTGGGATGGACAGTAGCTAGCGCATTGGTTTGATAGTAGCATAGTTGGGATGGACAGTAGCTAGCACATTGGTTTGATCGTAGCATTGTTGGGATTTAGCTAGCACAGGTTTGATAGTACCATAGTTGGGATGTACAGTAGCTAGCACATTGGTTTGATAGTAGCATAGTTGGGATGTACAGTAGCTAGCACATTGGTTTGATAGTAGCATAGTTGGGATGGACAGTAGCTAGCACATTGGTTTGATAGTAGCATAGTTGGGATGGACAGTAGCTAGCACTTTGGTTTGATAGTAGCATAGTTGGGATGTACAGTAGATAGCACATTGGTTTGATTGTAGCATAGTTGGGATGGACAGTAGCTAGCACATTGGTTTGATAGTAGCATAGTTGGAATGGACAGTAGCTAGCACATTGGTTTGATAGTAGCATAGTTGGGATGGACAGTAGCTAGCACATTGGTTTGATAGCATCATAGTTGGGATGGACAGTAGCTAGCGCATTGGTTTGATAGTAGCATAGTTGGGATGGACATTAGCTAGCGCATTGGTTTGATAGTAGCATAGTTGGGATGGACAGTAGCTATTACATTGGTTTGATAGCATCATAGTTGGGATGGACAGTAGCTAGCGCATTGGTTTGATAGCAGCATAGTTGGGATGGACAGTAGCTAGCGCATTGGTTTGATAGTAGCATAGTTGGGATGGACAGTAGCTATTACATTGGTTTGATAGCATAGTTGGGATGGACAGTAGCTAGCACATTGCTTTGATAGCATCATAGTTGGGATGGACAGTAGCTAGCGCATTGGTTTGATAGTAGCATAGTTGGGATGGACTGTAGCAAGCGCATTGGTTTGATAGTAGCATAGTTGGAATGGACAGTAGCTAGCGCATTGGTTTGATAGTAGAATAGTTGGGATGGACAGTAGCTAGCGCATTGGTTTGATAGTAGCATAGTTGGGATGGACAGTAGCTATTACATTGGTTTGATAGCATAGTTGGGATGGACAGTAGCTAGCACATTGGTTTGATAGCATCATAGTTGGGATGGACAGTAGCTAGCGCATTGGTTTGATAGTAGCATAGTTGGGATGGACAGTAGCTAGCGCATTGGTTTGATAGTAGCATAGTTGGGATGGACAGTAGCTATTACATTGGTTTGATAGTAGAATAGTTGGGATGGACAGTAGCTAGCACATTGGTTTGATAGCATCATAGTTGGGATGGACAGTAGCTAGCGCATTGGTTTGATAGTAGCATAGTTGGGATGGACAGTAGCTAGCGCATTGGTTTGATAGTAGCATAGTTGGGATGGACAGTAGCTAGCGCATTGGTTTGATAGTAGCATAGTTGGGATGTACAGTAGCTAGCACATAGGTTTGATAGCATTGTTGGGATGGACAGTAGATAGCACATTGGTTTGATTGTAGCATAGTTGGGATGGACAGTAGCTAGCACATTGGTTTGATAGTAGCATAGTTGGGATGGACAGTAGCTAGCACATTGGTTTGATAGCATCATAGTTGGGATGGACAGTAGCTAGCGCATTGGTTTCATAGTAGCATAGTTGGGATGGACAGTAGCTAGCGCATTGGTTTGATAGTAGCATAGTTGGGATGGACTGTAGCTAGCGCATTGGTTTGATAGTAGCATTGTTGGGATGGACAGTAGATAGCACATTGGTTTGATTGTAGCATAGTTGGGATGGACAGTAGCTAGCACATTGGTTTGATCGTAGCATTGTTGGGATTTAGCTAGCACAGGTTTGATAGTAGCATAGTTGGGATGTACAGTAGCTAGCACATTGGTTTGATAGTAGCATAGTTGGGATGTACAGTAGCTAGCACATTGGTTTGATAGTAGCATAGTTGGGATGGACAGTAGCTAGCACATTGGTTTGATAGTAGCATAGTTGGGATGGACAGTAGCTAGCACATTGGTTTGATAGTAGCATAGTTGGGATGGACAGTAGCTAGCACATTGGTTTGATAGCATCATAGTTGGGATGGACAGTAGCTAGGGCATTGGTTTGATAGTAGCATAGTTGGGATGGACAGTAGCTAGCGCATTGGTTTGATAGTAACATAGTCGGGATGGACTGTAGCTAGCGCATTGGTTTGATAGTAGCATAGTTGGGATGGACTGTAGCTAGCGCATTGGTTTGATAGTAGCATTGTTGGAATGGACAGTAGCTAGCGCATTGGTTTGATAGTAGCATAGTTGGGATGGACAGTAGCTATTACATTGGTTTGATAGCATAGTTGGGATGGACAGTAGCTAGCACATTGGTTTGATAGTAGCATAGTTGGGATGGACAGTAGCTAGCACATTGGTTTGATAGTAGCATAGTTGGGATGGACAGTAGTTAGCACATTGGTTTGATAGTAGCATAGTTGGGATGGACAGTAGCTAGCACATTGGTTTGATAGTAGCATAGTTGGGATGGACAGTAGCTAGCACATTGGTTTGATAGTAGCATAGTTGGGATGGACAGTAGCTAGCACATTGGTTTGATAGTAGCATAGTTGGGATGGACAGTAGCTAGCACATTGGTTTGATAGCATCATAGTTGGGATGGACAGTAGCTAGCGCATTGGTTTCATAGTAGCATAGTTGGGATGGACAGTAGCTAGCGCATTGGTTTGATAGTAGCATAGTTGGGATGGACTGTAGCTAGCGCATTGGTTTGATAGTAGCATTGTTGGGATGGACAGTAGATAGCACATTGGTTTGATTGTAGCATAGTTGGGATGGACAGTAGCTAGCACATTGGTTTGATAGTAGCATAGTTGGGATGGACAGTAGCTAGCACAGTGGTTTGATCGTAGCATTGTTGGGATTTAGCTAGCACAGGTTTGATAGTAGCATAGTTGGGATGTACAGTAGCTAGCACATTGGTTTGATAGTAGCATAGTTGGGATGTACAGTAGCTAGCACATTGGTTTGATAGTAGCATAGTTGGGATGGACAGTAGCTAGCACATTGGTTTGATAGTAGCATAGTTGGGATGTACAGTAGCTAGCACATAGGTTTGATAGCATTGTTGGGATGGACAGTAGATAGCACATTGGTTTGATTGTAGCATAGTTGGGATGGACAGTAGCTAGCACATTGGTTTGATAGTAGCATAGTTGGAATGGACAGTAGCTAGCACATTGGTTTGATAGTAGCATAGTTGGGATGGACAGTAGCTAGCACATTGGTTTGATAGCATCATAGTTGGGATGGACAGTAGCTAGCGCATTGGTTTGATAGTAGCATAGTTGGGATGGACATTAGCTAGCGCATTGGTTTGATAGTAGCATAGTTGGGATGGACAGTAGCTATTACATTGGTTTGATAGCATAGTTGGGATGGACAGTAGCTAGCACATTGGTTTGATAGCATCATAGTTGGGATGGACAGTAGCTAGCGCATTGGTTTGATAGTAGCATAGTTGGGATGGACAGTAGCTAGCGCATTGGTTTGATAGTAGCATAGTTGGGATGGACAGTAGCTATTACATTGGTTTGATAGCATAGTTGGGATGGACAGTAGCTAGCACATTGGTTTGATAGCATCATAGTTGGGATGGACAGTAGCTAGCGCATTGGTTTGATAGTAGCATAGTTGGGATGGACAGTAGCTAGCACATTGGTTTGATAGTAGCATAGTTGGGATGGACTGTAGCAAGCGCATTGGTTTGATAGTAGCATAGTTGGAATGGACAGTAGCTAGCGCATTGGTTTGATAGTAGAATAGTTGGGATGGACAGTAGCTAGCACATTGGTTTGATAGTAGCATAGTTGGGATGGACAGTAGCTATTACATTGGTTTGATAGCATAGTTGGGATGGACAGTAGCTAGCACATTGGTTTGATAGCATCATAGTTGGGATGGACAGTAGCTAGCGCATTGGTTTGATAGTAGCATAGTTGGGATGGACAGTAGCTAGCGCATTGGTTTGATAGTAGCATAGTTGGGATGGACAGTAGCTATTACATTGGTTTGATAGTAGAATAGTTGGGATGGACAGTAGCTAGCACATTGGTTTGATAGCATCATAGTTGGGATGGACAGTAGCTAGCGCATTGGTTTGATAGTAGCATAGTTGGGATGGACAGTAGCTAGCGCATTGGTTTGATAGCATCATAGTTGGGATGGACAGTAGCTAGCGCATTGGTTTGATAGTAGCATAGTTGGGATGGACAGTAGCTAGCGCATTGGTTTGATAGTAGCATAGTTGGGATGTACAGTAGCATAGTTGGGATGGACAGTAGCTAGCGCATTGGTTTGATAGTAGCATAGTTGGGATGTACAGTAGCTAGCACATAGGTTTGATAGCATTGTTGGGATGGACAGTAGATAGCACATTGGTTTGATTGTAGCATAGTTGGGATGGACAGTAGCTAGCACATTGGTTTGATAGTAGCATAGTTGGGATGGACAGTAGCTAGCACATTGGTTTGATAGCATCATAGTTGGGATGGACAGTAGCTAGCGCATTGGTTTCATAGTAGCATAGTTGGGATGGACAGTAGCTAGCGCATTGGTTTGATAGTAGCATAGTTGGGATGTACAGTAGCTAGCACATAGGTTTGATAGCATTGTTGGGATGGACAGTAGATAGCACATTGGTTTGATTGTAGCATAGTTGGGATGGACAGTAGCTAGCACATTGGTTTGATAGTAGCATAGTTGGGATGGACAGTAGCTAGCACATTGGTTTGATAGCATCATAGTTGGGATGGACAGTAGCTAGCGCATTGGTTTCATAGTAGCATAGTTGGGATGGACAGTAGCTAGCGCATTGGTTTGATAGTAGCATAGTTGGGATGGACTGTAGCTAGCGCATTGGTTTGATAGTAGCATTGTTGGGATGGACAGTAGATAGCACATTGGTTTGATTGTAGCATAGTTGGGATGGACAGTAGCTAGCACATTGGTTTGATAGTAGCATAGTTGGGATGGACAGTAGCTAGCACATTGGTTTGATCGTAGCATTGTTGGGATTTAGCTAGCACAGGTTTGATAGTAGCATAGTTGGGATGTACAGTAGCTAGCACATTGGTTTGATAGTAGCATAGTTGGGATGTACAGTAGCTAGCACATTGGTTTGATAGTAGCATAGTTGGGATGGACAGTAGCTAGCACATTGGTTTGATAGTAGCATAGTTGGGATGGACAGTAGCTAGCACATTGGTTTGATAGTAGCATAGTTGGGATGTACAGTAGCTAGCACATAGGTTTGATAGCATTGTTGGGATGGACAGTAGATAGCACATTGGTTTGATTGTAGCATAGTTGGGATGGACAGTAGCTAGCACATTGGTTTGATAGTACCATAGTTGGAATGGACAGTAGCTAGCACATTGGTTTGATAGCATCATAGTTGGGATGGACAGTAGCTAGCGCATTGGTTTGATAGTAGCATAGTTGGGATGGACATTAGCTAGCGCATTGGTTTGATAGTAGCATAGTTGGGATGGACAGTAGCTATTACATTGGTTTGATAGCATAGTTGGGATGGACAGTAGCTAGCACATTGGTTTGATAGCATCATAGTTGGGATGGACAGTAGCTAGCGCATTGGTTTGATAGTAGCATAGTTGGGATGGACAGTAGCTAGCGCATTGGTTTGATAGTAGCATAGTTGGGATGGACAGTAGCTATTACATTGGTTTGATAGCATAGTTGGGATGGACAGTAGCTAGCACATTGGTTTGATAGCATCATAGTTGGGATGGACAGTAGCTAGCGCATTGGTTTGATAGTAGCATAGTTGGGATGGACAGTAGCTAGCACATTGGTTTGATAGTAGCATAGTTGGGATGGACTGTAGCAAGCGCATTGGTTTGATAGTAGCATAGTTGGAATGGACAGTAGCTAGCGCATTGGTTTGATAGTAGAATAGTTGGGATGGACAGTAGCTAGCACATTGGTTTGATAGTAGCATAGTTGGGATGGACAGTAGCTATTACATTGGTTTGATAGCATAGTTGGGATGGACAGTAGCTAGCACATTGGTTTGATAGCATCATAGTTGGGATGGACAGTAGCTAGCGCATTGGTTTGATAGTAGCATAGTTGGGATGGACAGTAGCTAGCACATTGGTTTGATAGCATCATAGTTGGGATGGACAGTAGCTAGCGCATTGGTTTCATAGTAGCATAGTTGGGATGGACAGTAGCTAGCGCATTGGTTTGATAGTAGCATAGTTGGGATGGACTGTAGCTAGCGCATTGGTTTGATAGTAGCATTGTTGGGATGGACAGTAGATAGCACATTGGTTTGATTGTAGCATAGTTGGGATGGACAGTAGCTAGCACATTGGTTTGATAGTAGCATAGTTGGGATGGACAGTAGCTAGCACATTGGTTTGATCGTAGCATTGTTGGGATTTAGCTAGCACAGGTTTGATAGTAGCATAGTTGGGATGTACAGTAGCTAGCACATTGGTTTGATAGTAGCATAGTTGGGATGTACAGTAGCTAGCACATTGGTTTGATAGTAGCATAGTTGGGATGGACAGTAGCTAGCACATTGGTTTGATAGTAGCATAGTTGGGATGGACAGTAGCTAGCACATTGGTTTGATAGTAGCATAGTTGGGATGTACAGTAGCTAGCACATAGGTTTGATAGCATTGTTGGGATGGACAGTAGATAGCACATTGGTTTGATTGTAGCATAGTTGGGATGGACAGTAGCTAGCACATTGGTTTGATAGTAGCATAGTTGGCATGGACAGTAGCTAGCACATTGGTTTGATAGTAGCATAGTTGGGATGGACAGTAGCTAGCACATTGGTTTGATAGCATCATAGTTGGGATGGACAGTAGCTAGCGCATTGGTTTGATAGTAGCATAGTTGGGATGGACATTAGCTAGCGCATTGGTTTGATAGTAGCATAGTTGGGATGGACAGTAGCTATTACATTGGTTTGATAGCATAGTTGGGATGGACAGTAGCTAGCACATTGGTTTGATAGCATCATAGTTGGGATGGACAGTAGCTAGCGCATTGGTTTGATAGTAGCATAGTTGGGATGGACAGTAGCTAGCGCATTGGTTTGATAGTAGCATAGTTGGGATGGACAGTAGCTAGCGCATTGGTTTGATAGTAGCATAGTTGGGATGGACTGTAGCTAGCGCATTGGTTTGATAGTAGCATTGTTGGGATGGACAGTAGATAGCACATTGGTTTGATAGTAGCATAGTTGGGATGGACAGTAGCTAGCACATTGGTTTGATAGTAGCATAGTTGGGATGGACAGTAGCTAGCACATTGGTTTGATAGCATCATAGTTGGGATGGACAGTAGCTAGCGCATTGGTTTCATAGTAGCATAGTTGGGATGGACAGTAGCTAGCGCATTGGTTTGATAGTAGCATAGTTGGGATGGACTGTAGCTAGCGCATTGGTTTGATAGTAGCATTGTTGGGATGGACAGTAGATAGCACATTGGTTTGATTGTAGCATAGTTGGGATGGACAGTAGCTAGCACATTGGTTTGATAGTAGCATAGTTGGGATGGACAGTAGCTAGCACAGTGGTTTGATCGTAGCATTGTTGGGATTTAGCTAGCACAGGTTTGATAGTAGCATAGTTGGGATGTACAGTAGCTAGCACATTGGTTTGATAGTAGCATAGTTGGGATGTACAGTAGCTAGCACATTGGTTTGATAGTAGCATAGTTGGGATGGACAGTAGCTAGCACATTGGTTTGATAGTAGCATAGTTGGGATGTACAGTAGCTAGCACATAGGTTTGATAGCATTGTTGGGATGGACAGTAGATAGCACATTGGTTTGATTGTAGCATAGTTGGGATGGACAGTAGCTAGCACATTGGTTTGATAGTAGCATAGTTGGAATGGACAGTAGCTAGCACATTGGTTTGATAGTAGCATAGTTGGGATGGACAGTAGCTAGCACATTGGTTTGATAGCATCATAGTTGGGATGGACAGTAGCTAGCGCATTGGTTTGATAGTAGCATAGTTGGGATGGACATTAGCTAGCGCATTGGTTTGATAGTAGCATAGTTGGGATGGACAGTAGCTATTACATTGGTTTGATAGCATAGTTGGGATGGACAGTAGCTAGCACATTGGTTTGATAGCATCATAGTTGGGATGGACAGTAGCTAGCGCATTGGTTTGATAGTAGCATAGTTGGGATGGACAGTAGCTAGCGCATTGGTTTGATAGTAGCATAGTTGGGATGGACAGTAGCTATTACATTGGTTTGATAGCATAGTTGGGATGGACAGTAGCTAGCACATTGGTTTGATAGCATCATAGTTGGGATGGACAGTAGCTAGCGCATTGGTTTGATAGTAGCATAGTTGGGATGGACAGTAGCTAGCACATTGGTTTGATAGTAGCATAGTTGGGATGGACTGTAGCAAGCGCATTGGTTTGATAGTAGCATAGTTGGAATGGACAGTAGCTAGCGCATTGGTTTGATAGTAGAATAGTTGGGATGGACAGTAGCTAGCACATTGGTTTGATAGTAGCATAGTTGGGATGGACAGTAGCTATTACATTGGTTTGATAGCATAGTTGGGATGGACAGTAGCTAGCACATTGGTTTGATAGCATCATAGTTGGGATGGACAGTAGCTAGCGCATTGGTTTGATAGTAGCATAGTTGGGATGGACAGTAGCTAGCGCATTGGTTTGATAGTAGCATAGTTGGGATGGACAGTAGCTATTACATTGGTTTGATAGTAGAATAGTTGGGATGGACAGTAGCTAGCACATTGGTTTGATAGCATCATAGTTGGGATGGACAGTAGCTAGCGCATTGGTTTGATAGTAGCATAGTTGGGATGGACAGTAGCTAGCGCATTGGTTTGATAGCATCATAGTTGGTATGGACAGTAGCTAGCGCATTGGTTTGATAGTAGCATAGTTGGGATGGACAGTAGCTAGCGCATTGGTTTGATAGTAGCATAGTTGGGATGTACAGTAGCATAGTTGGGATGGACAGTAGCTAGCGCATTGGTTTGATAGTAGCATAGTTGGGATGTACAGTAGCTAGCACATAGGTTTGATAGCATTGTTGGGATGGACAGTAGATAGCACATTGGTTTGATTGTAGCATAGTTGGGATGGACAGTAGCTAGCACATTGGTTTGATAGTAGCATAGTTGGGATGGACAGTAGCTAGCACATTGGTTTGATAGCATCATAGTTGGGATGGACAGTAGCTAGCGCATTGGTTTCATAGTAGCATAGTTGGGATGGACAGTAGCTAGCGCATTGGTTTGATAGTAGCATAGTTGGGATGTACAGTAGCTAGCACATAGGTTTGATAGCATTGTTGGGATGGACAGTAGATAGCACATTGGTTTGATTGTAGCATAGTTGGGATGGACAGTAGCTAGCACATTGGTTTGATAGTAGCATAGTTGGGATGGACAGTAGCTAGCACATTGGTTTGATAGCATCATAGTTGGGATGGACAGTAGCTAGCGCATTGGTTTCATAGTAGCATAGTTGGGATGGACAGTAGCTAGCGCATTGGTTTGATAGTAGCATAGTTGGGATGGACTGTAGCTAGCGCATTGGTTTGATAGTAGCATTGTTGGGATGGACAGTAGATAGCACATTGGTTTGATTGTAGCATAGTTGGGATGGACAGTAGCTAGCACATTGGTTTGATAGTAGCATAGTTGGGATGGACAGTAGCTAGCACATTGGTTTGATCGTAGCATTGTTGGGATTTAGCTAGCACAGGTTTGATAGTAGCATAGTTGGGATGTACAGTAGCTAGCACATTGGTTTGATAGTAGCATAGTTGGGATGTACAGTAGCTAGCACATTGGTTTGATAGTAGCATAGTTGGGATGGACAGTAGCTAGCACATTGGTTTGATAGTAGCATAGTTGGGATGGACAGTAGCTAGCACATTGGTTTGATAGTAGCATAGTTGGGATGGACAGTAGCTAGCACATTGGTTTGATAGTAGCATAGTTGGGATGTACAGTAGCTAGCACATAGGTTTGATAGCATTGTTGGGATGGACAGTAGATAGCACATTGGTTTGATTGTAGCATAGTTGGGATGGACAGTAGCTAGCACATTGGTTTGATAGTAGCATAGTTGGAATGGACAGTAGCTAGCACATTGGTTTGATAGTAGCATAGTTGGGATGGACAGTAGCTAGCACATTGGTTTGATAGCATCATAGTTGGGATGGACAGTAGCTAGCGCATTGGTTTGATAGTAGCATAGTTGGGATGGACATTAGCTAGCGCATTGGTTTGATAGTAGCATAGTTGGGATGGACAGTAGCTATTACATTGGTTTGATAGCATAGTTGGGATGGACAGTAGCTAGCACATTGGTTTGATAGCATCATAGTTGGGATGGACAGTAGCTAGCGCATTGGTTTGATAGTAGCATAGTTGGGATGGACAGTAGCTAGCGCATTGGTTTGATAGTAGCATAGTTGGGATGGACAGTAGCTAGCGCATTGGTTTGATAGTAGCATAGTTGGGATGGACTGTAGCTAGCGCATTGGTTTGATAGTAGCATTGTTGGGATGGACAGTAGATAGCACATTGGTTTGATAGTAGCATAGTTGGGATGGACAGTAGCTAGCACATTGGTTTGATAGTAGCATAGTTGGGATGGACAGTAGCTAGCACATTGGTTTGATAGCATCATAGTTGGGATGGACAGTAGCTAGCGCATTGGTTTCATAGTAGCATAGTTGGGATGGACAGTAGCTAGCGCATTGGTTTGATAGTAGCATAGTTGGGATGGACTGTAGCTAGCGCATTGGTTTGATAGTAGCATTGTTGGGATGGACAGTAGATAGCACATTGGTTTGATTGTAGCATAGTTGGGATGGACAGTAGCTAGCACATTGGTTTGATAGTAGCATAGTTGGGATGGACAGTAGCTAGCACAGTGGTTTGATCGTAGCATTGTTGGGATTTAGCTAGCACAGGTTTGATAGTAGCATAGTTGGGATGTACAGTAGCTAGCACATTGGTTTGATAGTAGCATAGTTGGGATGTACAGTAGCTAGCACATTGGTTTGATAGTAGCATAGTTGGGATGGACAGTAGCTAGCACATTGGTTTGATAGTAGCATAGTTGGGATGTACAGTAGCTAGCACATAGGTTTGATAGCATTGTTGGGATGGACAGTAGATAGCACATTGGTTTGATTGTAGCATAGTTGGGATGGACAGTAGCTAGCACATTGGTTTGATAGTAGCATAGTTGGAATGGACAGTAGCTAGCACATTGGTTTGATAGTAGCATAGTTGGGATGGACAGTAGCTAGCACATTGGTTTGATAGCATCATAGTTGGGATGGACAGTAGCTAGCGCATTGGTTTGATAGTAGCATAGTTGGGATGGACATTAGCTAGCGCATTGGTTTGATAGTAGCATAGTTGGGATGGACAGTAGCTATTACATTGGTTTGATAGCATAGTTGGGATGGACAGTAGCTAGCACATTGGTTTGATAGCATCATAGTTGGGATGGACAGTAGCTAGCGCATTGGTTTGATAGTAGCATAGTTGGGATGGACAGTAGCTAGCGCATTGGTTTGATAGTAGCATAGTTGGGATGGACAGTAGCTATTACATTGGTTTGATAGCATAGTTGGGATGGACAGTAGCTAGCACATTGGTTTGATAGCATCATAGTTGGGATGGACAGTAGCTAGCGCATTGGTTTGATAGTAGCATAGTTGGGATGGACAGTAGCTAGCACATTGGTTTGATAGTAGCATAGTTGGGATGGACTGTAGCAAGCGCATTGGTTTGATAGTAGCATAGTTGGAATGGACAGTAGCTAGCGCATTGGTTTGATAGTAGAATAGTTGGGATGGACAGTAGCTAGCACATTGGTTTGATAGTAGCATAGTTGGGATGGACAGTAGCTATTACATTGGTTTGATAGCATAGTTGGGATGGACAGTAGCTAGCACATTGGTTTGATAGCATCATAGTTGGGATGGACAATAGCTAGCGCATTGGTTTGATAGTAGCATAGTTGGGATGGACAGTAGCTAGCGCATTGGTTTGATAGTAGCATAGTTGGGATGGACAGTAGCTATTACATTGGTTTGATAGTAGAATAGTTGGGATGGACAGTAGCTAGCACATTGGTTTGATAGCATCATAGTTGGGATGGACAGTAGCTAGCGCATTGGTTTGATAGTAGCATAGTTGGGATGTACAGTAGCATAGTTGGGATGGACAGTAGCTAGCGCATTGGTTTGATAGTAGCATAGTTGGGATGTACAGTAGCTAGCACATAGGTTTGATAGCATTGTTGGGATGGACAGTAGATAGCACATTGGTTTGATTGTAGCATAGTTGGGATGGACAGTAGCTAGCACATTGGTTTGATAGTAGCATAGTTGGGATGGACAGTAGCTAGCACATTGGTTTGATAGCATCATAGTTGGGATGGACAGTAGCTAGCGCATTGGTTTCATAGTAGCATAGTTGGGATGGACAGTAGCTAGCGCATTGGTTTGATAGTAGCATAGTTGGGATGTACAGTAGCTAGCACATAGGTTTGATAGCATTGTTGGGATGGACAGTAGATAGCACATTGGTTTGATTGTAGCATAGTTGGGATGGACAGTAGCTAGCACATTGGTTTGATAGTAGCATAGTTGGGATGGACAGTAGCTAGCACATTGGTTTGATAGCATCATAGTTGGGATGGACAGTAGCTAGCGCATTGGTTTCATAGTAGCATAGTTGGGATGGACAGTAGCTAGCGCATTGGTTTGATAGTAGCATAGTTGGGATGGACTGTAGCTAGCGCATTGGTTTGATAGTAGCATTGTTGGGATGGACAGTAGATAGCACATTGGTTTGATTGTAGCATAGTTGGGATGGACAGTAGCTAGCACATTGGTTTGATAGTAGCATAGTTGGGATGGACAGTAGCTAGCACATTGGTTTGATCGTAGCATTGTTGGGATTTAGCTAGCACAGGTTTGATAGTAGCATAGTTGGGATGTACAGTAGCTAGCACATTGGTTTGATAGTAGCATAGTTGGGATGTACAGTAGCTAGCACATTGGTTTGATAGTAGCATAGTTGGGATGGACAGTAGCTAGCACATTGGTTTGATAGTAGCATAGTTGGGATGGACAGTAGCTAGCACATTGGTTTGATAGTAGCATAGTTGGGATGTACAGTAGCTAGCACATAGGTTTGATAGCATTGTTGGGATGGACAGTAGATAGCACATTGGTTTGATTGTAGCATAGTTGGGATGGACAGTAGCTAGCACATTGGTTTGATAGTACCATAGTTGGAATGGACAGTAGCTAGCACATTGGTTTGATAGCATCATAGTTGGGATGGACAGTAGCTAGCGCATTGGTTTGATAGTAGCATAGTTGGGATGGACATTAGCTAGCGCATTGGTTTGATAGTAGCATAGTTGGGATGGACAGTAGCTATTACATTGGTTTGATAGCATAGTTGGGATGGACAGTAGCTAGCACATTGGTTTGATAGCATCATAGTTGGGATGGACAGTAGCTAGCGCATTGGTTTGATAGTAGCATAGTTGGGATGGACAGTAGCTAGCGCATTGGTTTGATAGTAGCATAGTTGGGATGGACAGTAGCTATTACATTGGTTTGATAGCATAGTTGGGATGGACAGTAGCTAGCACATTGGTTTGATAGCATCATAGTTGGGATGGACAGTAGCTAGCGCATTGGTTTGATAGTAGCATAGTTGGGATGGACAGTAGCTAGCACATTGGTTTGATAGTAGCATAGTTGGGATGGACTGTAGCAAGCGCATTGGTTTGATAGTAGCATAGTTGGAATGGACAGTAGCTAGCGCATTGGTTTGATAGTAGAATAGTTGGGATGGACAGTAGCTAGCACATTGGTTTGATAGTAGCATAGTTGGGATGGACAGTAGCTATTACATTGGTTTGATAGCATAGTTGGGATGGACAGTAGCTAGCACATTGGTTTGATAGCATCATAGTTGGGATGGACAGTAGCTAGCGCATTGGTTTGATAGTAGCATAGTTGAGATGGACAGTAGCTAGCACATTGGTTTGATAGCATCATAGTTGGGATGGACAGTAGCTAGCGCATTGGTTTCATAGTAGCATAGTTGGGATGGACAGTAGCTAGCGCATTGGTTTGATAGTAGCATAGTTGGGATGGACTGTAGCTAGCGCATTGGTTTGATAGTAGCATTGTTGGGATGGACAGTAGATAGCACATTGGTTTGATTGTAGCATAGTTGGGATGGACAGTAGCTAGCACATTGGTTTGATAGTAGCATAGTTGGGATGGACAGTAGCTAGCACATTGGTTTGATCGTAGCATTGTTGGGATTTAGCTAGCACAGGTTTGATAGTAGCATAGTTGGGATGTACAGTAGCTAGCACATTGGTTTGATAGTAGCATAGTTGGGATGTACAGTAGCTAGCACATTGGTTTGATAGTAGCATAGTTGGGATGGACAGTAGCTAGCACATTGGTTTGATAGTAGCATAGTTGGGATGGACAGTAGCTAGCACATTGGTTTGATAGTAGCATAGTTGGGATGTACAGTAGCTAGCACATAGGTTTGATAGCATTGTTGGGATGGACAGTAGATAGCACATTGGTTTGATTGTAGCATAGTTGGGATGGACAGTAGCTAGCACATTGGTTTGATAGTAGCATAGTTGGAATGGACAGTAGCTAGCACATTGGTTTGATAGTAGCATAGTTGGGATGGACAGTAGCTAGCACATTGGTTTGATAGCATCATAGTTGGGATGGACAGTAGCTAGCGCATTGGTTTGATAGTAGCATAGTTGGGATGGACATTAGCTAGCGCATTGGTTTGATAGTAGCATAGTTGGGATGGACAGTAGCTATTACATTGGTTTGATAGCATAGTTGGGATGGACAGTAGCTAGCACATTGGTTTGATAGCATCATAGTTGGGATGGACAGTAGCTAGCGCATTGGTTTGATAGTAGCATAGTTGGGATGGACAGTAGCTAGCGCATTGGTTTGATAGTAGCATAGTTGGGATGGACAGTAGCTATTACATTGGTTTGATAGCATAGTTGGGATGGACAGTAGCTAGCACATTGGTTTGATAGCATCATAGTTGGGATGGACAGTAGCTAGCGCATTGGTTTGATAGTAGCATAGTTGGGATGGACAGTAGCTAGCACATTGGTTTGATAGTAGCATAGTTGGGATGGACTGTAGCAAGCGCATTGGTTTGATAGTAGCATAGTTGGAATGGACAGTAGCTAGCGCATTGGTTTGATAGTAGAATAGTTGGGATGGACAGTAGCTAGCACATTGGTTTGATAGTAGCATAGTTGGGATGGACAGTAGCTATTACATTGGTTTGATAGCATAGTTGGGATGGACAGTAGCTAGCACATTGGTTTGATAGCATCATAGTTGGGATGGACAGAAGCTAGCGCATTGGTTTGATAGTAGCATAGTTGGGATGGACAGTAGCTAGCACATTGGTTTGATAGTAGCATAGTTGGGATGGACAGTAGCTAGCACATTGGTTTGATGGATGGACAGTAGCTAGCACATAGGTTTGATAGCATTGTTGGGATGGACAGTAGATAGCACATTGGTTTGATTGTAGCATAGTTGGGATGGACAGTAGCTAGCACATTGGTTTGATAGTAGCATTGTTGGGATGGACAGTAGCTAGCACATTGGTTTGATAGTAGCATAGTTGGGATGGACAGTAGCTAGCACATTGGTTTGATAGTAGCATAGTTGGGATGGACAGTAGCTAGCACATTGGTTTGATAGTAGCATAGTTGGGATGGACAGTAGCTTGCAAGTTGGTTTGATAGTAGTATAGTTGGGATGGACAGTAGCTAGCACATTGGTTTGATAGCATCATAGTTGGGATGGACAGTAGCTAGCGCATTGGTTTGATAGTAGTGTAGTTGGGATGTACAGTAGCTAGCACATAGGTTTGATAGCATTGTTGGGATGTACAGTAGATAGCACATTGGTTTGATTGTAGCATAGTTGGGATGGACAGTAGCTAGCACATTGGTTTGATAGTAGCATAGTTGGGATGGACAGTAGCTAGCGCATTGGTTTGATAGTAGCATAGTTGGGATGGACTGTAGCTAGCGCATTGGTTTGATTGTAGCATCATTGGGATGGACAGTAGCTAGCACATTGGTTTGATAGTAGCATAGTTGGGATGGACAGTAGCTAGCACATTGGTTTGATAGTAGCATAGTTGGGATGGACAGTAGCTAGCACATTGGTTTGATAGTAGCATAGTTGGGATGGACAGTAGCTAGCACATTGGTTTGATAGTAGCATAGTTGGGATGGACAGTAGCTAGCACATTGGTTTGATAGCATCATAGTTGGGATGGACAGTAGCTAGGGCATTGGTTTGATAGTAGCATAGTTGGGATGGACAGTAGCTAGCGCATTGGTTTGATAGTAACATAGTCGGGATGGACTGTAGCTAGCGCATTGGTTTGATAGTAGCATAGTTGGGATGGACTGTAGCTAGCGCATTGGTTTGATAGTAGCATAGTTGGAATGGACAGTAGCTAGCGCATTGGTTTGATAGTAGCATAGTTGGGATGGACAGTAGCTATTACATTGGTTTGATAGCATAGTTGGGATGGACAGTAGCTAGCACATTGGTTTGATAGTAACATAGTTGGGATGGACAGTAGCTAGCACATTGGTTTGATAGTAGCATAGTTGGGATGGACAGTAGTTAGCACATTGGTTTGATAGTAGCATAGTTGGGATGGACAGTAGCTAGCACATTGGTTTGATAGTAGCATAGTTGGGATGGACAGTAGCTAGCACATTGGTTTGATAGTAGCATAGTTGGGATGGACAGTAGCTATCACATTGGTTTGATAGCATCATAGTTGGGATGGACAGTAGCTAGCGCATTGGTTTCATAGTAGCATAGTTGGGATGGACAGTAGCTAGCGCATTGGTTTGATAGTAGCATAGTTGGGATGGACTGTAGCTAGCGCATTGGTTTGATAGTAGCATTGTTGGGATGGACAGTAGATAGCACATTGGTTTGATTGTAGCATAGTTGGGATGGACAGTAGCTAGCACATTGGTTTGATAGTAGCATAGTTGGGATGGACAGTAGCTAGCACATTGGTTTGATCGTAGCATTGTTGGGATTTAGCTAGCACAGGTTTGATAGTAGCATAGTTGGGATGTACAGTAGCTAGCACATTGGTTTGATAGTAGCATAGTTGGGATGGACAGTAGCTAGCACATTGGTTTGATAGTAGCATAGTTGGGATGGACAGTAGCTAGCACATTGGTTTGATAGCATCATAGTTGGGATGGACAGTAGCTAGCGCATTGGTTTCATAGTAGCATAGTTGGGATGGACAGTAGCTAGCGCATTGGTTTGATAGTAGCATAGTTGGGATGTACAGTAGCTAGCACATAGGTTTGATAGCATTGTTGGGATGGACAGTAGATAGCACATTGGTTTGATTGTAGCATAGTTGGGATGGACAGTAGCTAGCACATTGGTTTGATAGTAGCATAGTTGGGATGGACAGTAGCTAGCACATTGGTTTGATAGCATCATAGTTGGGATGGACAGTAGCTAGCGCATTGGTTTCATAGTAGCATAGTTGGGATGGACAGTAGCTAGCGCATTGGTTTGATAGTAGCATAGTTGGGATGGACTGTAGCTAGCGCATTGGTTTGATAGTAGCATTGTTGGGATGGACAGTAGATAGCACATTGGTTTGATTGTAGCATAGTTGGGATGGACAGTAGCTAGCACATTGGTTTGATAGTAGCATAGTTGGGATGGACAGTAGCTAGCACATTGGTTTGATCGTAGCATTGTTGGGATTTAGCTAGCACAGGTTTGATAGTAGCATAGTTGGGATGTACAGTAGCTAGCACATTGGTTTGATAGTAGCATAGTTGGGATGTACAGTAGCTAGCACATTGGTTTGATAGTAGCATAGTTGGGATGGACAGTAGCTAGCACATTGGTTTGATAGTAGCATAGTTGGGATGGACAGTAGCTAGCACATTGGTTTGATAGTAGCATAGTTGGGATGTACAGTAGCTAGCACATAGGTTTGATAGCATTGTTGGGATGGACAGTAGATAGCACATTGGTTTGATTGTAGCATAGTTGGGATGGACAGTAGCTAGCACATTGGTTTGATAGTACCATAGTTGGAATGGACAGTAGCTAGCACATTGGTTTGATAGCATCATAGTTGGGATGGACAGTAGCTAGCGCATTGGTTTGATAGTAGCATAGTTGGGATGGACATTAGCTAGCGCATTGGTTTGATAGTAGCATAGTTGGGATGGACAGTAGCTATTACATTGGTTTGATAGCATAGTTGGGATGGACAGTAGCTAGCACATTGGTTTGATAGCATCATAGTTGGGATGGACAGTAGCTAGCGCATTGGTTTGATAGTAGCATAGTTGGGATGGACAGTAGCTAGCGCATTGGTTTGATAGTAGCATAGTTGGGATGGACAGTAGCTATTACATTGGTTTGATAGCATAGTTGGGATGGACAGTAGCTAGCACATTGGTTTGATAGCATCATAGTTGGGATGGACAGTAGCTAGCGCATTGGTTTGATAGTAGCATAGTTGGGATGGACAGTAGCTAGCACATTGGTTTGATAGTAGCATAGTTGGGATGGACTGTAGCAAGCGCATTGGTTTGATAGTAGCATAGTTGGAATGGACAGTAGCTAGCGCATTGGTTTGATAGTAGAATAGTTGGGATGGACAGTAGCTAGCACATTGGTTTGATAGTAGCATAGTTGGGATGGACAGTAGCTATTACATTGGTTTGATAGCATAGTTGGGATGGACAGTAGCTAGCACATTGGTTTGATAGCATCATAGTTGGGATGGACAGTAGCTAGCGCATTGGTTTGATAGTAGCATAGTTGGGATGGACAGTAGCTAGCACATTGGTTTGATAGCATCATAGTTGGGATGGACAGTAGCTAGCGCATTGGTTTCATAGTAGCATAGTTGGGATGGACAGTAGCTAGCGCATTGGTTTGATAGTAGCATAGTTGGGATGGACTGTAGCTAGCGCATTGGTTTGATAGTAGCATTGTTGGGATGGACAGTAGATAGCACATTGGTTTGATTGTAGCATAGTTGGGATGGACAGTAGCTAGCACATTGGTTTGATAGTAGCATAGTTGGGATGGACAGTAGCTAGCACATTGGTTTGATCGTAGCATTGTTGGGATTTAGCTAGCACAGGTTTGATAGTAGCATAGTTGGGATGTACAGTAGCTAGCACATTGGTTTGATAGTAGCATAGTTGGGATGTACAGTAGCTAGCACATTGGTTTGATAGTAGCATAGTTGGGATGGACAGTAGCTAGCACATTGGTTTGATAGTAGCATAGTTGGGATGGACAGTAGCTAGCACATTGGTTTGATAGTAGCATAGTTGGGATGTACAGTAGCTAGCACATAGGTTTGATAGCATTGTTGGGATGGACAGTAGATAGCACATTGGTTTGATTGTAGCATAGTTGGGATGGACAGTAGCTAGCACATTGGTTTGATAGTAGCATAGTTGGAATGGACAGTAGCTAGCACATTGGTTTGATAGTAGCATAGTTGGGATGGACAGTAGCTAGCACATTGGTTTGATAGCATCATAGTTGGGATGGACAGTAGCTAGCGCATTGGTTTGATAGTAGCATAGTTGGGATGGACATTAGCTAGCGCATTGGTTTGATAGTAGCATAGTTGGGATGGACAGTAGCTATTACATTGGTTTGATAGCATAGTTGGGATGGACAGTAGCTAGCACATTGGTTTGATAGCATCATAGTTGGGATGGACAGTAGCTAGCGCATTGGTTTGATAGTAGCATAGTTGGGATGGACAGTAGCTAGCGCATTGGTTTGATAGTAGCATAGTTGGGATGGACAGTAGCTATTACATTGGTTTGATAGCATAGTTGGGATGGACAGTAGCTAGCACATTGGTTTGATAGCATCATAGTTGGGATGGACAGTAGCTAGCGCATTGGTTTGATAGTAGCATAGTTGGGATGGACAGTAGCTAGCACATTGGTTTGATAGTAGCATAGTTGGGATGGACTGTAGCAAGCGCATTGGTTTGATAGTAGCATAGTTGGAATGGACAGTAGCTAGCGCATTGGTTTGATAGTAGAATAGTTGGGATGGACAGTAGCTAGCACATTGGTTTGATAGTAGCATAGTTGGGATGGACAGTAGCTATTACATTGGTTTGATAGCATAGTTGGGATGGACAGTAGCTAGCACATTGGTTTGATAGCATCATAGTTGGGATGGACAGAAGCTAGCGCATTGGTTTGATAGTAGCATAGTTGGGATGGACAGTAGCTAGCACATTGGTTTGATAGTAGCATAGTTGGGATGGACAGTAGCTAGCACATTGGTTTGATGGATGGACAGTAGCTAGCACATAGGTTTGATAGCATTGTTGGGATGGACAGTAGATAGCACATTGGTTTGATTGTAGCATAGTTGGGATGGACAGTAGCTAGCACATTGGTTTGATAGTAGCATTGTTGGGATGGACAGTAGCTAGCACATTGGTTTGATAGTAGCATAGTTGGGATGGACAGTAGCTAGCACATTGGTTTGATAGTAGCATAGTTGGGATGGACAGTAGCTAGCACATTGGTTTGATAGTAGCATAGTTGGGATGGACAGTAGCTTGCAAGTTGGTTTGATAGTAGTATAGTTGGGATGGACAGTAGCTAGCACATTGGTTTGATAGCATCATAGTTGGGATGGACAGTAGCTAGCGCATTGGTTTGATAGTAGTGTAGTTGGGATGTACAGTAGCTAGCACATAGGTTTGATAGCATTGTTGGGATGTACAGTAGATAGCACATTGGTTTGATTGTAGCATAGTTGGGATGGACAGTAGCTAGCACATTGGTTTGATAGTAGCATAGTTGGGATGGACAGTAGCTAGCGCATTGGTTTGATAGTAGCATAGTTGGGATGGACTGTAGCTAGCGCATTGGTTTGATTGTAGCATCATTGGGATGGACAGTAGCTAGCACATTGGTTTGATAGTAGCATAGTTGGGATGGACAGTAGCTAGCACATTGGTTTGATAGTAGCATAGTTGGGATGGACAGTAGCTAGCACATTGGTTTGATAGTAGCATAGTTGGGATGGACAGTAGCTAGCACATTGGTTTGATAGTAGCATAGTTGGGATGGACAGTAGCTAGCACATTGGTTTGATAGCATCATAGTTGGGATGGACAGTAGCTAGGGCATTGGTTTGATAGTAGCATAGTTGGGATGGACAGTAGCTAGCGCATTGGTTTGATAGTAACATAGTCGGGATGGACTGTAGCTAGCGCATTGGTTTGATAGTAGCATAGTTGGGATGGACTGTAGCTAGCGCATTGGTTTGATAGTAGCATAGTTGGAATGGACAGTAGCTAGCGCATTGGTTTGATAGTAGCATAGTTGGGATGGACAGTAGCTATTACATTGGTTTGATAGCATAGTTGGGATGGACAGTAGCTAGCACATTGGTTTGATAGTAACATAGTTGGGATGGACAGTAGCTAGCACATTGGTTTGATAGTAGCATAGTTGGGATGGACAGTAGTTAGCACATTGGTTTGATAGTAGCATAGTTGGGATGGACAGTAGCTAGCACATTGGTTTGATAGTAGCATAGTTGGGATGGACAGTAGCTAGCACATTGGTTTGATAGTAGCATAGTTGGGATGGACAGTAGCTATCACATTGGTTTGATAGCATCATAGTTGGGATGGACAGTAGCTAGCGCATTGGTTTCATAGTAGCATAGTTGGGATGGACAGTAGCTAGCGCATTGGTTTGATAGTAGCATAGTTGGGATGGACTGTAGCTAGCGCATTGGTTTGATAGTAGCATTGTTGGGATGGACAGTAGATAGCACATTGGTTTGATTGTAGCATAGTTGGGATGGACAGTAGCTAGCACATTGGTTTGATAGTAGCATAGTTGGGATGGACAGTAGCTAGCACATTGGTTTGATCGTAGCATTGTTGGGATTTAGCTAGCACAGGTTTGATAGTAGCATAGTTGGGATGTACAGTAGCTAGCACATTGGTTTGATAGTAGCATAGTTGGGATGTACAGTAGCTAGCACATTGGTTTGATAGTAGCATAGTTGGGATGGACAGTAGCTAGCACATTGGTTTGATAGTAGCATAGTTGGGATGGACAGTAGCTAGCACATTGGTTTGATAGCATCATAGTTGGGATGGACAGTAGCTAGCGCATTGGTTTCATAGTAGCATAGTTGGGATGGACAGTAGCTAGCGCATTGGTTTGATAGTAGCATAGTTGGGATGTACAGTAGCTAGCACATAGGTTTGATAGCATTGTTGGGATGGACAGTAGATAGCACATTGGTTTGATTGTAGCATAGTTGGGATGGACAGTAGCTAGCACATTGGTTTGATAGTAGCATAGTTGGGATGGACAGTAGCTAGCACATTGGTTTGATAGCATCATAGTTGGGATGGACAGTAGCTAGCGCATTGGTTTCATAGTAGCATAGTTGGGATGGACAGTAGCTAGCGCATTGGTTTGATAGTAGCATTGTTGGGATGGACAGTAGATAGCACATTGGTTTGATTGTAGCATAGTTGGGATGGACAGTAGCTAGCACATTGGTTTGATAGTAGCATAGTTGGGATGGACAGTAGCTAGCACATTGGTTTGATCGTAGCATTGTTGGGATTTAGCTAGCACAGGTTTGATAGTAGCATAGTTGGGATGTACAGTAGCTAGCACATTGGTTTGATAGTAGCATAGTTGGGATGTACAGTAGCTAGCACATTGGTTTGATAGTAGCATAGTTGGGATGGACAGTAGCTAGCACATTGGTTTGATAGTAGCATAGTTGGGATGGACAGTAGCTAGCACATTGGTTTGATAGTAGCATAGTTGGGATGTACAGTAGCTAGCACATAGGTTTGATAGCATTGTTGGGATGGACAGTAGATAGCACATTGGTTTGATTGTAGCATAGTTGGGATGGACAGTAGCTAGCACATTGGTTTGATAGTACCATAGTTGGAATGGACAGTAGCTAGCACATTGGTTTGATAGCATCATAGTTGGGATGGACAGTAGCTAGCGCATTGGTTTGATAGTAGCATAGTTGGGATGGACATTAGCTAGCGCATTGGTTTGATAGTAGCATAGTTGGGATGGACAGTAGCTATTACATTGGTTTGATAGCATAGTTGGGATGGACAGTAGCTAGCACATTGGTTTGATAGCATCATAGTTGGGATGGACAGTAGCTAGCGCATTGGTTTGATAGTAGCATAGTTGGGATGGACAGTAGCTAGCGCATTGGTTTGATAGTAGCATAGTTGGGATGGACAGTAGCTATTACATTGGTTTGATAGCATAGTTGGGATGGACAGTAGCTAGCACATTGGTTTGATAGCATCATAGTTGGGATGGACAGTAGCTAGCGCATTGGTTTGATAGTAGCATAGTTGGGATGGACAGTAGCTAGCACATTGGTTTGATAGTAGCATAGTTGGGATGGACTGTAGCAAGCGCATTGGTTTGATAGTAGCATAGTTGGAATGGACAGTAGCTAGCGCATTGGTTTGATAGTAGAATAGTTGGGATGGACAGTAGCTAGCACATTGGTTTGATAGTAGCATAGTTGGGATGGACAGTAGCTATTACATTGGTTTGATAGCATAGTTGGGATGGACAGTAGCTAGCACATTGGTTTGATAGCATCATAGTTGGGATGGACAGTAGCTAGCGCATTGGTTTGATAGTAGCATAGTTGGGATGGACAGTAGCTAGCACATTGGTTTGATAGCATCATAGTTGGGATGGACAGTAGCTAGCGCATTGGTTTCATAGTAGCATAGTTGGGATGGACAGTAGCTAGCGCATTGGTTTGATAGTAGCATAGTTGGGATGGACTGTAGCTAGCGCATTGGTTTGATAGTAGCATTGTTGGGATGGACAGTAGATAGCACATTGGTTTGATTGTAGCATAGTTGGGATGGACAGTAGCTAGCACATTGGTTTGATAGTAGCATAGTTGGGATGGACAGTAGCTAGCACATTGGTTTGATCGTAGCATTGTTGGGATTTAGCTAGCACAGGTTTGATAGTAGCATAGTTGGGATGTACAGTAGCTAGCACATTGGTTTGATAGTAGCATAGTTGGGATGTACAGTAGCTAGCACATTGGTTTGATAGTAGCATAGTTGGGATGGACAGTAGCTAGCACATTGGTTTGATAGTAGCATAGTTGGGATGGACAGTAGCTAGCACATTGGTTTGATAGTAGCATAGTTGGGATGTACAGTAGCTAGCACATAGGTTTGATAGCATTGTTGGGATGGACAGTAGATAGCACATTGGTTTGATTGTAGCATAGTTGGGATGGACAGTAGCTAGCACATTGGTTTGATAGTAGCATAGTTGGAATGGACAGTAGCTAGCACATTGGTTTGATAGTAGCATAGTTGGGATGGACAGTAGCTAGCACATTGGTTTGATAGCATCATAGTTGGGATGGACAGTAGCTAGCGCATTGGTTTGATAGTAGCATAGTTGGGATGGACATTAGCTAGCGCATTGGTTTGATAGTAGCATAGTTGGGATGGACAGTAGCTATTACATTGGTTTGATAGCATAGTTGGGATGGACAGTAGCTAGCACATTGGTTTGATAGCATCATAGTTGGGATGGACAGTAGCTAGCGCATTGGTTTGATAGTAGCATAGTTGGGATGGACAGTAGCTAGCGCATTGGTTTGATAGTAGCATAGTTGGGATGGACAGTAGCTATTACATTGGTTTGATAGCATAGTTGGGATGGACAGTAGCTAGCACATTGGTTTGATAGCATCATAGTTGGGATGGACAGTAGCTAGCGCATTGGTTTGATAGTAGCATAGTTGGGATGGACAGTAGCTAGCACATTGGTTTGATAGTAGCATAGTTGGGATGGACTGTAGCAAGCGCATTGGTTTGATAGTAGCATAGTTGGAATGGACAGTAGCTAGCGCATTGGTTTGATAGTAGAATAGTTGGGATGGACAGTAGCTAGCACATTGGTTTGATAGTAGCATAGTTGGGATGGACAGTAGCTATTACATTGGTTTGATAGCATAGTTGGGATGGACAGTAGCTAGCACATTGGTTTGATAGCATCATAGTTGGGATGGACAGAAGCTAGCGCATTGGTTTGATAGTAGCATAGTTGGGATGGACAGTAGCTAGCACATTGGTTTGATAGTAGCATAGTTGGGATGGACAGTAGCTAGCACATTGGTTTGATGGATGGACAGTAGCTAGCACATAGGTTTGATAGCATTGTTGGGATGGACAGTAGATAGCACATTGGTTTGATTGTAGCATAGTTGGGATGGACAGTAGCTAGCACATTGGTTTGATAGTAGCATTGTTGGGATGGACAGTAGCTAGCACATTGGTTTGATAGTAGCATAGTTGGGATGGACAGTAGCTAGCACATTGGTTTGATAGTAGCATAGTTGGGATGGACAGTAGCTAGCACATTGGTTTGATAGTAGCATAGTTGGGATGGACAGTAGCTTGCAAGTTGGTTTGATAGTAGTATAGTTGGGATGGACAGTAGCTAGCACATTGGTTTGATAGCATCATAGTTGGGATGGACAGTAGCTAGCGCATTGGTTTGATAGTAGTGTAGTTGGGATGTACAGTAGCTAGCACATAGGTTTGATAGCATTGTTGGGATGTACAGTAGATAGCACATTGGTTTGATTGTAGCATAGTTGGGATGGACAGTAGCTAGCACATTGGTTTGATAGTAGCATAGTTGGGATGGACAGTAGCTAGCGCATTGGTTTGATAGTAGCATAGTTGGGATGGACTGTAGCTAGCGCATTGGTTTGATTGTAGCATCATTGGGATGGACAGTAGCTAGCACATTGGTTTGATAGTAGCATAGTTGGGATGGACAGTAGCTAGCACATTGGTTTGATAGTAGCATAGTTGGGATGGACAGTAGCTAGCACATTGGTTTGATAGTAGCATAGTTGGGATGGACAGTAGCTAGCACATTGGTTTGATAGTAGCATAGTTGGGATGGACAGTAGCTAGCACATTGGTTTGATAGCATCATAGTTGGGATGGACAGTAGCTAGGGCATTGGTTTGATAGTAGCATAGTTGGGATGGACAGTAGCTAGCGCATTGGTTTGATAGTAACATAGTCGGGATGGACTGTAGCTAGCGCATTGGTTTGATAGTAGCATAGTTGGGATGGACTGTAGCTAGCGCATTGGTTTGATAGTAGCATAGTTGGAATGGACAGTAGCTAGCGCATTGGTTTGATAGTAGCATAGTTGGGATGGACAGTAGCTATTACATTGGTTTGATAGCATAGTTGGGATGGACAGTAGCTAGCACATTGGTTTGATAGTAACATAGTTGGGATGGACAGTAGCTAGCACATTGGTTTGATAGTAGCATAGTTGGGATGGACAGTAGTTAGCACATTGGTTTGATAGTAGCATAGTTGGGATGGACAGTAGCTAGCACATTGGTTTGATAGTAGCATAGTTGGGATGGACAGTAGCTAGCACATTGGTTTGATAGTAGCATAGTTGGGATGGACAGTAGCTAGCACATTGGTTTGATAGCATCATAGTTGGGATGGACAGTAGCTAGCGCATTGGTTTCATAGTAGCATAGTTGGGATGGACAGTAGCTAGCGCATTGGTTTGATAGTAGCATAGTTGGGATGGACTGTAGCTAGCGCATTGGTTTGATAGTAGCATTGTTGGGATGGACAGTAGATAGCACATTGGTTTGATTGTAGCATAGTTGGGATGGACAGTAGCTAGCACATTGGTTTGATAGTAGCATAGTTGGGATGGACAGTAGCTAGCACATTGGTTTGATCGTAGCATTGTTGGGATTTAGCTAGCACAGGTTTGATAGTAGCATAGTTGGGATGTACAGTAGCTAGCACATTGGTTTGATAGTAGCATAGTTGGGATGTACAGTAGCTAGCACATTGGTTTGATAGTAGCATAGTTGGGATGGACAGTAGCTAGCACATTGGTTTGATAGTAGCATAGTTGGGATGGACAGTAGCTAGCACATTGGTTTGATAGTAGCATAGTTGGGATGTACAGTAGCTAGCACATAGGTTTGATAGCATTGTTGGGATGGACAGTAGATAGCACATTGGTTTGATTGTAGCATAGTTGGGATGGACAGTAGCTAGCACATTGGTTTGATAGTAGCATAGTTGGAATGGACAGTAGCTAGCACATTGGTTTGATAGTAGCATAGTTGGGATGGACAGTAGCTAGCACATTGGTTTGATAGCATCATAGTTGGGATGGACAGTAGCTAGCGCATTGGTTTGATAGTAGCATAGTTGGGATGGACATTAGCTAGCGCATTGGTTTGATAGTAGCATAGTTGGGATGGACAGTAGCTATTACATTGGTTTGATAGCATAGTTGGGATGGACAGTAGCTAGCACATTGGTTTGATAGCATCATAGTTGGGATGGACAGTAGCTAGCGCATTGGTTTGATAGTAGCATAGTTGGGATGGACAGTAGCTAGCGCATTGGTTTGATAGTAGCATAGTTGGGATGGACAGTAGCTATTACATTGGTTTGATAGCATAGTTGGGATGGACAGTAGCTAGCACATTGGTTTGATAGCATCATAGTTGGGATGGACAGTAGCTAGCGCATTGGTTTGATAGTAGCATAGTTGGGATGGACAGTAGCTAGCACATTGGTTTGATAGTAGCATAGTTGGGATGGACTGTAGCAAGCGCATTGGTTTGATAGTAGCATAGTTGGGATGGACAGTAGCTAGCGCATTGGTTTGATAGTAGAATAGTTGGGATGGACAGTAGCTAGCACATTGGTTTGATAGTAGCATAGTTGGGATGGACAGTAGCTATTACATTGGTTTGATAGCATAGTTGGGATGGACAGTAGCTAGCACATTGGTTTGATAGCATCATAGTTGGGATGGACAGTAGCTAGCGCATTGGTTTGATAGTAGCATAGTTGGGATGGACAGTAGCTAGCACATTGGTTTGATAGTAGCATAGTTGGGATGGACAGTAGCTAGCACATTGGTTTGATGGATGGACAGTAGCTAGCACATAGGTTTGATAGCATTGTTGGGATGGACAGTAGATAGCACATTGGTTTGATTGTAGCATAGTTGGGATGGACAGTAGCTAGCACATTGGTTTGATAGTAGCATTGTTGGGATGGACAGTAGCTAGCACATTGGTTTGATAGTAGCATAGTTGGGATGGACAGTAGCTAGCACATTGGTTTGATAGTAGCATAGTTGGGATGGACAGTAGCTAGCACATTGGTTTGATAGTAGCATAGTTGGGTTGGACAGTAGCTAGCAAGTTGGTTTGATAGTAGTATAGTTGGGATGGACAGTAGCTAGCACATTGGTTTGATAGCATCATAGTTGGGATGGACAGTAGCTAGCGCATTGGTTTGATAGTAGTGTAGTTGGGATGTACAGTAGCTAGCACATAGGTTTGATAGCATTGTTGGGATGTACAGTAGATAGCACATTGGTTTGATTGTAGCATAGTTGGGATGGACAGTAGCTAGCACATTGGTTTGATAGTAGCATAGTTGGGATGGACAGTAGCTAGCGCATTGGTTTGATAGTAGCATAGTTGGGATGGACAGTAGCTAGCGCATTGGTTTGATAGTAGCATAGTTGGGATGGACTGTAGCTAGCGCATTGGTTTGATTGTAGCATCATTGGGATGGACAGTAGCTAGCACATTGGTTTGATAGTAGCATAGTTGGGATGGACAGTAGCTAGCACATTGGTTTGATAGTAGCATAGTTGGGATGGACAGTAGCTAGCACATTGGTTTGATAGTAGCATAGTTGGGATGGACAGTAGCTAGCACATTGGTTTGATAGTAGCATAGTTGGGATGGACAGTAGCTAGCACATTGGTTTGATAGCATCATAGTTGGGATGGACAGTAGCTAGGGCATTGGTTTGATAGTAGCATAGTTGGGATGGACAGTAGCTAGCGCATTGGTTTGATAGTAACATAGTCGGGATGGACTGTAGCTAGCGCATTGGTTTGATAGTAGCATAGTTGGGATGGACTGTAGCTAGCGCATTGGTTTGATAGTAGCATAGTTGGAATGGACAGTAGCTAGCGCATTGGTTTGATAGTAGCATAGTTGGGATGGACAGTAGCTATTACATTGGTTTGATAGCATAGTTGGGATGGACAGTAGCTAGCACATTGGTTTGATAGTAACATAGTTGGGATGGACAGTAGCTAGCACATTGGTTTGATAGTAGCATAGTTGGGATGGACAGTAGTTAGCACATTGGTTTGATAGTAGCATAGTTGGGATGGACAGTAGCTAGCACATTGGTTTGATAGTAGCATAGTTGGGATGGACAGTAGCTAGCACATTGGTTTGATAGTAGCATAGTTGGGATGGACAGTAGCTAGCACATTGGTTTGATAGTAGTATGGTTGGGATGGACAGTAGCTAGCACATTGGTTTGATAGCATCATAGTTGGGATGGACAGTAGCTAGCGCATTGGTTTGATAGTAGCATAGTTGGGATGGACAGTAGCTAGCGCATTGGTTTGATAGTAGCATAGTTGGGATGTACAGTAGCTAGCATTGTTGGGATGGACAGTAGATAGCACATTGGTTTGATTGTAGCATAGTTGGGATGGACAGTAGCTAGCACATTGGTTTGATAGTAGCATAGTTGGGATGGACAGTAGCTAGCACATTGGTTTGATAGCA
The DNA here is from genome assembly GCF_949987555.1 of Borostomias antarcticus. Lineage (NCBI taxonomy): Eukaryota > Metazoa > Chordata > Actinopteri > Stomiiformes > Stomiidae > Borostomias > Borostomias antarcticus. The sequence continues at coordinate 283,674 of NW_028175787.1, forward strand.
TCATAGTTGGGATGGACAGTAGCTAGCGCATTGGTTTCATAGTAGCATAGTTGGGATGGACAGTAGCTAGCGCATTGGTTTGATAGTAGCATAGTTGGGATGGACTGTAGCTAGCGCATTGGTTTGATAGTAGCATTGTTGGGATGGACAGTAGATAGCACATTGGTTTGATTGTAGCATAGTTGGGATGGACAGTAGCTAGCACATTGGTTTGATAGTAGCATAGTTGGGATGGACAGTAGCTAGCACATTGGTTTGATCGTAGCATTGTTGGGATTTAGCTAGCACAGGTTTGATAGTAGCATAGTTGGGATGTACAGTAGCTAGCACATTGGTTTGATAGTAGCATAGTTGGGATGTACAGTAGCTAGCACATTGGTTTGATAGTAGCATAGTTGGGATGGACAGTAGCTAGCACATTGGTTTGATAGTAGCATAGTTGGGATGGACAGTAGCTAGCACATTGGTTTGATAGTAGCATAGTTGGGATGTACAGTAGCTAGCACATAGGTTTGATAGCATTGTTGGGATGGACAGTAGATAGCACATTGGTTTGATTGTAGCATAGTTGGGATGGACAGTAGCTAGCACATTGGTTTGATAGTAGCATAGTTGGAATGGACAGTAGCTAGCACATTGGTTTGATAGTAGCATAGTTGGGATGGACAGTAGCTAGCACATTGGTTTGATAGCATCATAGTTGGGATGGACAGTAGCTAGCGCATTGGTTTGATAGTAGCATAGCTGGGATGGACATTAGCTAGCGCATTGGTTTGATAGTAGCATAGTTGGGATGGACAGTAGCTATTACATTGGTTTGATAGCATAGTTGGGATGGACAGTAGCTAGCACATTGGTTTGATAGCATCATAGTTGGGATGGACAGTAGCTAGCGCATTGGTTTGATAGTAGCATAGTTGGGATGGACAGTAGCTAGCGCATTGGTTTGATAGTAGCATAGTTGGGATGGACAGTAGCTATTACATTGGTTTGATAGCATAGTTGGGATGGACAGTAGCTAGCACATTGGTTTGATAGTAGCATAGTTGGGATGGACAGTAGCTAGCACATTGGTTTGATAGTAGCATAGTTGGGATGGACAGTAGCTAGCACATTGGTTTGATAGTAGCATAGTTGGGATGGACAGTAGCTAGCACATTGGTTTGATAGTAGTATGGTTGGGATGGACAGTAGCTAGCACATTGGTTTGATAGCATCATAGTTGGGATGGACAGTAGCTAGCGCATTGGTTTGATAGTAGCATAGTTGGGATGGACAGTAGCTAGCGCATTGGTTTGATAGTAGCATAGTTGGGATGTACAGTAGCTAGCATTGTTGGGATGGACAGTAGATAGCACATTGGTTTGATTGTAGCATAGTTGGGATGGACAGTAGCTAGCACATTGGTTTGATAGTAGCATAGTTGGGATGGACAGTAGCTAGCACATTGGTTTGATAGCATCATAGTTGGGATGGACAGTAGCTAGCGCATTGGTTTCATAGTAGCATAGTTGGGATGGACAGTAGCTAGCGCATTGGTTTGATAGTAGCATAGTTGGGATGGACTGTAGCTAGCGCATTGGTTTGATAGTAGCATTGTTGGGATGGACAGTAGATAGCACATTGGTTTGATTGTAGCATAGTTGGGATGGACAGTAGCTAGCACATTGGTTTGATAGTAGCATAGTTGGGATGGACAGTAGCTAGCACATTGGTTTGATCGTAGCATTGTTGGGATTTAGCTAGCACAGGTTTGATAGTAGCATAGTTGGGATGGACAGTAGCTAGCACATTGGTTTGATAGTAGCATAGTTGGGATGGACAGTAGCTAGCACATTGGTTTGATAGTAGCATAGTTGGGATGTACAGTAGCTAGCACATAGGTTTGATAGCATTGTTGGGATGGACAGTAGATAGCACATTGGTTTGATTGTAGCATAGTTGGGATGGACAGTAGCTAGCACATTGGTTTGATAGTAGCATAGTTGGAATGGACAGTAGCTAGCACATTGGTTTGATAGTAGCATAGTTGGGATGGACAGTAGCTAGCACATTGGTTTGATAGCATCATAGTTGGGATGGACAGTAGCTAGCGCATTGGTTTGATAGTAGCATAGTTGGGATGGACATTAGCTAGCGCATTGGTTTGATAGTAGCATAGTTGGGATGGACAGTAGCTATTACATTGGTTTGATAGCATAGTTGGGATGGACAGTAGCTAGCACATTGGTTTGATAGTAGCATAGTTGGGATGGACTGTAGCAAGCGCATTGGTTTGATAGTAGCATAGTTGGAATGGACAGTAGCTAGCGCATTGGTTTGATAGTAGAATAGTTGGGATGGACAGTAGCTAGCACATTGGTTTGATAGTAGCATAGTTGGGATGGACAGTAGCTATTACATTGGTTTGATTGCATAGTTGGGATGGACAGTAGCTAGCACATTGGTTTGATAGCATCATAGTTGGGATGGACAGTAGCTAGCGCATTGGTTTGATAGTAGCATAGTTGGGATGGACAGTAGCTAGCGCATTGGTTTGATAGTAGCATAGTTGGGATGGACAGTAGCTAGCACATTGGTTTGATGGATGGACAGTAGCTAGCACATAGGTTTGATAGCATTGTTGAGTTGGACAGTAGCTAGCACATTGGTTTGATAGTAGCATAGTTGGGATGGACAGTAGCTAGCACATTGGTTTGATGGATGGACAGTAGCTAGCACATAGGTTTGATAGCATTGTTGGGTTGGACAGTAGATAGCACATTGGTTTGATTGTAGCATAGTTGGGATGGACAGTAGCTAGCACATTGGTTTGATAGTAGCATAGTTGGGATGGACAGTAGCTAGCACATTGGTTTGATAGTAGCATAGTTGGGATGGACAGTAGCTAGCACATTGGTTTGATAGTAGCATAGTTGGGATGGACAGTAGCTAGCACATTGGTTTGATAGTAGCATAGTTGGGATGGACAGTAGCTAGCAAGTTGGTTTGATAGTAGCATAGTTGGGATGGACAGTAGCTAGCACATTGGTTTGATAGCATCATAGTTGGGATGGACAGTAGCTAGCGCATTGGTTTGATAGTAGTATAGTTGGGATGTACAGTAGCTAGCGCATAGGTTTGATAGCATTGTTGGGATGGACAGTAGATAGCGCATTGGTTTGATTGTAGCATAGTTGGGATGGACAGTAGCTAGCACATTGGTTTGCTAGTAGCATAGTTGGGATGGAAAGTAGCTAGCGCATTGGTTTGATAGTAGCATAGTTGGGATGGACAGTAGCTAGCGCATTGGTTTGATAGTAGCATAGTTGGGATGGACAGTAGCTAGCACATTGGTTTGATAGTAGCATAGTTGGGATGGACAGTAGCTAGCACATTGGTTTGATAGTAGCATAGTTGGGATGGACAGTAGCTAGCACATTGGTTTGATAGTAGCATAGTTGGGATGGACAGTAGCTAGCACATTGGTTTGATGGATGGACAGTAGCTAGCACATAGGTTTGATAGCATTGTTGGGATGGACAGTAGATAGCACATTGGTTTGATTGTAGCATAGTTGGGATGGACAGTAGCTAACACATTGGTTTGATAGTAGCATAGTTGGGATGGACAGTAGCTAGCACATTGGTTTGATATTAGCATAGTTGGGATGGACAGTAGCTAGCACATTGGTTTGATAGTAGCATAGTTGGGATGGACAGTAGCTAGCACATTGGTTTGATAGTAGCATAGTTGGGATGGACAGTAGCTAGCGCATTGGTTTGATAGTAGTGTAGTTGGGATGTACAGTAGCTAGCACATAGGTTTGATAGCATTGTTGGGATGTACAGTAGATAGCACATTGGTTTGATTGTAGCATAGTTGGGATGGACAGTAGCTAGCACATTGGTTTGATAGTAGCATAGTTGGGATGGACAGTAGCTAGCGCATTGGTTTGATAGTAGCATAGTTGGGATGGACTGTAGCTAGCGCATTGGTTTGATTGTAGCATCATTGGGATGGACAGTAGCTAGCGCATTGGTTTGATAGTAGCATAGTTGGGATGGACTGTAGCTAGCGCATTGGTTTGATTGTAGCATCATTGGGATGGACAGTAGCTAGCACATTGGTTTGATAGTAGCATAGTTGGGATGGACAGTAGCTAGCACATTGGTTTGATAGTAGCATAGTTGGGATGGACAGTAGCTAGCACATTGGTTTGATAGTAGCATAGTTGGGATGGTCAGTAGCTAGCACATTGGTTTGATAGCATCATAGTTGGGATGGACAGTAGCTAGGGCATTGGTTTGATAGTAGCATAGTTGGGATGGACAGTAGCTAGCGCATTGGTTTGATAGTAACATAGTCGGGATGGACTGTAGCTAGCGCATTGGTTTGATAGTAGCATAGTCGGGATGGACTGTAGCTAGCGCATTGGTTTGATAGTAGCATAGTTGGAATGGACAGTAGCTAGCGCATTGGTTTGATAGTAGCATAGTTGGGATGGACAGTAGCTATTACATTGGTTTGATAGCATAGTTGGGATGGACAGTAGCTAGCACATTGGTTTGATAGTAGCATAGTTGGGATGGACAGTAGCTAGCACATTGGTTTGATAGTAGCATAGTTGGGATGGACAGTAGTTAGCACATTGGTTTGATAGTAGCATAGTTGGGATGGACAGTAGCTAGCACATTGGTTTGATAGTAGCATAGTTGGGATGGACAGTAGCTAGCACATTGGTTTGATAGTAGCATAGTTGGGATGGACAGTAGCTAGCACATTGGTTTGATAGTAGTATGGTTGGGATGGACAGTAGCTAGCACATTGGTTTGATAGCATCATAGTTGGGATGGACAGTAGCTAGCGCATTGGTTTGATAGTAGCATAGTTGGGATGGACAGTAGCTAGCGCATTGGTTTGATAGTAGCATAGTTGGGATGTACAGTAGCTAGCACATAGGTTTGATAGCATTGTTGGGATGGACAGTAGATAGCACATTGGTTTGATTGTAGCATAGTTGGGATGGACAGTAGATAGCACATTGGTTTGATAGTAGCATAGTTGGGATGGACAGTAGCTAGCACATTGGTTTGATAGCATCATAGTTGGGATGGACAGTAGCTAGCGCATTGGTTTGATAGTAGCATTGTTGGGATGGACAGTAGCTAGCGCATTGGTTTGATAGTAGCATAGTTGGGATGGACTGTAGCTAGCGCATTGGTTTGATAGTAGCATTGTTGGGATGGACAGTAGATAGCACATTGGTTTGATTGTAGCATAGTTGGGATGGACAGTAGCTAGCACATTGGTTTGATAGTAGCATAGTTGGGATGGACAGTAGCTAGCACATTGGTTTCATCGTAGCATTGTTGGGATTTAGCTAGCACAGGTTTGATAGTAGCATAGTTGGGATGTACAGTAGCTAGCACATTGGTTTGATAGTAGCATAGTTGGGATGTACAGTAGCTAGCACATTGGTTTGATAGTAGCATAGTTGGGATGGACAGTAGCTAGCACATTGGTTTGATAGTAGCATAGTTGGGATGGACAGTAGCTAGCACATTGGTTTGATAGTAGCATAGTTGGGATGTACAGTAGCTAGCACATAGGTTTGATAGCATTGTTGGGATGGACAGTAGATAGCACATTGGTTTGATTGTAGCATAGTTGGGATGGACAGTAGCTAGCACATTGGTTTGATAGTAGCATAGTTGGAATGGACAGTAGCTAGCACATTGGTTTGATAGTAGCATAGTTGGGATGGACAGTAGCTAGCACATTGGTTTGATAGCATCATAGTTGGGATGGACAGTAGCTAGCGCATTGGTTTGATAGTAGCATAGTTGGGATGGACATTAGCTAGCGCATTGGTTTGATAGTAGCATAGTTGGGATGGACAGTAGCTATTACATTGGTTTGATAGCATCATAGTTGGGATGGACAGTAGCTAGCACATTGGTTTGATAGTAGCATAGTTGGGATGGACAGTAGCTAGCGCATTGGTTTGATAGTAGCATAGTTGGGATGGACAGTAGCTATTACATTGGTTTGATAGCATAGTTGGGATGGACAGTAGCTAGCACATTGGTTTGATAGCATCATAGTTGGGATGGACAGTAGCTAGCGCATTGGTTTGATAGTAGCATAGTTGGGATGGACTGTAGCAAGCGCATTGGTTTGATAGTAGCATAGTTGGAATGGACAGTAGCTAGCGCATTGGTTTGATAGTAGAATAGTTGGGATGGACAGTAGCTAGCACATTGGTTTGATAGTAGCATAGTTGGGATGGACAGTAGCTATTACATTGGTTTGATAGCATAGTTGGGATGGACAGTAGCTAGCACATTGGTTTGATAGCATCATAGTTGGGATGGACAGTAGCTAGCGCATTGGTTTGATAGTAGCATAGTTGGGATGGACAGTAGCTAGCGCATTGGTTTGATAGTAGCATAGTTGGGATGGACAGTAGCTATTACATTGGTTTGATAGTAGAATAGTTGGGATGGACAGTAGCTAGCACATTGGTTTGATAGCATCATAGTTGGGATGGACAGTAGCTAGCGCATTGGTTTGATAGTAGCATAGTTGGGATGGACAGTAGCTAGCACATTGGTTTGATAGCATCATAGTTGGGATGGACAGTAGCTAGCGCATTGGTTTGATAGTAGCATAGTTGGGATGGACAGTAGCTAGCACATTGGTTTGATCGTAGCATTGTTGGGATTTAGCTAGCACAGGTTTGATAGTAGCATAGTTGGGATGTACAGTAGCTAGCACATTGGTTTGATAGTAGCATAGTTGGGATGTACAGTAGCTAGCACATTGGTTTGATAGTAGCATAGTTGGGATGGACAGTAGCTAGCACATTGGTTTGATAGTAGCATAGTTGGGATGGACAGTAGCTAGCACATTGGTTTGATAGTAGCATAGTTGGGATGTACAGTAGCTAGCACATAGGTTTGATAGCATTGTTGGGATGGACAGTAGATAGCACATTGGTTTGATTGTAGCATAGTTGGGATGGACAGTAGCTAGCACATTGGTTTGATAGTAGCATAGTTGGAATGGACAGTAGCTAGCACATTGGTTTGATAGTAGCATAGTTGGGATGGACAGTAGCTAGCACATTGGTTTGATAGCATCATAGTTGGGATGGACAGTAGCTAGCGCATTGGTTTGATAGTAGCATAGTTGGGATGGACATTAGCTAGCGCATTGGTTTGATAGTAGCATAGTTGGGATGGACAGTAGCTATTACATTGGTTTGATAGCATCATAGTTGGGATGGACAGTAGCTAGCGCATTGGTTTGATAGTAGCATAGTTGGGATGGACAGTAGCTAGCGCATTGGTTTGATAGTAGCATAGTTGGGATGGACAGTAGCTATTACATTGGTTTGATAGCATAGTTGGGATGGACAGTAGCTAGCACATTGCTTTGATAGCATCATAGTTGGGATGGACAGTAGCTAGCGCATTGGTTTGATAGTAGCATAGTTGGGATGGACTGTAGCAAGCGCATTGGTTTGATAGTAGCATAGTTGGAATGGACAGTAGCTAGCGCATTGGTTTGATAGTAGAATAGTTGGGATGGACAGTAGCTAGCACATTGGTTTGATAGTAGCATAGTTGGGATGGACAGTAGCTATTACATTGGTTTGATAGCATAGTTGGGATGGACAGTAGCTAGCACATTGGTTTGATAGCATCATAGTTGGGATGGACAGTAGCTAGCGCATTGGTTTGATAGTAGCATAGTTGGGATGGACAGTAGCTAGCGCATTGGTTTGATAGTAGCATAGTTGGGATGGACAGTAGCTATTACATTGGTTTGATAGTAGAATAGTTGGGATGGACAGTAGCTAGCACATTGGTTTGATAGCATCATAGTTGGGATGGACAGTAGCTAGCGCATTGGTTTGATAGTAGCATAGTTGGGATGGACAGTAGCTAGCACATTGGTTTGATAGCATCATAGTTGGGATGGACAGTAGCTAGCGCATTGGTTTGATAGTAGCATAGTTGGGATGGACAGTAGCTAGCGCATTGGTTTGATAGTAGCATAGTTGGGATGTACAGTAGCTAGCACATAGGTTTGATAGCATTGTTGGGATGGACAGTAGATAGCACATTGGTTTGATTGTAGCATAGTTGGGATGGACAGTAGCTAGCACATTGGTTTGATAGTAGCATAGTTGGGATGGACAGTAGCTAGCACATTGGTTTGATAGCATCATAGTTGGGATGGACAGTAGCTAGCGCATTGGTTTCATAGTAGCATAGTTGGGATGGACAGTAGCTAGCGCATTGGTTTGATAGTAGCATAGTTGGGATGGACTGTAGCTAGCGCATTGGTTTGATAGTAGCATTGTTGGGATGGACAGTAGATAGCACATTGGTTTGATTGTAGCATAGTTGGGATGGACAGTAGCTAGCACATTGGTTTGATAGTAGCATAGTTGGGATGGACAGTAGCTAGCACATTGGTTTGATCGTAGCATTGTTGGGATTTAGCTAGCACAGGTTTGATAGTAGCATAGTTGGGATGTACAGTAGCTAGCACATTGGTTTGATAGTAGCATAGTTGGGATGTACAGTAGCTAGCACATTGGTTTGATAGTAGCATAGTTGGGATGGACAGTAGCTAGCACATTGGTTTGATAGTAGCATAGTTGGGATGGACAGTAGCTAGCACATTGGTTTGATAGTAGCATAGTTGGGATGGACAGTAGCTAGCACATTGGTTTGATAGCATCATAGTTGGGATGGACAGTAGCTAGGGCATTGGTTTGATAGTAGCATAGTTGGGATGGACAGTAGCTAGCGCATTGGTTTGATAGTAACATAGTCGGGATGGACTGTAGCTAGCGCATTGGTTTGATAGTAGCATAGTTGGGATGGACTGTAGCTAGCGCATTGGTTTGATAGTAGCATAGTTGGAATGGACAGTAGCTAGCGCATTGGTTTGATAGTAGCATAGTTGGGATGGACAGTAGCTATTACATTGGTTTGATAGCATAGTTGGGATGGACAGTAGCTAGCACATTGGTTTGATAGTAGCATAGTTGGGATGGACAGTAGCTAGCACATTGGTTGTGATAGTAGCATAGTTGGGATGGACAGTAGTTAGCACATTGGTTTGATAGTAGCATAGTTGGGATGGACAGTAGCTAGCACATTGGTTTGATAGTAGCATAGTTGGGATGGACAGTAGCTAGCACATTGGTTTGATAGTAGCATAGTTGGGATGGACAGTAGCTAGCACATTGGTTTGATAGTAGCATAGTTGGGATGGACAGTAGCTAGCACATTGGTTTGATAGCATCATAGTTGGGATGGACAGTAGCTAGCGCATTGGTTTGATAGTAGCATAGTTGGGATGGACAGTAGCTAGCGCATTGGTTTGATAGTAGCATAGTTGGGATGTACAGTAGCTAGCACATAGGTTTGATAGCATTGTTGGGATGGACAGTAGATAGCACATTGGTTTGATTGTAGCATAGTTGGGATGGACAGTAGCTATTACATTGGTTTGATAGCATAGTTGGGATGGACAGTAGCTAGCACATTGGTTTGATAGCATCATAGTTGGGATGGACAGTAGCTAGCGCATTGGTTTGATAGTAGCATAGTTGGGATGGACAGTAGCTAGCACATTGGTTTGATAGTAGCATAGTTGGGATGGACTGTAGCAAGCGCATTGGTTTGATAGTAGCATAGTTGGAATGGACAGTAGCTAGCGCATTGGTTTGATAGTAGAATAGTTGGGATGGACAGTAGCTAGCACATTGGTTTGATAGTAGCATAGTTGGGATGGACAGTAGCTATTACATTGGTTTGATAGCATAGTTGGGATGGACAGTAGCTAGCACATTGGTTTGATAGCATCATAGTTGGGATGGACAGTAGCTAGCGCATTGGTTTGATAGTAGCATAGTTGGGATGGACAGTAGCTAGCGCATTGGTTTGATAGTAGCATAGTTGGGATGGACAGTAGCTATTACATTGGTTTGATAGTAGAATAGTTGGGATGGACAGTAGCTAGCACATTGGTTTGATAGCATCATAGTTGGGATGGACAGTAGCTAGCGCATTGGTTTGATAGTAGCATAGTTGGGATGGACAGTAGCTAGCACATTGGTTTGATAGCATCATAGTTGGGATGGACAGTAGCTAGCGCATTGGTTTGATAGTAGCATAGTTGGGATGGACAGTAGCTAGCGCATTGGTTTGATAGTAGCATAGTTGGGATGTACAGTAGCTAGCACATAGGTTTGATAGCATTGTTGGGATGGACAGTAGATAGCACATTGGTTTGATTGTAGCATAGTTGGGATGGACAGTAGCTAGCACATTGGTTTGATAGTAGCATAGTTGGGATGGACAGTAGCTAGCACATTGGTTTGATAGCATCATAGTTGGGATGGACAGTAGCTAGCGCATTGGTTTCATAGTAGCATAGTTGGGATGGACAGTAGCTAGCGCATTGGTTTGATAGTAGCATAGTTGGGATGGACTGTAGCTAGCGCATTGGTTTGATAGTAGCATTGTTGGGATGGACAGTAGATAGCACATTGGTTTGATTGTAGCATAGTTGGGATGGACAGTAGCTAGCACATTGGTTTGATAGTAGCATAGTTGGGATGGACAGTAGCTAGCACATTGGTTTGATCGTAGCATTGTTGGGATTTAGCTAGCACAGGTTTGATAGTAGCATAGTTGGGATGTACAGTAGCTAGCACATTGGTTTGATAGTAGCATAGTTGGGATGTACAGTAGCTAGCACATTGGTTTGATAGTAGCATAGTTGGGATGGACAGTAGCTAGCACATTGGTTTGATAGTAGCATAGTTGGGATGGACAGTAGCTAGCACATTGGTTTGATAGTAGCATAGTTGGGATGTACAGTAGTTAGCACATAGGTTTGATAGCATTGTTGGGATGGACAGTAGATAGCACATTGGTTTGATTGTAGCATAGTTGGGATGGACAGTAGCTAGCACATTGGTTTGATAGTAGCATAGTTGGAATGGACAGTAGCTAGCACATTGGTTTGATAGTAGCAAAGTTGGGATGGACAGTAGCTAGCACATTGGTTTGATAGCATTATAGTTGGGATGGACAGTAGCTAGCGCATTGGTTTGATAGTAGCATAGTTGGGATGGACATTAGCTAGCGCATTGGTTTGATAGTAGCATAGTTGGGATGGACAGTAGCTATTACATTGGTTTGATAGCATAGTTGGGATGGACAGTAGCTAGCACATTGGTTTGATAGCATCATAGTTGGGATGGACAGTAGCTAGCGCATTGGTTTGATAGTAGCATAGTTGGGATGGACAGTAGCTAGCGCATTGGTTTGATAGTAGCATAGTTGGGATGGACAGTAGCTATTACATTGGTTTGATAGCATAGTTGGGATGGACAGTAGCTAGCACATTGGTTTGATAGCATCATAGTTGGGATGGACAGTAGCTAGCGCATTGGTTTGATAGTAGCATAGTTGGGATGGACATTAGCTAGCGCATTGGTTTGATAGTAGCATAGTTGGGATGGACAGTAGCTATTACATTGGTTTGATAGCATAGTTGGGATGGACAGTAGCTAGCACATTGGTTTGATAGCATCATAGTTGGGATGGACAGTAGCTAGCGCATTGGTTTGATAGTAGCATAGTTGGGATGGACAGTAGCTATTACATTGGTTTGATAGCATAGTTGGGATGGACAGTAGCTAGCACATTGGTTTGATAGCATCATAGTTGGGATGGACAGTAGCTAGCGCATTGGTTTGATAGTAGCATAGTTGGGATGGACATTAGCTAGCACATTGGTTTGATAGTAGCATAGTTGGGATGGACTGTAGCAAGCGCATTGGTTTGATAGTAGCATAGTTGGAATGGACAGTAGCTAGCGCATTGGTTTGATAGTAGAATAGTTGGGATGGACAGTAGCTAGCACATTGGTTTGATAGTAGCATAGTTGGGATGGACAGTAGCTATTACATTGGTTTGATAGCATAGTTGGGATGGACAGTAGCTAGCACATTGGTTTGATAGCATCATAGTTGGGATGGACAGTAGCTAGCGCATTGGTTTGATAGTAGCATAGTTGGGATGGACAGTAGCTAGCGCATTGGTTTGATAGTAGCATAGTTGGGATGGACAGTAGCTATTACATTGGTTTGATAGTAGAATAGTTGGGATGGACAGTAGCTAGCACATTGGTTTGATAGCATCATAGTTGGGATGGACAGTAGCTAGCGCATTGGTTTGATAGTAGCATAGTTGGGATGGACAGTAGCTAGCGCATTGGTTTGATAGTAGCATAGTTGGGATGTACAGTAGCTAGCACATAGGTTTGATAGCATTGTTGGGATGGACAGTAGATAGCACATTGGTTTGATTGTAGCATAGTTGGGATGGACAGTAGCTAGCACATTGGTTTGATAGTAGCATAGTTGGGATGGACAGTAGCTAGCACATTGGTTTGATAGCATAGTTGGGATGGACAGTAGCTAGCACATTGGTTTGATAGTAGCATAGTTGGGATGGACAGTAGCTATTACATTGGTTTGATAGTAGAATAGTTGGGATGGACAGTAGCTAGCACATTGGTTTGATAGCATCATAGTTGGGATGGACAGTAGCTAGCGCATTGGTTTGATAGTAGCATAGTTGGGATGGACAGTAGCTAGCGCATTGGTTTGATAGTAGCATAGTTGGGATGTACAGTAGCTAGCACATAGGTTTGATAGCATTGTTGGGATGGACAGTAGATAGCACATTGGTTTGATTGTAGCATAGTTGGGATGGACAGTAGCTAGCACATTGGTTTGATAGTAGCATAGTTGGGATGGACAGTAGCTAGCACATTGGTTTGATAGCATAGTTGGGATGGACAGTAGCTAGCGCATTGGTTTGATAGTAGCATAGTTGGGATGGACAGTAGCTATTACATTGGTTTGATAGTAGAATAGTTGGGATGGACAGTAGCTAGCACATTGGTTTGATAGCATCATAGTTGGGATGGACAGTAGCTAGCGCATTGGTTTGATAGTAGCATAGTTGGGATGGACAGTAGCTAGCGCATTGGTTTGATAGTAGCATAGTTGGGATGTACAGTAGCTAGCACATAGGTTTGATAGCATTGTTGGGATGGACAGTAGATAGCACATTGGTTTGATTGTAGCATAGTTGGGATGGACAGTAGCTAGCACATTGGTTTGATAGTAGCATAGTTGGGATGGACAGTAGCTAGCACATTGGTTTGATAGCATAGTTGGGATGGACAGTAGCTAGCACATTGGTTTGATAGCATCATAGTTGGGATGGACAGTAGCTAGCGCATTGGTTTGATAGTAGCATAGTTGGGATGGACAGTAGCTAGCACATTGGTTTGATAGTAGCATAGTTGGGATGGACAGTAGCTAGCACATTGGTTTGATAGCATCATAGTTGGGATGGACAGTAGCTAGCGCATTGGTTTGATAGTAGCATAGTTGGGATGGACAGTAGCTAGCACATTGGTTTGATAGTAGCATAGTTGGGATGGACTGTAGCAAGCGCATTGGTTTGATAGTAGCATAGTTGGAATGGACAGTAGCTAGCGCATTGGTTTGATAGTAGAATAGTTGGGATGGACAGTAGCTAGCACATTGGTTTGATAGTAGCATAGTTGGGATGGACAGTAGCTATTACATTGGTTTGATAGCATAGTTGGGATGGACAGTAGCTAGCACATTGGTTTGATAGCATCATAGTTGGGATGGACAGTAGCTAGCACATTGGTTTGATAGTAGCATAGTTGGGATGGACAGTAGCTAGCACATTGGTTTGATAGTAGCATAGTTGGGATGGACAGTAGCTAGCACATTGGTTTGATAGTAGCATAGTTGGGATGGACAGTAGCTAGCAAGTTGGTTTGATAGTAGCATAGTTGGGATGGACAGTAGCTAGCACATTGGTTTGATAGCATCATAGTTGGGATGGACAGTAGCTAGCGCATTGGTTTGATAGTAGTATAGTTGGGATGTACAGTAGCTAGCACATAGGTTTGATAGCATTGTTGGGATGGACAGTAGATAGCACATTGGTTTGATTGTAGCATAGTTGGGATGGACAGTAGCTAGCACATTGGTTTGATAGTAGCATAGTTGGGATGGACAGTAGCTAGCACATTGGTTTGATAGCATCATAGTTGGGATGGACAGTAGCTAGCGCATTGGTTTGATAGTAGCATAGTTGGGATGGACTGTAAGTAGCGCATTGGTTTGATAGTAGCATTGTTGGGATGGACAGTAGATAGCACATTGGTTTGATAGTAGCATAGTTGGAATGGACAGTAGCTAGCACATTGGTTTGATAGTAGCATAGTTGGGATGGGCAGTAGCTAGCACATTGGTTTGATAGTAGCATAGTTGGGATGGACAGTAGCTAGCGCATTGGTTTGATAGTAGCATAGTTGGGATGGACTGTAGCTAGCGCATTGGTTTGATAGTAGCATAGTTGGAATGGACAGTAGCTAGCGCATTGGTTTGATAGTAGTATAGTTGGGATGGACAGTAGCTAGCACATTGGTTTGATAGTAGCATAGTTGGGATGGACAGTCGCTATTACATTGGTTTGATAGCATAGTTGGGATGGACAGTAGCTAGCACATTGGTTTGATAGCATCATAGTTGGGATGGACAGTAGCTAGCGCATTGGTTTGATAGTAGCATAGTTGGGATGGACAGTAGCTAGCACATTGGTTTGATAGTAGCATAGTTGGGATGGACAGTAGCTAGCACATTGGTTTGATAGTAGCATAGTTGGGATGGACAGTAGCTAGCACATTGGTTTGATAGTAGCATAGTTGGGATGGACAGTAGCTAGCACATTGGTTTGATAGTAGCATAGTTGGGATGGACAGTAGCTAGCACATTGGTTTGATAGTAGCATAGTTGGGATGGACAGTAGCTAGCACATTGGTATGATGGATGGACAGTAGCTAGCACATAGGTTTGATAGCATTGTTGGGATGGACAGTAGATAGCACATTTGTTTGATTGTAGCATAGTTGGGATGGACAGTAGCTAGCACATTGGTTTGATAGTAGCATAGTTGGGATGGACAGTAGCTAGCACATTGGTTTGATAGTAGCATAGTTGGGATGGACTGTAGCTAGCACATTGGTTTGATAGTAGCATAGTTGGGATGGACAGTAGCTAGCACATTGGTTTGATAGTAGCATAGTTGGGATGGACAGTAGCTAGCACATTGGTTTGATAGTAGCATAGTTGGGATGTACAGTAGCTAGCACATAGGTTTGATAGCATTGTTGGGATGGACAGTAGATAGCACATTGGTTTGATTGTAGCATAGTTGGGATGGACAGTAGCTAGCACATTGGTTTGATAGTAGCATAGTTGGGATGGACAGTAGCTAGCACATTGGTTTGATAGCATCATAGTTGGGATGGACAGTAGCTAGCGCATTGGTTTGATAGTAGAATAGTTGGGATGGACAGTAGCTATTACATTGGTTTGATAGTAGCATAGTTGGGATGGACAGTAGCTATTACATTGGTTTGATAGCATAGTTGGGATGGACAGAAGCTAGCACATTGGTTTGATAGCATCATAGTTGGGATGGACAGTAGATAGCGCATTGGTTTGATAGTAGCATAGTTGGGATGGACAGTAGCTAGCACATTGGTTTGATAGTAGCATAGTTGGGATGGACAGTAGCTAGCACATTGGTTTGATCGTAGCATTGTTGGGATTTAGCTAGCACAGGTTTGATAGTAGCATAGTTGGGATGTACAGTAGCTAGCACATTGGTTTGATAGTAGCATAGTTGGGATGTACAGTAGCTAGCACATTGGTTTGATAGTAGCATAGTTGGGATGGACAGTAGCTAGCACATTGGTTTGATAGTAGCATAGTTGGGATGGACAGTAGCTAGCACATTGGTTTGATAGTAGCATAGTTGGGATGTACAGTAGCTAGCACATAGGTTTGATAGCATTGTTGGGATGGACAGTAGATAGCACATTGGTTTGATTGTAGCATAGTTGGGATGGACAGTAGCTAGCACATTGGTTTGATAGTAGCATAGTTGGAATGGACAGTAGCTAGCACATTGGTTTGATAGTAGCATAGTTGGGATGGACAGTAGCTAGCACATTGGTTTGATAGCATCATAGTTGGGATGGACAGTAGCTAGCGCATTGGTTTGATAGTAGCATAGTTGGGATGGACATTAGCTAGCGCATTGGTTTGATAGTAGCATAGTTGGGATGGACAGTAGCTATTACATTGGTTTGATAGCATAGTTGGGATGGACAGTAGCTAGCACATTGGTTTGATAGCATCATAGTTGGGATGGACAGTAGCTAGCGCATTGGTTTGATAGTAGCATAGTTGGGATGGACAGTAGCTAGCGCATTGGTTTGATAGTAGCATAGTTGGGATGGACAGTAGCTATTACATTGGTTTGATAGCATAGTTGGGATGGACAGTAGCTAGCACATTGGTTTGATAGCATCATAGTTGGGATGGACAGTAGCTAGCGCATTGGTTTGATAGTAGCATAGTTGGGATGGACAGTAGCTAGCACATTGGTTTGATAGTAGCATAGTTGGGATGGACTGTAGCAAGCGCATTGGTTTGATAGTAGCATAGTTGGAATGGACAGTAGCTAGCGCATTGGTTTGATAGTAGAATAGTTGGGATGGACAGTAGCTAGCACATTGGTTTGATAGTAGCATAGTTGGGATGGACAGTAGCTATTACATTGGTTTGATAGCATAGTTGGGATGGACAGTAGCTAGCACATTGGTTTGATAGCATCATAGTTGGGATGGACAGTAGCTAGCGCATTGGTTTGATAGTAGCATAGTTGGGATGGACAGTAGCTAGCGCATTGGTTTGATAGTAGCATAGTTGGGATGGACAGTAGCTAGCACATTGGTTTGATGGATGGACAGTAGCTAGCACATAGGTTTGATAGCATTGTTGAGTTGGACAGTAGCTAGCACATTGGTTTGATAGTAGCATAGTTGGGATGGACAGTAGCTAGCACATTGGTTTGATGGATGGACAGTAGCTAGCACATAGGTTTGATAGCATTGTTGGGTTGGACAGTAGATAGCACATTGGTTTGATTGTAGCATAGTTGGGATGGACAGTAGCTAGCACATTGGTTTGATAGTAGCATAGTTGGGATGGACAGTAGCTAGCACATTGGTTTGATAGTAGCATAGTTGGGATGGACAGTAGCTAGCACATTGGTTTGATAGTAGCATAGTTGGGATGGACAGTAGCTAGCACATTGGTTTGATAGCATCATAGTTGGGATGGACAGTAGCTAGCGCATTGGTTTGATAGTAGCATAGTTGGGATGGACAGTAGCTAGCACATTGGTTTGATAGTAGCATAGTTGGGATGGACTGTAGCAAGCGCATTGGTTTGATAGTAGCATAGTTGGAATGGACAGTAGCTAGCGCATTGGTTTGATAGTAGAATAGTTGGGATGGACAGTAGCTAGCACATTGGTTTGATAGTAGCATAGTTGGGATGGACAGTAGCTATTACATTGGTTTGATAGCATAGTTGGGATGGACAGTAGCTAGCACATTGGTTTGATAGCATCATAGTTGGGATGGACAGTAGCTAGCGCATTGGTTTGATAGTAGCATAGTTGGGATGGACAGTAGCTAGCGCATTGGTTTGATAGTAGCATAGTTGGGATGGACAGTAGCTATTACATTGGTTTGATAGTAGAATAGTTGGGATGGACAGTAGCTAGCACATTGGTTTGATAGCATCATAGTTGGGATGGACAGTAGCTAGCGCATTGGTTTGATAGTAGCATAGTTGGGATGGACAGTAGCTAGCACATTGGTTTGATAGCATCATAGTTGGGATGGACAGTAGCTAGCGCATTGGTTTGATAGTAGCATAGTTGGGATGGACAGTAGCTAGCGCATTGGTTTGATAGTAGCATAGTTGGGATGTACAGTAGCTAGCACATAGGTTTGATAGCATTGTTGGGATGGACAGTAGATAGCACATTGGTTTGATTGTAGCATAGTTGGGATGGACAGTAGCTAGCACATTGGTTTGATAGTAGCATAGTTGGGATGGACAGTAGCTAGCACATTGGTTTGATAGCATCATAGTTGGGATGGACAGTAGCTAGCGCATTGGTTTCATAGTAGCATAGTTGGGATGGACAGTAGCTAGCGCATTGGTTTGATAGTAGCATAGTTGGGATGGACTGTAGCTAGCGCATTGGTTTGATAGTAGCATTGTTGGGATGGACAGTAGATAGCACATTGGTTTGATTGTAGCATAGTTGGGATGGACAGTAGCTAGCACATTGGTTTGATAGTAGCATAGTTGGGATGGACAGTAGCTAGCACATTGGTTTGATCGTAGCATTGTTGGGATTTAGCTAGCACAGGTTTGATAGTAGCATAGTTGGGATGTACAGTAGCTAGCACATTGGTTTGATAGTAGCATAGTTGGGATGTACAGTAGCTAGCACATTGGTTTGATAGTAGCATAGTTGGGATGGACAGTAGCTAGCACATTGGTTTGATAGTAGCATAGTTGGGATGGACAGTAGCTAGCACATTGGTTTGATAGTAGCATAGTTGGGATGTACAGTAGTTAGCACATAGGTTTGATAGCATTGTTGGGATGGACAGTAGATAGCACATTGGTTTGATTGTAGCATAGTTGGGATGGACAGTAGCTAGCACATTGGTTTGATAGTAGCATAGTTGGAATGGACAGTAGCTAGCACATTGGTTTGATAGTAGCAAAGTTGGGATGGACAGTAGCTAGCACATTGGTTTGATAGCATTATAGTTGGGATGGACAGTAGCTAGCGCATTGGTTTGATAGTAGCATAGTTGGGATGGACATTAGCTAGCGCATTGGTTTGATAGTAGCATAGTTGGGATGGACAGTAGCTATTACATTGGTTTGATAGCATAGTTGGGATGGACAGTAGCTAGCACATTGGTTTGATAGCATCATAGTTGGGATGGACAGTAGCTAGCGCATTGGTTTGATAGTAGCATAGTTGGGATGGACAGTAGCTAGCGCATTGGTTTGATAGTAGCATAGTTGGGATGGACAGTAGCTATTACATTGGTTTGATAGCATAGTTGGGATGGACAGTAGCTAGCACATTGGTTTGATAGCATCATAGTTGGGATGGACAGTAGCTAGCGCATTGGTTTGATAGTAGCATAGTTGGGATGGACATTAGCTAGCGCATTGGTTTGATAGTAGCATAGTTGGGATGGACAGTAGCTATTACATTGGTTTGATAGCATAGTTGGGATGGACAGTAGCTAGCACATTGGTTTGATAGCATCATAGTTGGGATGGACAGTAGCTAGCGCATTGGTTTGATAGTAGCATAGTTGGGATGGACAGTAGCTATTACATTGGTTTGATAGCATAGTTGGGATGGACAGTAGCTAGCACATTGGTTTGATAGCATCATAGTTGGGATGGACAGTAGCTAGCGCATTGGTTTGATAGTAGCATAGTTGGGATGGACATTAGCTAGCACATTGGTTTGATAGTAGCATAGTTGGGATGGACTGTAGCAAGCGCATTGGTTTGATAGTAGCATAGTTGGAATGGACAGTAGCTAGCGCATTGGTTTGATAGTAGAATAGTTGGGATGGACAGTAGCTAGCACATTGGTTTGATAGTAGCATAGTTGGGATGGACAGTAGCTATTACATTGGTTTGATAGCATAGTTGGGATGGACAGTAGCTAGCACATTGGTTTGATAGCATCATAGTTGGGATGGACAGTAGCTAGCGCATTGGTTTGATAGTAGCATAGTTGGGATGGACAGTAGCTAGCGCATTGGTTTGATAGTAGCATAGTTGGGATGGACAGTAGCTATTACATTGGTTTGATAGTAGAATAGTTGGGATGGACAGTAGCTAGCACATTGGTTTGATAGCATCATAGTTGGGATGGACAGTAGCTAGCGCATTGGTTTGATAGTAGCATAGTTGGGATGGACAGTAGCTAGCGCATTGGTTTGATAGTAGCATAGTTGGGATGTACAGTAGCTAGCACATAGGTTTGATAGCATTGTTGGGATGGACAGTAGATAGCACATTGGTTTGATTGTAGCATAGTTGGGATGGACAGTAGCTAGCACATTGGTTTGATAGTAGCATAGTTGGGATGGACAGTAGCTAGCACATTGGTTTGATAGCATAGTTGGGATGGACAGTAGCTAGCACATTGGTTTGATAGTAGCATAGTTGGGATGGACAGTAGCTATTACATTGGTTTGATAGTAGAATAGTTGGGATGGACAGTAGCTAGCACATTGGTTTGATAGCATCATAGTTGGGATGGACAGTAGCTAGCGCATTGGTTTGATAGTAGCATAGTTGGGATGGACAGTAGCTAGCGCATTGGTTTGATAGTAGCATAGTTGGGATGTACAGTAGCTAGCACATAGGTTTGATAGCATTGTTGGGATGGACAGTAGATAGCACATTGGTTTGATTGTAGCATAGTTGGGATGGACAGTAGCTAGCACATTGGTTTGATAGTAGCATAGTTGGGATGGACAGTAGCTAGCACATTGGTTTGATAGCATAGTTGGGATGGACAGTAGCTAGCGCATTGGTTTGATAGTAGCATAGTTGGGATGGACAGTAGCTATTACATTGGTTTGATAGTAGAATAGTTGGGATGGACAGTAGCTAGCACATTGGTTTGATAGCATCATAGTTGGGATGGACAGTAGCTAGCGCATTGGTTTGATAGTAGCATAGTTGGGATGGACAGTAGCTAGCGCATTGGTTTGATAGTAGCATAGTTGGGATGTACAGTAGCTAGCACATAGGTTTGATAGCATTGTTGGGATGGACAGTAGATAGCACATTGGTTTGATTGTAGCATAGTTGGGATGGACAGTAGCTAGCACATTGGTTTGATAGTAGCATAGTTGGGATGGACAGTAGCTAGCACATTGGTTTGATAGCATAGTTGGGATGGACAGTAGCTAGCACATTGGTTTGATAGCATCATAGTTGGGATGGACAGTAGCTAGCGCATTGGTTTGATAGTAGCATAGTTGGGATGGACAGTAGCTAGCACATTGGTTTGATAGTAGCATAGTTGGGATGGACAGTAGCTAGCACATTGGTTTGATAGCATCATAGTTGGGATGGACAGTAGCTAGCGCATTGGTTTGATAGTAGCATAGTTGGGATGGACAGTAGCTAGCACATTGGTTTGATAGTAGCATAGTTGGGATGGACTGTAGCAAGCGCATTGGTTTGATAGTAGCATAGTTGGAATGGACAGTAGCTAGCGCATTGGTTTGATAGTAGAATAGTTGGGATGGACAGTAGCTAGCACATTGGTTTGATAGTAGCATAGTTGGGATGGACAGTAGCTATTACATTGGTTTGATAGCATAGTTGGGATGGACAGTAGCTAGCACATTGGTTTGATAGCATCATAGTTGGGATGGACAGTAGCTAGCACATTGGTTTGATAGTAGCATAGTTGGGATGGACAGTAGCTAGCACATTGGTTTGATAGTAGCATAGTTGGGATGGACAGTAGCTAGCACATTGGTTTGATAGTAGCATAGTTGGGATGGACAGTAGCTAGCAAGTTGGTTTGATAGTAGCATAGTTGGGATGGACAGTAGCTAGCACATTGGTTTGATAGCATCATAGTTGGGATGGACAGTAGCTAGCGCATTGGTTTGATAGTAGTATAGTTGGGATGTACAGTAGCTAGCACATAGGTTTGATAGCATTGTTGGGATGGACAGTAGATAGCACATTGGTTTGATTGTAGCATAGTTGGGATGGACAGTAGCTAGCACATTGGTTTGATAGTAGCATAGTTGGGATGGACAGTAGCTAGCACATTGGTTTGATAGCATCATAGTTGGGATGGACAGTAGCTAGCGCATTGGTTTGATAGTAGCATAGTTGGGATGGACTGTAAGTAGCGCATTGGTTTGATAGTAGCATTGTTGGGATGGACAGTAGATAGCACATTGGTTTGATAGTAGCATAGTTGGAATGGACAGTAGCTAGCACATTGGTTTGATAGTAGCATAGTTGGGATGGGCAGTAGCTAGCACATTGGTTTGATAGTAGCATAGTTGGGATGGACAGTAGCTAGCGCATTGGTTTGATAGTAGCATAGTTGGGATGGACTGTAGCTAGCGCATTGGTTTGATAGTAGCATAGTTGGAATGGACAGTAGCTAGCGCATTGGTTTGATAGTAGTATAGTTGGGATGGACAGTAGCTAGCACATTGGTTTGATAGTAGCATAGTTGGGATGGACAGTCGCTATTACATTGGTTTGATAGCATAGTTGGGATGGACAGTAGCTAGCACATTGGTTTGATAGCATCATAGTTGGGATGGACAGTAGCTAGCGCATTGGTTTGATAGTAGCATAGTTGGGATGGACAGTAGCTAGCACATTGGTTTGATAGTAGCATAGTTGGGATGGACAGTAGCTAGCACATTGGTTTGATAGTAGCATAGTTGGGATGGACAGTAGCTAGCACATTGGTTTGATAGTAGCATAGTTGGGATGGACAGTAGCTAGCACATTGGTTTGATAGTAGCATAGTTGGGATGGACAGTAGCTAGCACATTGGTTTGATAGTAGCATAGTTGGGATGGACAGTAGCTAGCACATTGGTATGATGGATGGACAGTAGCTAGCACATAGGTTTGATAGCATTGTTGGGATGGACAGTAGATAGCACATTTGTTTGATTGTAGCATAGTTGGGATGGACAGTAGCTAGCACATTGGTTTGATAGTAGCATAGTTGGGATGGACAGTAGCTAGCACATTGGTTTGATAGTAGCATAGTTGGGATGGACTGTAGCTAGCACATTGGTTTGATAGTAGCATAGTTGGGATGGACAGTAGCTAGCACATTGGTTTGATAGTAGCATAGTTGGGATGGACAGTAGCTAGCACATTGGTTTGATAGTAGCATAGTTGGGATGTACAGTAGCTAGCACATAGGTTTGATAGCATTGTTGGGATGGACAGTAGATAGCACATTGGTTTGATTGTAGCATAGTTGGGATGGACAGTAGCTAGCACATTGGTTTGATAGTAGCATAGTTGGGATGGACAGTAGCTAGCACATTGGTTTGATAGCATCATAGTTGGGATGGACAGTAGCTAGCGCATTGGTTTGATAGTAGAATAGTTGGGATGGACAGTAGCTATTACATTGGTTTGATAGTAGCATAGTTGGGATGGACAGTAGCTATTACATTGGTTTGATAGCATAGTTGGGATGGACAGAAGCTAGCACATTGGTTTGATAGCATCATAGTTGGGATGGACAGTAGATAGCGCATTGGTTTGATAGTAGCATAGTTGGGATGGACAGTAGCTAGCACATTGGTTTGATAGTAGCATAGTTGGGATGGACAGTAGCTAGCACATTGGTTTGATCGTAGCATTGTTGGGATTTAGCTAGCACAGGTTTGATAGTAGCATAGTTGGGATGTACAGTAGCTAGCACATTGGTTTGATAGTAGCATAGTTGGGATGTACAGTAGCTAGCACATTGGTTTGATAGTAGCATAGTTGGGATGGACAGTAGCTAGCACATTGGTTTGATAGTAGCATAGTTGGGATGGACAGTAGCTAGCACATTGGTTTGATAGTAGCATAGTTGGGATGTACAGTAGCTAGCACATAGGTTTGATAGCATTGTTGGGATGGACAGTAGATAGCACATTGGTTTGATTGTAGCATAGTTGGGATGGACAGTAGCTAGCACATTGGTTTGATAGTAGCATAGTTGGAATGGACAGTAGCTAGCACATTGGTTTGATAGTAGCATAGTTGGGATGGACAGTAGCTAGCACATTGGTTTGATAGCATCATAGTTGGGATGGACAGTAGCTAGCGCATTGGTTTGATAGTAGCATAGTTGGGATGGACATTAGCTAGCGCATTGGTTTGATAGTAGCATAGTTGGGATGGACAGTAGCTATTACATTGGTTTGATAGCATAGTTGGGATGGACAGTAGCTAGCACATTGGTTTGATAGCATCATAGTTGGGATGGACAGTAGCTAGCGCATTGGTTTGATAGTAGCATAGTTGGGATGGACAGTAGCTAGCGCATTGGTTTGATAGTAGCATAGTTGGGATGGACAGTAGCTATTACATTGGTTTGATAGCATAGTTGGGATGGACAGTAGCTAGCACATTGGTTTGATAGCATCATAGTTGGGATGGACAGTAGCTAGCGCATTGGTTTGATAGTAGCATAGTTGGGATGGACAGTAGCTAGCACATTGGTTTGATAGTAGCATAGTTGGGATGGACTGTAGCAAGCGCATTGGTTTGATAGTAGCATAGTTGGAATGGACAGTAGCTAGCGCATTGGTTTGATAGTAGAATAGTTGGGATGGACAGTAGCTAGCACATTGGTTTGATAGTAGCATAGTTGGGATGGACAGTAGCTATTACATTGGTTTGATAGCATAGTTGGGATGGACAGTAGCTAGCACATTGGTTTGATAGCATCATAGTTGGGATGGACAGTAGCTAGCGCATTGGTTTGATAGTAGCATAGTTGGGATGGACAGTAGCTAGCGCATTGGTTTGATAGTAGCATAGTTGGGATGGACAGTAGCTAGCACATTGGTTTGATGGATGGACAGTAGCTAGCACATAGGTTTGATAGCATTGTTGAGTTGGACAGTAGCTAGCACATTGGTTTGATAGTAGCATAGTTGGGATGGACAGTAGCTAGCACATTGGTTTGATGGATGGACAGTAGCTAGCACATAGGTTTGATAGCATTGTTGGGTTGGACAGTAGATAGCACATTGGTTTGATTGTAGCATAGTTGGGATGGACAGTAGCTAGCACATTGGTTTGATAGTAGCATAGTTGGGATGGACAGTAGCTAGCACATTGGTTTGATAGTAGCATAGTTGGGATGGACAGTAGCTAGCACATTGGTTTGATAGTAGCATAGTTGGGATGGACAGTAGCTAGCACATTGGTTTGATAGTAGCATAGTTGGGATGGACAGTAGCTAGCAAGTTGGTTTGATAGTAGCATAGTTGGGATGGACAGTAGCTAGCACATTGGTTTGATAGCATCATAGTTGGGATGGACAGTAGCTAGCGCATTGGTTTGATAGTAGTATAGTTGGGATGTACAGTAGCTAGCGCATAGGTTTGATAGCATTGTTGGGATGGACAGTAGATAGCACATTGGTTTGATTGTAGCATAGTTGGGATGGACAGTAGCTAGCACATTGGTTTGCTAGTAGCATAGTTGGGATGGACAGTAGCTAGCGCATTGGTTTGATAGTAGCATAGTTGGGATGGACAGTAGCTAGCACATTGGTTTGATAGTAACATAGTTGGGATGGACAGTAGCTAGCACATTGGTTTGATAGTAGCATAGTTGGGATGGACAGTAGCTAGCACATTGGTTTGATAGTAGCATAGTTGGGATGGACAGTAGCTAGCACATTGGTTTGATAGTAGCATAGTTGGGATGGACAGTAGCTAGCACATTGGTTTGATGGATGGACAGTAGCTAGCACATAGGTTTGATAGCATTGTTGGGATGGACAGTAGCTAGCACATTGGTTTGATAGTAGCATAGTTGGGATGGACAGTAGCTAGCAAGTTGGTTTGATAGTAGTATAGTTGGGATGGACAGTAGCTAGCACATTGGTTTGATAGCATCATAGTTGGGATGGACAGTAGCTAGCGCATTGGTTTGATAGTAGTGTAGTTGGGATGTACAGTAGCTAGCACATAGGTTTGATAGCATTGTTGGGATGTACAGTAGATAGCACATTGGTTTGATTGTAGCATAGTTGGGATGGACAGTAGCTAGCACATTGGTTTGATAGTAGCATAGTTGGGATGGACAGTAGCTAGCGCATTGGTTTGATAGTAGCATAGTTGGGATGGACTGTAGCTAGCGCATTGGTTTGATTGTAGCATCATTGGGATGGACAGTAGCTAGCACATTGGTTTGATAGTAGCATAGTTGGGATGGACAGTAGCTAGCACATTGGTTTGATAGTAGCATAGTTGGGATGGACAGTAGCTAGCACATTGGTTTGATAGTAGCATAGTTGGGATGGACAGTAGCTAGCACATTGGTTTGATAGTAGCATAGTTGGGATGGACAGTAGCTAGCACATTGGTTTGATAGCATCATAGTTGGGATGGACAGTAGCTAGGGCATTGGTTTGATAGTAGCATAGTTGGGATGGACAGTAGCTAGCGCATTGGTTTGATAGTAACATAGTCGGGATGGACTGTAGCTAGCGCATTGGTTTGATAGTAGCATAGTTGGGATGGACTGTAGCTAGCGCATTGGTTTGATAGTAGCATAGTTGGAATGGACAGTAGCTAGCGCATTGGTTTGATAGTAGCATAGTTGGGATGGACAGTAGCTATTACATTGGTTTGATAGCATAGTTGGGATGGACAGTAGCTAGCACATTGGTTTGATAGTAGCATAGTTGGGATGGACAGTAGCTAGCACATTGGTTTGATAGTAGCATAGTTGGGATGGACAGTAGTTAGCACATTGGTTTGATAGTAGCATAGTTGGGATGGACAGTAGCTAGCACATTGGTTTGATAGTAGCATAGTTGGGATGGACAGTAGCTAGCACATTGGTTTGATAGTAGCATAGTTGGGATGGACAGTAGCTAGCACATTGGTTTGATAGTAGTATGGTTGGGATGGACAGTAGCTAGCACATTGGTTTGATAGCATCATAGTTGGGATGGACAGTAGCTAGCGCATTGGTTTGATAGTAGCATAGTTGGGATGGACAGTAGCTAGCGCATTGGTTTGATAGTAGCATAGTTGGGATGTACAGTAGCTAGCACATAGGTTTGATAGCATTGTTGGGATGGACAGTAGATAGCACATTGGTTTGATTGTAGGATAGTTGGGATGGACAGTAGATAGCACATTGGTTTGATAGTAGCATAGTTGGGATGGACAGTAGCTAGCACATTGGTTTGATAGCATCATAGTTGGGATGGACAGTAGCTAGCGCATTGGTTTGATAGTAGCATAGTTGGGATGGACAGTAGCTAGCGCATTGGTTTGATAGTAGCATAGTTGGGATGGACTGTAGCTAGCGCATTGGTTTGATAGTAGCATTGTTGGGATGGACAGTAGATAGCACATTGGTTTGATTGTAGCATAGTTGGGATGGACAGTAGCTAGCACATTGGTTTGATAGTAGCATAGTTGGGATGGACAGTAGCTAGCACATTGGTTTGATCGTAGCATTGTTGGGATTTAGCTAGCACAGGTTTGATAGTAGCATAGTTGGGATGTACAGTAGCTAGCACATTGGTTTGATAGTAGCATAGTTGGGATGTACAGTAGCTAGCACATTGGTTTGATAGTAGCATAGTTGGGATGGACAGTAGCTAGCACATTGGTTTGATAGTAGCATAGTTGGGATGGACAGTAGCTAGCACATTGGTTTGATAGTAGCATAGTTGGGATGTACAGTAGCTAGCACATAGGTTTGATAGCATTGTTGGGATGGACAGTAGATAGCACATTGGTTTGATTGTAGCATAGTTGGGATGGACAGTAGCTAGCACATTGGTTTGATAGTAGCATAGTTGGAATGGACAGTAGCTAGCACATTGGTTTGATAGTAGCATAGTTGGGATGGACAGTAGCTAGCACATTGGTTTGATAGCATCATAGTTGGGATGGACAGTAGCTAGCGCATTGGTTTGATAGTAGCATAGTTGGGATGGACATTAGCTAGCGCATTGGTTTGATAGTAGCATAGTTGGGATGGACAGTAGCTAGCACATTGGTTTGATAGTAGCATAGTTGGAATGGACAGTAGCTAGCACATTGGTTTGATAGTAGCATAGTTGGGATGGACAGTAGCTAGCACATTGGTTTGATAGCATCATAGTTGGGATGGACAGTAGCTAGCGCATTGGTTTGATAGTAGCATAGTTGGGATGGACAGTAGCTATTACATTGGTTTGATAGCATCATAGTTGGGATGGACAGTAGCTAGCGCATTGGTTTGATAGTAGCATAGTTGGGATGGACAGTAGCTAGCGCATTGGTTTGATAGTAGCATAGTTGGGATGGACAGTAGCTATTACATTGGTTTGATAGCATAGTTGGGATGGACAGTAGCTAGCACATTGGTTTGATAGCATCATAGTTGGGATGGACAGTAGCTAGCGCATTGGTTTGATAGTAGCATAGTTGGGATGGACTGTAGCAAGCGCATTGGTTTGATAGTAGCATAGTTGGAATGGACAGTAGCTAGCGCATTGGTTTGATAGTAGAATAGTTGGGATGGACAGTAGCTAGCACATTGGTTTGATAGTAGCATAGTTGGGATGGACAGTAGCTATTACATTGGTTTGATAGCATAGTTGGGATGGACAGTAGCTAGCACATTGGTTTGATAGCATCATAGTTGGGATGGACAGTAGCTAGCGCATTGGTTTGATAGTAGCATAGTTGGGATGGACAGTAGCTAGCGCATTGGTTTGATAGTAGCATAGTTGGGATGGACAGTAGCTATTACATTGGTTTGATAGTAGAATAGTTGGGATGGACAGTAGCTAGCACATTGGTTTGATCGTAGCATAGTTGGGATGTACAGTAGCTAGCACATTGGTTTGATAGTAGCATAGTTGGGATGGACAGTAGCTAGCACATTGGTTTGATAGTAGCATAGTTGGGATGGACAGTAGCTAGCACAGGTTTGATAGTAGCATAGTTGGGATGTACAGTAGCTAGCACATTGGTTTGATAGTAGCATAGTTGGGATGTACAGTAGCTAGCACATTGGTTTGATAGTAGCATAGTTGGGATGGACAGTAGCTAGCACATTGGTTTGATAGTAGCATAGTTGGGATGGACAGTAGCTAGCACATTGGTTTGATAGTAGCATAGTTGGGATGTACAGTAGCTAGCACATAGGTTTGATAGCATTGTTGGGATGGACAGTAGATAGCACATTGGTTTGATTGTAGCATAGTTGGGATGGACAGTAGCTAGCACATTGGTTTGATAGTAGCATAGTTGGAATGGACAGTAGCTAGCACATTGGTTTGATAGTAGCATAGTTGGGATGGACAGTAGCTAGCACATTGGTTTGATAGCATCATAGTTGGGATGGACAGTAGCTAGCGCATTGGTTTGATAGTAGCATAGTTGGG
This sequence comes from Borostomias antarcticus, assembly GCF_949987555.1. Lineage (NCBI taxonomy): Eukaryota > Metazoa > Chordata > Actinopteri > Stomiiformes > Stomiidae > Borostomias > Borostomias antarcticus. The sequence continues at coordinate 312,913 of NW_028175787.1, forward strand.
ATGGACATTAGCTAGCGCATTGGTTTGATAGTAGCATAGTTGGGATGGACAGTAGCTATTACATTGGTTTGATAGCATCATAGTTGGGATGGACAGTAGCTAGCGCATTGGTTTGATAGTAGCATAGTTGGGATGGACAGTAGCTAGCGCATTGGTTTGATAGTAGCATAGTTGGGATGGACAGTAGCTATTACATTGGTTTGATAGTAGCATAGTTGGGATGGACAGTAGCTAGCACATTGGTTTGATAGCATCATAGTTGGGATGGACAGTAGCTAGCGCATTGGTTTGATAGTAGCATAGTTGGGATGGACTGTAGCAAGCGCATTGGTTTGATAGTAGCATAGTTGGAATGGACAGTAGCTAGCGCATTGGTTTGATAGTAGAATAGTTGGGATGGACAGTAGCTAGCACATTGGTTTGATAGTAGCATAGTTGGGATGGACAGTAGCTATTACATTGGTTTGATAGCATAGTTGGGATGGACAGTAGCTAGCACATTGGTTTGATAGCATCATAGTTGGGATGGACAGTAGCTAGCGCATTGGTTTGATAGTAGCATAGTTGGGATGGACAGTAGCTAGCGCATTGGTTTGATAGTAGCATAGTTGGGATGGACAGTAGCTATTACATTGGTTTGATAGTAGAATAGTTGGGATGGACAGTAGCTAGCACATTGGTTTGATAGCATCATAGTTGGGATGGACAGTAGCTAGCGCATTGGTTTGATAGTAGCATAGTTGGGATGGACAGTAGCTAGCACATTGGTTTGATAGCATCATAGTTGGGATGGACAGTAGCTAGCGCATTGGTTTGATAGTAGCATAGTTGGGATGGACAGTAGCTAGCGCATTGGTTTGATAGTAGCATAGTTGGGATGTACAGTAGCTAGCACATAGGTTTGATAGCATTGTTGGGATGGACAGTAGATAGCACATTGGTTTGATTGTAGCATAGTTGGGATGGACAGTAGCTAGCACATTGGTTTGATAGTAGCATAGTTGGGATGGACAGTAGCTATTACATTGGTTTGATAGCATAGTTGGGATGGACAGTAGCTAGCACATTGGTTTGATAGCATCATAGTTGGGATGGACAGTAGCTAGCGCATTGGTTTGATAGTAGCATAGTTGGGATGGACATTAGCTAGCACATTGGTTTGATAGTAGCATAGTTGGGATGGACTGTAGCAAGCGCATTGGTTTGATAGTAGCATAGTTGGAATGGACAGTAGCTAGCGCATTGGTTTGATAGTAGAATAGTTGGGATGGACAGTAGCTAGCACATTGGTTTGATAGTAGCATAGTTGGGATGGACAGTAGCTATTACATTGGTTTGATAGCATAGTTGGGATGGACAGTAGCTAGCACATTGGTTTGATAGCATCATAGTTGGGATGGACAGTAGCTAGCGCATTGGTTTGATAGTAGCATAGTTGGGATGGACAGTAGCTAGCGCATTGGTTTGATAGTAGCATAGTTGGGATGGACAGTAGCTATTACATTGGTTTGATAGTAGAATAGTTGGGATGGACAGTAGCTAGCACATTGGTTTGATAGCATCATAGTTGGGATGGACAGTAGCTAGCGCATTGGTTTGATAGTAGCATAGTTGGGATGGACAGTAGCTAGCGCATTGGTTTGATAGCATCATAGTTGGGATGGACAGTAGCTAGCGCATTGGTTTGATAGTAGCATAGTTGGGATGGACAGTAGCTAGCGCATTGGTTTGATAGTAGCATAGTTGGGATGTACAGTAGCTAGCACATAGGTTTGATAGCATTGTTGGGATGGACAGTAGATAGCACATTGGTTTGATTGTAGCATAGTTGGGATGGACAGTAGCTAGCACATTGGTTTGATAGTAGCATAGTTGGGATGGACAGTAGCTAGCACATTGGTTTGATAGCATAGTTGGGATGGACAGTAGCTAGCACATTGGTTTGATAGCATCATAGTTGGGATGGACAGTAGCTAGCGCATTGGTTTGATAGTAGCATAGTTGGGATGGACAGTAGCTAGCACATTGGTTTGATAGTAGCATAGTTGGGATGGACAGTAGCTAGCACATTGGTTTGATAGCATCATAGTTGGGATGGACAGTAGCTAGCGCATTGGTTTGATAGTAGCATAGTTGGGATGGACAGTAGCTAGCACATTGGTTTGATAGTAGCATAGTTGGGATGGACTGTAGCAAGCGCATTGGTTTGATAGTAGCATAGTTGGAATGGACAGTAGCTAGCGCATTGGTTTGATAGTAGAATAGTTGGGATGGACAGTAGCTAGCGCATTGGTTTGATAGTAGCATAGTTGGGATGGACAGTAGCTATTACATTGGTTTGATAGCATAGTTGGGATGGACAGTAGCTAGCACATTGGTTTGATAGCATCATAGTTGGGATGGACAGTAGCTAGCACATTGGTTTGATAGTAGCATAGTTGGGATGGACAGTAGCTAGCACATTGGTTTGATAGTAGCATAGTTGGGATGGAGAGTAGCTAGCACATTGGTTTGATAGTAGCATAGTTGGGATGGACAGTAGCTAGCACATTGGTTTGATAGTAGCATAGTTGGGATGGACAGTAGCTAGCAAGTTGGTTTGATAGTAGCATAGTTGGGATGGACAGTAGCTAGCACATTGGTTTGATAGCATCATAGTTGGGATGGACAGTAGCTAGCGCATTGGTTTGATAGTAGTATAGTTGGGATGTACAGTAGCTAGCACATAGGTTTGATAGCATTGTTGGGATGGACAGTAGATAGCACATTGGTTTGATTGTAGCATAGTTGGGATGGACAGTAGCTAGCACATTGGTTTGATAGTAGCATAGTTGGGATGGACAGTAGCTAGCACATTGGTTTGATAGCATCATAGTTGGGATGGACAGTAGCTAGCGCATTGGTTTGATAGTAGCATAGTTGGGATGGACTGTAAGTAGCGCATTGGTTTGATAGTAGCATTGTTGGGATGGACAGTAGATAGCACATTGGTTTGATAGTAGCATAGTTGGAATGGACAGTAGCTAGCACATTGGTTTGATAGTAGCATAGTTGGGATGGGCAGTAGCTAGCACATTGGTTTGATAGTAGCATAGTTGGGATGGACAGTAGCTAGCGCATTGGTTTGATAGTAGCATAGTTGGGATGGACTGTAGCTAGCGCATTGGTTTGATAGTAGCATAGTTGGAATGGACAGTAGCTAGCGCATTGGTTTGATAGTAGTATAGTTGGGATGGACAGTAGCTAGCACATTGGTTTGATAGTAGCATAGTTGGGATGGACAGTCGCTATTACATTGGTTTGATAGCATAGTTGGGATGGACAGTAGCTAGCACATTGGTTTGATAGCATCATAGTTGGGATGGACAGTAGCTAGCGCATTGGTTTGATAGTAGCATAGTTGGGATGGACAGTAGCTAGCACATTGGTTTGATAGTAGCATAGTTGGGATGGACAGTAGCTAGCACATTGGTTTGATAGTAGCATAGTTGGGATGGACAGTAGCTAGCACATTGGTTTGATAGTAGCATAGTTGGGATGGACAGTAGCTAGCACATTGGTTTGATAGTAGCATAGTTGGGATGGACAGTAGCTAGCACATTGGTTTGATAGTAGCATAGTTGGGATGGACAGTAGCTAGCACATTGGTATGATGGATGGACAGTAGCTAGCACATAGGTTTGATAGCATTGTTGGGATGGACAGTAGATAGCACATTTGTTTGATTGTAGCATAGTTGGGATGGACAGTAGCTAGCACATTGGTTTGATAGTAGCATAGTTGGGATGGACAGTAGCTAGCACATTGGTTTGATAGTAGCATAGTTGTGATGGACTGTAGCTAGCACATTGGTTTGATAGTAGCATAGTTGGGATGGACAGTAGCTAGCACATTGGTTTGATAGTAGCATAGTTGGGATGGACAGTAGCTAGCACATTGGTTTGATAGTAGCATAGTTGGGATGTACAGTAGCTAGCACATAGGTTTGATAGCATTGTTGGGATGGACAGTAGATAGCACATTGGTTTGATTGTAGCATAGTTGGGATGGACAGTAGCTAGCACATTGGTTTGATAGTAGCATAGTTGGGATGGACAGTAGCTAGCACATTGGTTTGATAGCATCATAGTTGGGATGGACAGTAGCTATTACATTGGTTTGATAGTAGAATAGTTGGGATGGACAGTAGCTATTACATTGGTTTGATAGTAGCATAGTTGGGATGGACAGTAGCTATTACATTGGTTTGATAGCATAGTTGGGATGGACAGAAGCTAGCACATTGGTTTGATAGCATCATAGTTGGGATGGACAGTAGATAGCGCATTGGTTTGATAGTAGCATAGTTGGGATGGACAGTAGCTAGCACATTGGTTTGATAGTAGCATAGTTGGGATGGACAGTAGCTAGCACATTGGTTTGATCGTAGCATTGTTGGGATTTAGCTAGCACAGGTTTGATAGTAGCATAGTTGGGATGTACAGTAGCTAGCACATTGGTTTGATAGTAGCATAGTTGGGATGTACAGTAGCTAGCACATTGGTTTGATAGTAGCATAGTTGGGATGGACAGTAGCTAGCACATTGGTTTGATAGTAGCATAGTTGGGATGGACAGTAGCTAGCACATTGGTTTGATAGTAGCATAGTTGGGATGTACAGTAGCTAGCACATAGGTTTGATAGCATTGTTGGGATGGACAGTAGATAGCACATTGGTTTGATTGTAGCATAGTTGGGATGGACAGTAGCTAGCACATTGGTTTGATAGTAGCATAGTTGGAATGGACAGTAGCTAGCACATTGGTTTGATAGTAGCATAGTTGGGATGGACAGTAGCTAGCGCATTGGTTTGATAGCATCATAGTTGGGATGGACAGTAGCTAGCGCATTGGTTTGATAGTAGCATAGTTGGGATGGACATTAGCTAGCGCATTGGTTTGATAGTAGCATAGTTGGGATGGACAGTAGCTATTACATTGGTTTGATAGCATAGTTGGGATGGACAGTAGCTAGCACATTGGTTTGATAGCATCATAGTTGGGATGGACAGTAGCTAGCGCATTGGTTTGATAGTAGCATAGTTGGGATGGACAGTAGCTAGCGCATTGGTTTGATAGTAGCATAGTTGGGATGGACAGTAGCTATTACATTGGTTTGATAGCATAGTTGGGATGGACAGTAGCTAGCACATTGGTTTGATAGCATCATAGTTGGGATGGACAGTAGCTAGCGCATTGGTTTGATAGTAGCATAGTTGGGATGGACAGTAGCTAGCGCATTGGTTTGATAGCATCATAGTTGGGATGGACAGTAGCTAGCACATTGGTTTGATAGTAGCATAGTTGGGATGGACAGTAGCTAGCACATTGGTTTGATAGCATCATAGTTGGGATGGACAGTAGCTAGCGCATTGGTTTGATAGTAGAATAGTTGGGATGGACAGTAGCTATTACATTGGTTTGATAGTAGCATAGTTGGGATGGACAGTAGCTATTACATTGGTTTGATAGCATAGTTGGGATGGACAGAAGCTAGCACATTGGTTTGATAGCATCATAGTTGGGATGGACAGTAGATAGCGCATTGGTTTGATAGTAGCATAGTTGGGATGGACAGTAGCTAGCACATTGGTTTGATAGTAGCATAGTTGGGATGGACAGTAGCTAGCACATTGGTTTGATCGTAGCATTGTTGGGATTTAGCTAGCACAGGTTTGATAGTAGCATAGTTGGGATGTACAGTAGCTAGCACATTGGTTTGATAGTAGCATAGTTGGGATGGACAGTAGCTAGCACATTGGTTTGATAGTAGCATAGTTGGGATGGACAGTAGCTAGCACATTGGTTTGATAGTAGCATAGTTGGGATGTACAGTAGCTAGCACATAGGTTTGATAGCATTGTTGGGATGGACAGTAGATAGCACATTGGTTTGATTGTAGCATAGTTGGGATGGACAGTAGCTAGCACATTGGTTTGATAGTAGCATAGTTGGAATGGACAGTAGCTAGCACATTGGTTTGATAGTAGCATAGTTGGGATGGACAGTAGCTAGCACATTGGTTTGATAGCATCATAGTTGGGATGGACAGTAGCTAGCGCATTGGTTTGATAGTAGCATAGTTGGGATGGACATTAGCTAGCGCATTGGTTTGATAGTAGCATAGTTGGGATGGACAGTAGCTATTACATTGGTTTGATAGCATAGTTGGGATGGACAGTAGCTAGCACATTGGTTTGATAGCATCATAGTTGGGATGGACAGTAGCTAGCGCATTGGTTTGATAGTAGCATAGTTGGGATGGACAGTAGCTAGCGCATTGGTTTGATAGTAGCATAGTTGGGATGGACAGTAGCTATTACATTGGTTTGATAGCATAGTTGGGATGGACAGTAGCTAGCACATTGGTTTGATAGCATCATAGTTGGGATGGACAGTAGCTAGCGCATTGGTTTGATAGTAGCATAGTTGGGATGGACAGTAGCTAGCACATTGGTTTGATAGTAGCATAGTTGGGATGGACTGTAGCAAGCGCATTGGTTTGATAGTAGCATAGTTGGAATGGACAGTAGCTAGCGCATTGGTTTGATAGTAGAATAGTTGGGATGGACAGTAGCTAGCACATTGGTTTGATAGTAGCATAGTTGGGATGGACAGTAGCTATTACATTGGTTTGATAGCATAGTTGGGATGGACAGTAGCTAGCACATTGGTTTGATAGCATCATAGTTGGGATGGACAGTAGCTAGCGCATTGGTTTGATAGTAGCATAGTTGGGATGGACAGTAGCTAGCGCATTGGTTTGATAGTAGCATAGTTGGGATGGACAGTAGCTAGCACATTGGTTTGATGGATGGACAGTAGCTAGCACATAGGTTTGATAGCATTGTTGAGTTGGACAGTAGCTAGCACATTGGTTTGATAGTAGCATAGTTGGGATGGACAGTAGCTAGCACATTGGTTTGATGGATGGACAGTAGCTAGCACATAGGTTTGATAGCATTGTTGGGTTGGACAGTAGATAGCACATTGGTTTGATTGTAGCATAGTTGGGATGGACAGTAGCTAGCACATTGGTTTGATAGTAGCATAGTTGGGATGGACAGTAGCTAGCACATTGGTTTGATAGTAGCATAGTTGGGATGGACAGTAGCTAGCACATTGGTTTGATAGTAGCATAGTTGGGATGGACAGTAGCTAGCACATTGGTTTGATAGTAGCATAGTTGGGATGGACAGTAGCTAGCAAGTTGGTTTGATAGTAGCATAGTTGGGATGGACAGTCGCTAGCACATTGGTTTGATAGCATCATAGTTGGGATGGACAGTAGCTAGCGCATTGGTTTGATAGTAGTATAGTTGGGATGTACAGTAGCTAGCGCTTAGGTTTGATAGCATTGTTGGGATGGACAGTAGATAGCACATTGGTTTGATTGTAGCATAGTTGGGATGGACAGTAGCTAGCACATTGGTTTGCTAGTAGCATAGTTGGGATGGACAGTAGCTAGCGCATTGGTTTGATAGTAGCATAGTTGGGATGGACAGTAGCTAGCACATTGGTTTGATAGTAGCATAGTTGGGATGGACAGTAGCTAGCACATTGGTTTGATAGTAGCATAGTTGGGATGGACAGTAGCTAGCAAGTTGGTTTGATAGTAGTATAGTTGGGATGGACAGTAGCTAGCACATTGGTTTGATAGCATCATAGTTGGGATGGACAGTAGCTAGCGCATTGGTTTGATAGTAGTGTAGTTGGGATGTACAGTAGCTAGCACATAGGTTTGATAGCATTGTTGGGATGTACAGTAGATAGCACATTGGTTTGATTGTAGCATAGTTGGGATGGACAGTAGCTAGCACATTGGTTTGATAGTAGCATAGTTGGGATGGACAGTAGCTAGCGCATTGGTTTGATAGTAGCATAGTTGGGATGGACTGTAGCTGGCGCATTGGTTTGATTGTAGCATCATTGGGATGGACAGTAGCTAGCACATTGGTTTGATAGTAGCATAGTTGGGATGGACAGTAGCTAGCACATTGGTTTGATAGTAGCATAGTTGGGATGGACAGTAGCTAGCACATTGGTTTGATAGTAGCATAGTTGGGATGGACAGTAGCTAGCACATTGGTTTGATAGTAGCATAGTTGGGATGGACAGTAGCTAGCACATTGGTTTGATAGCATCATAGTTGGGATGGACAGTAGCTAGGGCATTGGTTTGATAGTAGCATAGTTGGGATGGACAGTAGCTAGCGCATTGGTTTGATAGTAACATAGTCGGGATGGACTGTAGCTAGCGCATTGGTTTGATAGTAGCATAGTTGGGATGGACTGTAGCTAGCGCATTGGTTTGATAGTAGCATAGTTGGAATGGACAGTAGCTAGCGCATTGGTTTGATAGTAGCATAGTTGGGATGGACAGTAGCTATTACATTGGTTTGATAGCATAGTTGGGATGGACAGTAGCTAGCACATTGGTTTGATAGTAGCATAGTTGGGATGGACAGTAGCTAGCACATTGGTTTGATAGTAGCATAGTTGGGATGGACAGTAGTTAGCACATTGGTTTGATAGTAGCATAGTTGGGATGGACAGTAGCTAGCACATTGGTTTGATAGTAGCATAGTTGGGATGGACAGTAGCTAGCACATTGGTTTGATAGTAGCATAGTTGGGATGGACAGTAGCTAGCACATTGGTTTGATAGTAGTATGGTTGGGATGGACAGTAGCTAGCACATTGGTTTGATAGCATCATAGTTGGGATGGACAGTAGCTAGCGCATTGGTTTGATAGTAGCATAGTTGGGATGGACAGTAGCTAGCGCATTGGTTTGATAGTAGCATAGTTGGGATGTACAGTAGCTAGCACATAGGTTTGATAGCATTGTTGGGATGGACAGTAGATAGCACATTGGTTTGATTGTAGCATAGTTGGGATGGACAGTAGATAGCACATTGGTTTGATAGTAGCATAGTTGGGATGGACAGTAGCTAGCACATTGGTTTGATAGCATCATAGTTGGGATGGACAGTAGCTAGCGCATTGGTTTGATAGTAGCATAGTTGGGATGGACAGTAGCTAGCGCATTGGTTTGATAGTAGCATAGTTGGGATGGACTGTAGCTAGCGCATTGGTTTGATAGTAGCATTGTTGGGATGGACAGTAGATAGCACATTGGTTTGATTGTAGCATAGTTGGGATGGACAGTAGCTAGCACATTGGTTTGATAGTAGCATAGTTGGGATGGACAGTAGCTAGCACATTGGTTTGATCGTAGCATTGTTGGGATTTAGCTAGCACAGGTTTGATAGTAGCATAGTTGGGATGTACAGTAGCTAGCACATTGGTTTGATAGTAGCATAGTTGGGATGTACAGTAGCTAGCACATTGGTTTGATAGTAGCATAGTTGGGATGGACAGTAGCTAGCACATTGGTTTGATAGTAGCATAGTTGGGATGGACAGTAGCTAGCACATTGGTTTGATAGTAGCATAGTTGGGATGTACAGTAGCTAGCACATAGGTTTGATAGCATTGTTGGGATGGACAGTAGATAGCACATTGGTTTGATTGTAGCATAGTTGGGATGGACAGTAGCTAGCACATTGGTTTGATAGTAGCATAGTTGGAATGGACAGTAGCTAGCACATTGGTTTGATAGTAGCATAGTTGGGATGGACAGTAGCTAGCACATTGGTTTGATAGCATCATAGTTGGGATGGACAGTAGCTAGCGCATTGGTTTGATAGTAGCATAGTTGGGATGGACATTAGCTAGCGCATTGGTTTGATAGTAGCATAGTTGGGATGGACAGTAGCTATTACATTGGTTTGATAGCATCATAGTTGGGATGGACAGTAGCTAGCGCATTGGTTTGATAGTAGCATAGTTGGGATGGACAGTAGCTAGCGCATTGGTTTGATAGTAGCATAGTTGGGATGGACAGTAGCTATTACATTGGTTTGATAGCATAGTTGGGATGGACAGTAGCTAGCACATTGGTTTGATAGCATCATAGTTGGGATGGACAGTAGCTAGCGCATTGGTTTGATAGTAGCATAGTTGGGATGGACTGTAGCAAGCGCATTGGTTTGATAGTAGCATAGTTGGAATGGACAGTAGCTAGCGCATTGGTTTGATAGTAGAATAGTTGGGATGGACAGTAGCTAGCACATTGGTTTGATAGTAGCATAGTTGGGATGGACAGTAGCTATTACATTGGTTTGATAGCATAGTTGGGATGGACAGTAGCTAGCACATTGGTTTGATAGCATCATAGTTGGGATGGACAGTAGCTAGCGCATTGGTTTGATAGTAGCATAGTTGGGATGGACAGTAGCTAGCGCATTGGTTTGATAGTAGCATAGTTGGGATGGACAGTAGCTATTACATTGGTTTGATAGTAGAATAGTTGGGATGGACAGTAGCTAGCACATTGGTTTGATCGTAGCATAGTTGGGATGTACAGTAGCTAGCACATTGGTTTGATAGTAGCATAGTTGGGATGGACAGTAGCTAGCACATTGGTTTGATAGTAGCATAGTTGGGATGGACAGTAGCTAGCACAGGTTTGATAGTAGCATAGTTGGGATGTACAGTAGCTAGCACATTGGTTTGATAGTAGCATAGTTGGGATGTACAGTAGCTAGCACATTGGTTTGATAGTAGCATAGTTGGGATGGACAGTAGCTAGCACATTGGTTTGATAGTAGCATAGTTGGGATGGACAGTAGCTAGCACATTGGTTTGATAGTAGCATAGTTGGGATGTACAGTAGCTAGCACATAGGTTTGATAGCATTGTTGGGATGGACAGTAGATAGCACATTGGTTTGATTGTAGCATAGTTGGGATGGACAGTAGCTAGCACATTGGTTTGATAGTAGCATAGTTGGAATGGACAGTAGCTAGCACATTGGTTTGATAGTAGCATAGTTGGGATGGACAGTAGCTAGCACATTGGTTTGATAGCATCATAGTTGGGATGGACAGTAGCTAGCGCATTGGTTTGATAGTAGCATAGTTGGGATGGACATTAGCTAGCGCATTGGTTTGATAGTAGCATAGTTGGGATGGACAGTAGCTATTACATTGGTTTGATAGCATCATAGTTGGGATGGACAGTAGCTAGCGCATTGGTTTGATAGTAGCATAGTTGGGATGGACAGTAGCTAGCGCATTGGTTTGATAGTAGCATAGTTGGGATGGACAGTAGCTATTACATTGGTTTGATAGCATAGTTGGGATGGACAGTAGCTAGCACATTGCTTTGATAGCATCATAGTTGGGATGGACAGTAGCTAGCGCATTGGTTTGATAGTAGCATAGTTGGGATGGACTGTAGCAAGCGCATTGGTTTGATAGTAGCATAGTTGGAATGGACAGTAGCTAGCGCATTGGTTTGATAGTAGAATAGTTGGGATGGACAGTAGCTAGCACATTGGTTTGATAGTAGCATAGTTGGGATGGACAGTAGCTATTACATTGGTTTGATAGCATAGTTGGGATGGACAGTAGCTAGCACATTGGTTTGATAGCATCATAGTTGGGATGGACAGTAGCTAGCGCATTGGTTTGATAGTAGCATAGTTGGGATGGACAGTAGCTAGCGCATTGGTTTGATAGTAGCATAGTTGGGATGGACAGTAGCTATTACATTGGTTTGATAGTAGAATAGTTGGGATGGACAGTAGCTAGCACATTGGTTTGATAGCATCATAGTTGGGATGGACAGTAGCTAGCGCATTGGTTTGATAGTAGCATAGTTGGGATGGACAGTAGCTAGCACATTGGTTTGATAGCATCATAGTTGGGATGGACAGTAGCTAGCGCATTGGTTTGATAGTAGCATAGTTGGGATGGACAGTAGCTAGCGCATTGGTTTGATAGTAGCATAGTTGGGATGTACAGTAGCTAGCACATAGGTTTGATAGCATTGTTGGGATGGACAGTAGATAGCACATTGGTTTGATTGTAGCATAGTTGGGATGGACAGTAGCTAGCACATTGGTTTGATAGTAGCATAGTTGGGATGGACAGTAGCTAGCACATTGGTTTGATAGCATCATAGTTGGGATGGACAGTAGCTAGCGCATTGGTTTCATAGTAGCATAGTTGGGATGGACAGTAGCTAGCGCATTGGTTTGATAGTAGCATAGTTGGGATGGACTGTAGCTAGCGCATTGGTTTGATAGTAGCATTGTTGGGATGGACAGTAGATAGCACATTGGTTTGATTGTAGCATAGTTGGGATGGACAGTAGCTAGCACATTGGTTTGATAGTAGCATAGTTGGGATGGACAGTAGCTAGCACATTGGTTTGATCGTAGCATTGTTGGGATTTAGCTAGCACAGGTTTGATAGTAGCATAGTTGGGATGTACAGTAGCTAGCACATTGGTTTGATAGTAGCATAGTTGGGATGGACAGTAGCTAGCACATTGGTTTGATAGTAGCATAGTTGGGATGGACAGTAGCTAGCACATTGGTTTGATAGTAGCATAGTTGGGATGGACAGTAGCTAGCACATTGGTTTGATAGCATCATAGTTGGGATGGACAGTAGCTAGGGCATTGGTTTGATAGTAGCATAGTTGGGATGGACAGTAGCTAGCGCATTGGTTTGATAGTAACATAGTCGGGATGGACTGTAGCTAGCGCATTGGTTTGATAGTAGCATAGTTGGGATGGACTGTAGCTAGCGCATTGGTTTGATAGTAGCATAGTTGGAATGGACAGTAGCTAGCGCATTGGTTTGATAGTAGCATAGTTGGGATGGACAGTAGCTATTACATTGGTTTGATAGCATAGTTGGGATGGACAGTAGCTAGCACATTGGTTTGATAGTAGCATAGTTGGGATGGACAGTAGCTAGCACATTGGTTTGATAGTAGCATAGTTGGGATGGACAGTAGTTAGCACATTGGTTTGATAGTAGCATAGTTGGGATGGACAGTAGCTAGCACATTGGTTTGATAGTAGCATAGTTGGGATGGACAGTAGCTAGCACATTGGTTTGATAGTAGCATAGTTGGGATGGACAGTAGCTAGCACATTGGTTTGATAGTAGCATAGTTGGGATGGACAGTAGCTAGCACATTGGTTTGATAGCATCATAGTTGGGATGGACAGTAGCTAGCGCATTGGTTTGATAGTAGCATAGTTGGGATGGACAGTAGCTAGCGCATTGGTTTGATAGTAGCATAGTTGGGATGTACAGTAGCTAGCACATAGGTTTGATAGCATTGTTGGGATGGACAGTAGATAGCACATTGGTTTGATTGTAGCATAGTTGGGATGGACAGTAGCTAGCACATTGGTTTGATAGTAGCATAGTTGGGATGGACAGTAGCTAGCACATTGGTTTGATAGCATCATAGTTGGGATGGACAGTAGCTAGCGCATTGGTTTCATAGTAGCATAGTTGGGATGGACAGTAGCTAGCGCATTGGTTTGATAGTAGCATAGTTGGGATGGACTGTAACTAGCGCATTGGTTTGATAGTAGCATTGTTGGGATGGACAGTAGATAGCACATTGGTTTGATTGTAGCATAGTTGGGATGGACAGTAGCTAGCACATTGGTTTGATAGTAGCATAGTTGGGATGGACAGTAGCTAGCACAGTGGTTTGATCGTAGCATTGTTGGGATTTAGCTAGCACAGGTTTGATAGTAGCATAGTTGGGATGTACAGTAGCTAGCACATTGGTTTGATAGTAGCATAGTTGGGATGTACAGTAGCTAGCACATTGGTTTGATAGTAGCATAGTTGGGATGGACAGTAGCTAGCACATTGGTTTGATAGTAGCATAGTTGGGATGGACAGTAGCTAGCACATTGGTTTGATAGTAGCATAGTTGGGATGTACAGTAGCTAGCACATAGGTTTGATAGCATTGTTGGGATGGACAGTAGATAGCACATTGGTTTGATTGTAGCATAGTTGGGATGGACAGTAGCTAGCACATTGGTTTGATAGTAGCATAGTTGGAATGGACAGTAGCTAGCACATTGGTTTGATAGTAGCATAGTTGGGATGGACAGTAGCTAGCACATTGGTTTGATAGCATCATAGTTGGGATGGACAGTAGCTAGCGCATTGGTTTGATAGTAGCATAGTTGGGATGGACATTAGCTAGCGCATTGGTTTGATAGTAGCATAGTTGGGATGGACAGTAGCTATTACATTGGTTTGATAGCATAGTTGGGATGGACAGTAGCTAGCACATTGGTTTGATAGCATCATAGTTGGGATGGACAGTAGCTAGCGCATTGGTTTGATAGTAGCATAGTTGGGATGGACAGTAGCTAGCGCATTGGTTTGATAGTAGCATAGTTGGGATGGACAGTAGCTATTACATTGGTTTGATAGCATAGTTGGGATGGACAGTAGCTAGCACATTGGTTTGATAGCATCATAGTTGGGATGGACAGTAGCTAGCGCATTGGTTTGATAGTAGCATAGTTGGGATGGACAGTAGCTAGCACATTGGTTTGATAGTAGCATAGTTGGGATGGACTGTAGCAAGCGCATTGGTTTGATAGTAGCATAGTTGGAATTGACAGTAGCTAGCGCATTGGTTTGATAGTAGAATAGTTGGGATGGACAGTAGCTAGCACATTGGTTTGATAGTAGCATAGTTGGGATGGACAGTAGCTATTACATTGGTTTGATAGCATAGTTGGGATGGACAGTAGCTAGCACATTGGTTTGATAGCATCATAGTTGGGATGGACAGTAGCTAGCGCATTGGTTTGATAGTAGCATAGTTGGGATGGACAGTAGCTAGCGCATTGGTTTGATAGTAGCATAGTTGGGATGGACAGTAGCTATTACATTGGTTTGATAGTAGAATAGTTGGGATGGACAGTAGCTAGCACATTGGTTTGATAGCATCATAGTTGGGATGGACAGTAGCTAGCGCATTGGTTTGATAGTAGCATAGTTGGGATGGACAGTAGCTAGCACATTGGTTTGATAGCATCATAGTTGGGATGGACAGTAGCTAGCGCATTGGTTTGATAGTAGCATAGTTGGGATGGACAGTAGCTAGCGCATTGGTTTGATAGTAGCATAGTTGGGATGTACAGTAGCTAGCACATAGGTTTGATAGCATTGTTGGGATGGACAGTAGCTAGCACATTGGTTTGATAGTAGCATAGTTGGGATGGACAGTAGCTAGCACATTGGTTTGATAGTAGCATAGTTGGGATGGACAGTAGCTAGCACATTGGTTTGATAGCATCATAGTTGGGATGGACAGTAGCTAGCGCATTGGTTTGATAGTAGCATAGTTGGGATGGACAGTAGCTAGCGCATTGGTTTGATAGTAGCATAGTTGGGATGTACAGTAGCTAGCACATAGGTTTGATAGCATTGTTGGGATGGACAGTAGATAGCACATTGGTTTGATTGTAGCATAGTTGGGATGGACAGTAGCTAGCACATTGGTTTGATAGTAGCATAGTTGGGATGGACAGTAGCTAGCACATTGGTTTGATAGCATCATAGTTGGGATGGACAGTAGCTAGCGCATTGGTTTCATAGTAGCATAGTTGGGATGGACAGTAGCTAGCGCATTGGTTTGATAGTAGCATAGTTGGAATTGACAGTAGCTAGCGCATTGGTTTGATAGTAGAATAGTTGGGATGGACAGTAGCTAGCACATTGGTTTGATAGTAGCATAGTTGGGATGGACAGTAGCTATTACATTGGTTTGATAGCATAGTTGGGATGGACAGTAGCTAGCACATTGGTTTGATAGCATCATAGTTGGGATGGACAGTAGCTAGCGCATTGGTTTGATAGTAGCATAGTTGGGATGGACAGTAGCTAGCGCATTGGTTTGATAGTAGCATAGTTGGGATGGACAGTAGCTATTACATTGGTTTGATAGTAGAATAGTTGGGATGGACAGTAGCTAGCACATTGGTTTGATAGCATCATAGTTGGGATGGACAGTAGCTAGCGCATTGGTTTGATAGTAGCATAGTTGGGATGGACAGTAGCTAGCACATTGGTTTGATAGCATCATAGTTGGGATGGACAGTAGCTAGCGCATTGGTTTGATAGTAGCATAGTTGGGATGGACAGTAGCTAGCGCATTGGTTTGATAGTAGCATAGTTGGGATGTACAGTAGCTAGCACATAGGTTTGATAGCATTGTTGGGATGGACAGTAGCTAGCACATTGGTTTGATAGTAGCATAGTTGGGATGGACAGTAGCTAGCACATTGGTTTGATAGTAGCATAGTTGGGATGGACAGTAGCTAGCACATTGGTTTGATAGCATCATAGTTGGGATGGACAGTAGCTAGCGCATTGGTTTGATAGTAGCATAGTTGGGATGGACAGTAGCTAGCGCATTGGTTTGATAGTAGCATAGTTGGGATGTACAGTAGCTAGCACATAGGTTTGATAGCATTGTTGGGATGGACAGTAGATAGCACATTGGTTTGATTGTAGCATAGTTGGGATGGACAGTAGCTAGCACATTGGTTTGATAGTAGCATAGTTGGGATGGACAGTAGCTAGCACATTGGTTTGATAGCATCATAGTTGGGATGGACAGTAGCTAGCGCATTGGTTTCATAGTAGCATAGTTGGGATGGACAGTAGCTAGCGCATTGGTTTGATAGTAGCATAGTTGGGATGGACTGTAGCTAGCGCATTGGTTTGATAGTAGCATTGTTGGGATGGACAGTAGATAGCACATTGGTTTGATTGTAGCATAGTTGGGATGGACAGTAGCTAGCACATTGGTTTGATAGTAGCATAGTTGGGATGGACAGTAGCTAGCACATTGGTTTGATCGTAGCATTGTTGGGATTTAGCTAGCACAGGTTTGATAGTAGCATAGTTGGGATGTACAGTAGCTAGCACATTGGTTTGATAGTAGCATAGTTGGGATGTACAGTAGCTAG
This sequence comes from Borostomias antarcticus, assembly GCF_949987555.1. NCBI lineage: Eukaryota > Metazoa > Chordata > Actinopteri > Stomiiformes > Stomiidae > Borostomias > Borostomias antarcticus. The sequence goes on from NW_028175787.1 coordinate 329,829, forward strand.
CACATTGGTTTGATAGTAGCATAGTTGGGATGGACAGTAGCTAGCACATTGGTTTGATAGTAGCATAGTTGGGATGGACAGTAGCTAGCACATTGGTTTGATAGTAGCATAGTTGGGATGTACAGTAGCTAGCACATAGGTTTGATAGCATTGTTGGGATGGACAGTAGATAGCACATTGGTTTGATTGTAGCATAGTTGGGATGGACAGTAGCTAGCACATTGGTTTGATAGTAGCATAGTTGGAATGGACAGTAGCTAGCACATTGGTTTGATAGTAGCATAGTTGGGATGGACAGTAGCTAGCACATTGGTTTGATAGCATCATAGTTGGGATGGACAGTAGCTAGCGCATTGGTTTGATAGTAGCATAGTTGGGATGGACAGTAGCTATTACATTGGTTTGATAGCATAGTTGGGATGGACAGTAGCTAGCACATTGGTTTGATAGCATCATAGTTGGGATGGACAGTAGCTAGCGCATTGGTTTGATAGTAGCATAGTTGGGATGGACAGTAGCTAGCGCATTGGTTTGATAGTAGCATAGTTGGGATGGACAGTAGCTATTACATTGGTTTGATAGCATAGTTGGGATGGACAGTAGCTAGCACATTGGTTTGATAGCATCATAGTTGGGATGGACAGTAGCTAGCGCATTGGTTTGATAGTAGCATAGTTGGGATGGACAGTAGCTAGCACATTGGTTTGATAGTAGCATAGTTGGGATGGACTGTAGCAAGCGCATTGGTTTGATAGTAGCATAGTTGGAATGGACAGTAGCTAGCGCATTGGTTTGATAGTAGAATAGTTGGGATGGACAGTAGCTAGCACATTGGTTTGATAGTAGCATAGTTGGGATGGACAGTAGCTATTACATTGGTTTGATAGCATAGTTGGGATGGACAGTAGCTAGCACATTGGTTTGATAGCATCATAGTTGGGATGGACAGTAGCTAGCGCATTGGTTTGATAGTAGCATAGTTGGGATGGACAGTAGCTAGCGCATTGGTTTGATAGTAGCATAGTTGGGATGGACAGTAGCTATTACATTGGTTTGATAGTAGAATAGTTGGGATGGACAGTAGCTAGCACATTGGTTTGATAGCATCATAGTTGGGATGGACAGTAGCTAGCGCATTGGTTTGATAGTAGCATAGTTGGGATGGACAGTAGCTAGCACATTGGTTTGATAGCATCATAGTTGGGATGGACAGTAGCTAGCGAATTGGTTTGATAGTAGCATAGTTGGGATGGACAGTAGCTAGCGCATTGGTTTGATAGTAGCATAGTTGGGATGTACAGTAGCTAGCACATAGGTTTGATAGCATTGTTGGGATGGACAGTAGATAGCACATTGGTTTGATTGTAGCATAGTTGGGATGGACAGTAGCTAGCACATTGGTTTGATAGTAGCATAGTTGGAATGGACAGTAGCTAGCACATTGGTTTGATAGTAGCATAGTTGGGATGGACAGTAGCTAGCACATTGGTTTGATAGCATCATAGTTGGGATGGACAGTAGCTAGCGCATTGGTTTGATAGTAGCATAGTTGGGATGGACATTAGCTAGCGCATTGGTTTGATAGTAGCATAGTTGGGATGGACAGTAGCTATTACATTGGTTTGATAGCATAGTTGGGATGGACAGTAGCTAGCACATTGGTTTGATAGCATCATAGTTGGGATGGACAGTAGCTAGCGCATTGGTTTGATAGTAGCATAGTTGGGATGGACAGTAGCTAGCGCATTGGTTTGATAGTAGCATAGTTGGGATGGACAGTAGCTATTACATTGGTTTGATAGCATAGTTGGGATGGACAGTAGCTAGCACATTGGTTTGATAGCATCATAGTTGGGATGGACAGTAGCTAGCGCATTGGTTTGATAGTAGCATAGTTGGGATGGACATTAGCTAGCGCATTGGTTTGATAGTAGCATAGTTGGGATGGACAGTAGCTATTACATTGGTTTGATAGCATAGTTGGGATGGACAGTAGCTAGCACATTGGTTTGATAGCATCATAGTTGGGATGGACAGTAGCTAGCGCATTGGTTTGATAGTAGCATAGTTGGGATGGACAGTAGCTAGCGCATTGGTTTGATAGTAGCATAGTTGGGATGGACAGTAGCTATTACATTGGTTTGATAGCATAGTTGGGATGGACAGTAGCTAGCACATTGGTTTGATAGCATCATAGTTGGGATGGACAGTAGCTAGCGCATTGGTTTGATAGTAGCATAGTTGGGATGGACAGTAGCTAGCACATTGGTTTGATAGTAGCATAGTTGGGATGGACTGTAGCAAGCGCATTGGTTTGATAGTAGCATAGTTGGAATGGACAGTAGCTAGCGCATTGGTTTGATAGTAGAATAGTTGGGATGGACAGTAGCTAGCACATTGGTTTGATAGTAGCATAGTTGGGATGGACAGTAGCTATTACATTGGTTTGATAGCATAGTTGGGATGGACAGTAGCTAGCACATTGGTTTGATAGCATCATAGTTGGGATGGACAGTAGCTAGCGCATTGGTTTGATAGTAGCATAGTTGGGATGGACAGTAGCTAGCGCATTGGTTTGATAGTAGCATAGTTGGGATGGACAGTAGCTATTACATTGGTTTGATAGTAGAATAGTTGGGATGGACAGTAGCTAGCACATTGGTTTGATAGCATCATAGTTGGGATGGACAGTAGCTAGCGCATTGGTTTGATAGTAGCATAGTTGGGATGGACAGTAGCTAGCACATTGGTTTGATAGCATCATAGTTGGGATGGACAGTAGCTAGCGCATTGGTTTGATAGTAGCATAGTTGGGATGGACAGTAGCTAGCGCATTGGTTTGATAGTAGCATAGTTGGGATGTACAGTAGCTAGCACATAGGTTTGATAGCATTGTTGGGATGGACAGTAGATAGCACATTGGTTTGATTGTAGCATAGTTGGGATGGACAGTAGCTAGCACATTGGTTTGATAGTAGCATAGTTGGGATGGACAGTAGCTAGCACATTGGTTTGATAGCATCATAGTTGGGATGGACAGTAGCTAGCGCATTGGTTTCATAGTAGCATAGTTGGGATGGACAGTAGCTAGCGCATTGGTTTGATAGTAGCATAGTTGGGATGGACTGTAGCTAGCGCATTGGTTTGATAGTAGCATTGTTGGGATGGACAGTAGATAGCACATTGGTTTGATTGTAGCATAGTTGGGATGGACAGTAGCTAGCACATTGGTTTGATAGTAGCATAGTTGGGATGGACAGTAGCTAGCACATTGGTTTGATCGTAGCATTGTTGGGATTTAGCTAGCACAGGTTTGATAGTAGCATAGTTGGGATGTACAGTAGCTAGCACATTGGTTTGATAGTAGCATAGTTGGGATGTACAGTAGCTAGCACATTGGTTTGATAGTAGCATAGTTGGGATGGACAGTAGCTAGCACATTGGTTTGATAGTAGCATAGTTGGGATGGACAGTAGCTAGCACATTGGTTTGATAGTAGCATAGTTGGGATGTACAGTAGTTAGCACATAGGTTTGATAGCATTGTTGGGATGGACAGTAGATAGCACATTGGTTTGATTGTAGCATAGTTGGGATGGACAGTAGCTAGCACATTGGTTTGATAGTAGCATAGTTGGAATGGACAGTAGCTAGCACATTGGTTTGATAGTAGCAAAGTTGGGATGGACAGTAGCTAGCACATTGGTTTGATAGCATCATAGTTGGGATGGACAGTAGCTAGCGCATTGGTTTGATAGTAGCATAGTTGGGATGGACATTAGCTAGCGCATTGGTTTGATAGTAGCATAGTTGGGATGGACAGTAGCTAGCGCATTGGTTTGATAGTAGCATAGTTGGGATGGACTGTAGCTAGCGCATTGGTTTGATAGTAGCATAGTTGGAATGGACAGTAGCTAGCGCATTGGTTTGATAGTAGTATAGTTGGGATGGACAGTAGCTAGCACATTGGTTTGATAGTAGCATAGTTGGGATGGACAGTCGCTATTACATTGGTTTGATAGCATAGTTGGGATGGACAGTAGCTAGCACATTGGTTTGATAGCATCATAGTTGGGATGGACAGTAGCTAGCGCATTGGTTTGATAGTAGCATAGTTGGGATGGACAGTAGCTAGCACATTGGTTTGATAGTAGCATAGTTGGGATGGACAGTAGCTAGCACATTGGTTTGATAGTAGCATAGTTGGGATGGACAGTAGCTAGCACATTGGTTTGATAGTAGCATAGTTGGGATGGACAGTAGCTAGCACATTGGTTTGATAGTAGCATAGTTGGGATGGACAGTAGCTAGCACATTGGTTTGATAGTAGCATAGTTGGGATGGACAGTAGCTAGCACATTGGTATGATGGATGGACAGTAGCTAGCACATAGGTTTGATAGCATTGTTGGGATGGACAGTAGATAGCACATTTGTTTGATTGTAGCATAGTTGGGATGGACAGTAGCTAGCACATTGGTTTGATAGTAGCATAGTTGGGATGGACAGTAGCTAGCACATTGGTTTGATAGTAGCATAGTTGGGATGGACTGTAGCTAGCACATTGGTTTGAAAGTAGCATAGTTGGGATGGACAGTAGCTAGCACATTGGTTTGATAGTAGCATAGTTGGGATGGACAGTAGCTAGCACATTGGTTTGATAGTAGCATAGTTGGGATGTACAGTAGCTAGCACATAGGTTTGATAGCATTGTTGGGATGGACAGTAGATAGCACATTGGTTTGATTGTAGCATAGTTGGGATGGACAGTAGCTAGCACATTGGTTTGATAGTAGCATAGTTGGGATGGACAGTAGCTAGCACATTGGTTTGATAGCATCATAGTTGGGATGGACAGTAGCTAGCGCATTGGTTTGATAGTAGCATATTTGGGATGGACAGTAGCTAGTGCATTGGTTTGATAGTAGCATAGTTGGGATGGACTGTAGCAAGCGCATTGGTTTGATAGTAGCATAGTTGGAATGGACAGTAGCTAGCGCATTGGTTTGATAGTAGAATAGTTGGGATGGACAGTAGCTATTACATTGGTTTGATAGTAGCATAGTTGGGATGGACAGTAGCTATTACATTGGTTTGATAGCATAGTTGGGATGGACAGAAGCTAGCACATTGGTTTGATAGCATCATAGTTGGGATGGACAGTAGATAGCGCATTGGTTTGATAGTAGCATAGTTGGGATGGACAGTAGCTAGCGCATTGGTTTGATAGTAGCATAGTTGGGATGGACAGTAGATAGCACATTCGTTTGATTGTAGCATAGTTGGGATGGACAGTAGCTAGCACATTGGTTTGATAGTAGCATAGTTGGGATGGACAGTAGCTAGCACATTGGTTTGATCGTAGCATTGTTGGGATTTAGCTAGCACAGGTTTGATAGTAGCATAGTTGGGATGTACAGTAGCTAGCACATTGGTTTGATAGTAGCATAGTTGGGATGTACAGTAGCTAGCACATTGGTTTGATAGTAGCATAGTTGGGATGGACAGTAGCTAGCACATTGGTTTGATAGTAGCATAGTTGGGATGGACAGTAGCTAGCACATTGGTTTGATAGTAGCATAGTTGGGATGTACAGTAGTTAGCACATAGGTTTGATAGCATTGTTGGGATGGACAGTAGATAGCACATTGGTTTGATTGTAGCATAGTTGGGATGGACAGTAGCTAGCACATTGGTTTGATAGTAGCATAGTTGGAATGGACAGTAGCTAGCACATTGGTTTGATAGTAGCAAAGTTGGGATGGACAGTAGCTAGCACATTGGTTTGATAGCATCATAGTTGGGATGGACAGTAGCTAGCGCATTGGTTTGATAGTAGCATAGTTGGGATGGACATTAGCTAGCGCATTGGTTTGATAGTAGCATAGTTGGGATGGACAGTAGCTATTACATTGGTTTGATAGCATAGTTGGGATGGACAGTAGCTAGCACATTGGTTTGATAGCATCATAGTTGGGATGGACAGTAGCTAGCGCATTGGTTTGATAGTAGCATAGTTGGGATGGACAGTAGCTAGCGCATTGGTTTGATAGTAGCATAGTTGGGATGGACAGTAGCTATTACATTGGTTTGATAGCATAGTTGGGATGGACAGTAGCTAGCACATTGGTTTGATAGCATCATAGTTGGGATGGACAGTAGCTAGCGCATTGGTTTGATAGTAGCATAGTTGGGATGGACATTAGCTAGCGCATTGGTTTGATAGTAGCATAGTTGGGATGGACAGTAGCTATTACATTGGTTTGATAGCATAGTTGGGATGGACAGTAGCTAGCACATTGGTTTGATAGCATCATAGTTGGGATGGACAGTAGCTAGCGCATTGGTTTGATAGTAGCATAGTTGGGATGGACAGTAGCTAGCGCATTGGTTTGATAGTAGCATAGTTGGGATGGACAGTAGCTATTACATTGGTTTGATAGCATAGTTGGGATGGACAGTAGCTAGCACATTGGTTTGATAGCATCATAGTTGGGATGGACAGTAGCTAGCGCATTGGTTTGATAGTAGCATAGTTGGGATGGACATTAGCTAGCGCATTGGTTTGATAGTAGCATAGTTGGGATGGACTGTAGCAAGCGCATTGGTTTGATAGTAGCATAGTTGGAATGGACAGTAGCTAGCGCATTGGTTTGATAGTAGAATAGTTGGGATGGACAGTAGCTAGCACATTGGTTTGATAGTAGCATAGTTGGGATGGACAGTAGCTATTACATTGGTTTGATAGCATAGTTGGGATGGACAGTAGCTAGCACATTGGTTTGATAGCATCATAGTTGGGATGGACAGTAGCTAGCGCATTGGTTTGATAGTAGCATAGTTGGGATGGACAGTAGCTAGCGCATTGGTTTGATAGTAGCATAGTTGGGATGGACAGTAGCTATTACATTGGTTTGATAGTAGAATAGTTGAGATGGACAGTAGCTAGCACATTGGTTTGATAGCATCATAGTTGGGATGGACAGTAGCTAGCGCATTGGTTTGATAGTAGTATAGTTGGGATGTACAGTAGCTAGCACATAGGTTTGATAGCATTGTTGGGATGGACAGTAGATAGCACATTGGTTTGATTGTAGCATAGTTGGGATGGACAGTAGCTAGCACATTGGTTTGATAGTAGCATAGTTGGGATGGACAGTAGCTAGCACATTGGTTTGATAGCATCATAGTTGGGATGGACAGTAGCTAGCGCATTGGTTTGATAGTAGCATAGTTGGGATGGACTGTAAGTAGCGCATTGGTTTGATAGTAGCATTGTTGGGATGGACAGTAGATAGCACATTGGTTTGATAGTAGCATAGTTGGAATGGACAGTAGCTAGCACATTGGTTTGATAGTAGCATAGTTGGGATGGACAGTAGCTAGCACATTGGTTTGATAGCATCATAGTTGGGATGGACAGTAGCTAGCGCATTGGTTTGATAGTAGCATAGTTGGGATGGACATTAGCTAGCGCATTGGTTTGATAGTAGCATAGTTGGGATGGACAGTAGCTATTACATTGGTTTGATAGCATAGTTGGGATGGACAGTAGCTAGCACATTGGTTTGATAGCATCATAGTTGGGATGGACAGTAGCTAGCGCATTGGTTTGATAGTAGCATAGTTGGGATGGACAGTAGCTAGCGCATTGGTTTGATAGTAGCATAGTTGGGATGGACAGTAGCTATTACATTGGTTTGATAGCATAGTTGGGATGGACAGTAGCTAGCACATTGGTTTGATAGCATCATAGTTGGGATGGACAGTAGCTAGCGCATTGGTTTGATAGTAGCATAGTTGGGATGGACATTAGCTAGCGCATTGGTTTGATAGTAGCATAGTTGGGATGGACAGTAGCTATTACATTGGTTTGATAGCATAGTTGGGATGGACAGTAGCTAGCACATTGGTTTGATAGCATCATAGTTGGGATGGACAGTAGCTAGCGCATTGGTTTGATAGTAGCATAGTTGGGATGGACAGTAGCTAGCGCATTGGTTTGATAGTAGCATAGTTGGGATGGACAGTAGCTATTACATTGGTTTGATAGCATAGTTGGGATGGACAGTAGCTAGCACATTGGTTTGATAGTAGCATAGTTGGGATGGACAGTAGCTATTACATTGGTTTGATAGCATAGTTGGGATGGACAGTAGCTAGCACATTGGTTTGATAGCATCATAGTTGGGATGGACAGTAGCTAGCGCATTGGTTTGATAGTAGCATAGTTGGGATGGACAGTAGCTAGCGCATTGGTTTGATAGTAGCATAGTTGGGATGGACAGTAGCTATTACATTGGTTTGATAGCATAGTTGGGATGGACAGTAGCTAGCGCATTGGTTTCATAGTAGCATAGTTGGGATGGACAGTAGCTAGCGCATTGGTTTGATAGTAGCATAGTTGGGATGGACTGTAGCTAGCGCATTGGTTTGATAGTAGCATTGTTGGGATGGACAGTAGATAGCACATTGGTTTGATTGTAGCATAGTTGGGATGGACAGTAGCTAGCACATTGGTTTGATAGTAGCATAGTTGGGATGGACAGTAGCTAGCACATTGGTTTGATCGTAGCATTGTTGGGATTTAGCTAGCACAGGTTTGATAGTAGCATAGTTGGGATGTACAGTAGCTAGCACATTGGTTTGATAGTAGCATAGTTGGGATGTACAGTAGCTAGCACATTGGTTTGATAGTAGCATAGTTGGGATGGACAGTAGCTAGCACATTGGTTTGATAGTAGCATAGTTGGGATGGACAGTAGCTAGCACATTGGTTTGATAGTAGCATAGTTGGGATGTACAGTAGTTAGCACATAGGTTTGATAGCATTGTTGGGATGGACAGTAGATAGCACATTGGTTTGATTGTAGCATAGTTGGGATGGACAGTAGCTAGCACATTGGTTTGATAGTAGCATAGTTGGAATGGACAGTAGCTAGCACATTGGTTTGATAGTAGCAAAGTTGGGATGGACAGTAGCTAGCACATTGGTTTGATAGCATCATAGTTGGGATGGACAGTAGCTAGCGCATTGGTTTGATAGTAGCATAGTTGGGATGGACATTAGCTAGCGCATTGGTTTGATAGTAGCATAGTTGGGATGGACAGTAGCTAGCGCATTGGTTTGATAGTAGCATAGTTGGGATGGACTGTAGCTAGCGCATTGGTTTGATAGTAGCATAGTTGGAATGGACAGTAGCTAGCGCATTGGTTTGATAGTAGTATAGTTGGGATGGACAGTAGCTAGCACATTGGTTTGATAGTAGCATAGTTGGGATGGACAGTCGCTATTACATTGGTTTGATAGCATAGTTGGGATGGACAGTAGCTAGCACATTGGTTTGATAGCATCATAGTTGGGATGGACAGTAGCTAGCGCATTGGTTTGATAGTAGCATAGTTGGGATGGACAGTAGCTAGCACATTGGTTTGATAGTAGCATAGTTGGGATGGACAGTAGCTAGCACATTGGTTTGATAGTAGCATAGTTGGGATGGACAGTAGCTAGCACATTGGTTTGATAGTAGCATAGTTGGGATGGACAGTAGCTAGCACATTGGTTTGATAGTAGCATAGTTGGGATGGACAGTAGCTAGCACATTGGTTTGATAGTAGCATAGTTGGGATGGACAGTAGCTAGCACATTGGTATGATGGATGGACAGTAGCTAGCACATAGGTTTGATAGCATTGTTGGGATGGACAGTAGATAGCACATTTGTTTGATTGTAGCATAGTTGGGATGGACAGTAGCTAGCACATTGGTTTGATAGTAGCATAGTTGGGATGGACAGTAGCTAGCACATTGGTTTGATAGTAGCATAGTTGGGATGGACTGTAGCTAGCACATTGGTTTGAAAGTAGCATAGTTGGGATGGACAGTAGCTAGCACATTGGTTTGATAGTAGCATAGTTGGGATGGACAGTAGCTAGCACATTGGTTTGATAGTAGCATAGTTGGGATGTACAGTAGCTAGCACATAGGTTTGATAGCATTGTTGGGATGGACAGTAGATAGCACATTGGTTTGATTGTAGCATAGTTGGGATGGACAGTAGCTAGCACATTGGTTTGATAGTAGCATAGTTGGGATGGACAGTAGCTAGCACATTGGTTTGATAGCATCATAGTTGGGATGGACAGTAGCTAGCGCATTGGTTTGATAGTAGCATAGTTGGGATGGACAGTAGCTAGTGCATTGGTTTGATAGTAGCATAGTTGGGATGGACTGTAGCAAGCGCATTGGTTTGATAGTAGCATAGTTGGAATGGACAGTAGCTAGCGCATTGGTTTGATAGTAGAATAGTTGGGATGGACAGTAGCTATTACATTGGTTTGATAGTAGCATAGTTGGGATGGACAGTAGCTATTACATTGGTTTGATAGCATAGTTGGGATGGACAGAAGCTAGCACATTGGTTTGATAGCATCATAGTTGGGATGGACAGTAGATAGCGCATTGGTTTGATAGTAGCATAGTTGGGATGGACAGTAGCTAGCGCATTGGTTTGATAGTAGCATAGTTGGGATGGACAGTAGATAGCACATTCGTTTGATTGTAGCATAGTTGGGATGGACAGTAGCTAGCACATTGGTTTGATAGTAGCATAGTTGGGATGGACAGTAGCTAGCACATTGGTTTGATCGTAGCATTGTTGGGATTTAGCTAGCACAGGTTTGATAGTAGCATAGTTGGGATGTACAGTAGCTAGCACATTGGTTTGATAGTAGCATAGTTGGGATGTACAGTAGCTAGCACATTGGTTTGATAGTAGCATAGTTGGGATGGACAGTAGCTAGCACATTGGTTTGATAGTAGCATAGTTGGGATGGACAGTAGCTAGCACATTGGTTTGATAGTAGCATAGTTGGGATGTACAGTAGTTAGCACATAGGTTTGATAGCATTGTTGGGATGGACAGTAGATAGCACATTGGTTTGATTGTAGCATAGTTGGGATGGACAGTAGCTAGCACATTGGTTTGATAGTAGCATAGTTGGAATGGACAGTAGCTAGCACATTGGTTTGATAGTAGCAAAGTTGGGATGGACAGTAGCTAGCACATTGGTTTGATAGCATCATAGTTGGGATGGACAGTAGCTAGCGCATTGGTTTGATAGTAGCATAGTTGGGATGGACATTAGCTAGCGCATTGGTTTGATAGTAGCATAGTTGGGATGGACAGTAGCTATTACATTGGTTTGATAGCATAGTTGGGATGGACAGTAGCTAGCACATTGGTTTGATAGCATCATAGTTGGGATGGACAGTAGCTAGCGCATTGGTTTGATAGTAGCATAGTTGGGATGGACAGTAGCTAGCGCATTGGTTTGATAGTAGCATAGTTGGGATGGACAGTAGCTATTACATTGGTTTGATAGCATAGTTGGGATGGACAGTAGCTAGCACATTGGTTTGATAGCATCATAGTTGGGATGGACAGTAGCTAGCGCATTGGTTTGATAGTAGCATAGTTGGGATGGACATTAGCTAGCGCATTGGTTTGATAGTAGCATAGTTGGGATGGACAGTAGCTATTACATTGGTTTGATAGCATAGTTGGGATGGACAGTAGCTAGCACATTGGTTTGATAGCATCATAGTTGGGATGGACAGTAGCTAGCGCATTGGTTTGATAGTAGCATAGTTGGGATGGACAGTAGCTAGCGCATTGGTTTGATAGTAGCATAGTTGGGATGGACAGTAGCTATTACATTGGTTTGATAGCATAGTTGGGATGGACAGTAGCTAGCACATTGGTTTGATAGCATCATAGTTGGGATGGACAGTAGCTAGCGCATTGGTTTGATAGTAGCATAGTTGGGATGGACATTAGCTAGCGCATTGGTTTGATAGTAGCATAGTTGGGATGGACTGTAGCAAGCGCATTGGTTTGATAGTAGCATAGTTGGAATGGACAGTAGCTAGCGCATTGGTTTGATAGTAGAATAGTTGGGATGGACAGTAGCTAGCACATTGGTTTGATAGTAGCATAGTTGGGATGGACAGTAGCTATTACATTGGTTTGATAGCATAGTTGGGATGGACAGTAGCTAGCACATTGGTTTGATAGCATCATAGTTGGGATGGACAGTAGCTAGCGCATTGGTTTGATAGTAGCATAGTTGGGATGGACAGTAGCTAGCGCATTGGTTTGATAGTAGCATAGTTGGGATGGACAGTAGCTATTACATTGGTTTGATAGTAGAATAGTTGGGATGGACAGTAGCTAGCACATTGGTTTGATAGCATCATAGTTGGGATGGACAGTAGCTAGCGCATTGGTTTGATAGTAGTATAGTTGGGATGTACAGTAGCTAGCACATAGGTTTGATAGCATTGTTGGGATGGACAGTAGATAGCACATTGGTTTGATTGTAGCATAGTTGGGATGGACAGTAGCTAGCACATTGGTTTGATAGTAGCATAGTTGGGATGGACAGTAGCTAGCACATTGGTTTGATAGCATCATAGTTGGGATGGACAGTAGCTAGCGCATTGGTTTGATAGTAGCATAGTTGGGATGGACTGTAAGTAGCGCATTGGTTTGATAGTAGCATTGTTGGGATGGACAGTAGATAGCACATTGGTTTGATAGTAGCATAGTTGGAATGGACAGTAGCTAGCACATTGGTTTGATAGTAGCATAGTTGGGATGGACAGTAGCTAGCACATTGGTTTGATAGCATCATAGTTGGGATGGACAGTAGCTAGCGCATTGGTTTGATAGTAGCATAGTTGGGATGGACATTAGCTAGCGCATTGGTTTGATAGTAGCATAGTTGGGATGGACAGTAGCTATTACATTGGTTTGATAGCATAGTTGGGATGGACAGTAGCTAGCACATTGGTTTGATAGCATCATAGTTGGGATGGACAGTAGCTAGCGCATTGGTTTGATAGTAGCATAGTTGGGATGGACAGTAGCTAGCGCATTGGTTTGATAGTAGCATAGTTGGGATGGACAGTAGCTATTACATTGGTTTGATAGCATAGTTGGGATGGACAGTAGCTAGCACATTGGTTTGATAGCATCATAGTTGGGATGGACAGTAGCTAGCGCATTGGTTTGATAGTAGCATAGTTGGGATGGACATTAGCTAGCGCATTGGTTTGATAGTAGCATAGTTGGGATGGACAGTAGCTATTACATTGGTTTGATAGCATAGTTGGGATGGACAGTAGCTAGCACATTGGTTTGATAGCATCATAGTTGGGATGGACAGTAGCTAGCGCATTGGTTTGATAGTAGCATAGTTGGGATGGACAGTAGCTAGCGCATTGGTTTGATAGTAGCATAGTTGGGATGGACAGTAGCTATTACATTGGTTTGATAGCATAGTTGGGATGGACAGTAGCTAGCACATTGGTTTGATAGCATCATAGTTGGGATGGACAGTAGCTAGCGCATTGGTTTGATAGTAGCATAGTTGGGATGGACAGTAGCTAGCACATTGGTTTGATAGTAGCATAGTTGGGATGGACTGTAGCAAGCGCATTGGTTTGATAGTAGCATAGTTGGAATGGACAGTAGCTAGCGCATTGGTTTGATAGTAGAATAGTTGGGATGGACAGTAGCTAGCACATTGGTTTGATAGTAGCATAGTTGGGATGGACAGTAGCTATTACATTGGTTTGATAGCATAGTTGGGATGGACAGTAGCTAGCACATTGGTTTGATAGCATCATAGTTGGGATGGACAGTAGCTAGCGCATTGGTTTGATAGTAGCATAGTTGGGATGGACAGTAGCTAGCGCATTGGTTTGATAGTAGCATAGTTGGGATGGACAGTAGCTATTACATTGGTTTGATAGTAGAATAGTTGGGATGGACAGTAGCTAGCACATTGGTTTGATAGCATCATAGTTGGGATGGACAGTAGCTAGCGCATTGGTTTGATAGTAGCATAGTTGGGATGGACAGTAGCTAGCACATTGGTTTGATAGCATCATAGTTGGGATGGACAGTAGCTAGCGCATTGGTTTGATAGTAGCATAGTTGGGATGGACAGTAGCTAGCGCATTGGTTTGATAGTAGCATAGTTGGGATGTACAGTAGCTAGCACATAGGTTTGATAGCATTGTTGGGATGGACAGTAGATAGCACATTGGTTTGATTGTAGCATAGTTGGGATGGACAGTAGCTAGCACATTGGTTTGATAGTAGCATAGTTGGGATGGACAGTAGCTAGCACATTGGTTTGATAGCATCATAGTTGGGATGGACAGTAGCTAGCGCATTGGTTTCATAGTAGCATAGTTGGGATGGACAGTAGCTAGCGCATTGGTTTGATAGTAGCATAGTTGGGATGGACTGTAGCTAGCGCATTGGTTTGATAGTAGCATTGTTGGGATGGACAGTAGATAGCACATTGGTTTGATTGTAGCATAGTTGGGATGGACAGTAGCTAGCACATTGGTTTGATAGTAGCATAGTTGGGATGGACAGTAGCTAGCACATTGGTTTGATCGTAGCATTGTTGGGATTTAGCTAGCACAGGTTTGATAGTAGCATAGTTGGGATGTACAGTAGCTAGCACATTGGTTTGATAGTAGCATAGTTGGGATGTACAGTAGCTAGCACATTGGTTTGATAGTAGCATAGTTGGGATGGACAGTAGCTAGCACATTGGTTTGATAGTAGCATAGTTGGGATGGACAGTAGCTAGCACATTGGTTTGATAGTAGCATAGTTGGGATGTACAGTAGTTAGCACATAGGTTTGATAGCATTGTTGGGATGGACAGTAGATAGCACATTGGTTTGATTGTAGCATAGTTGGGATGGACAGTAGCTAGCACATTGGTTTGATAGTAGCATAGTTGGAATGGACAGTAGCTAGCACATTGGTTTGATAGTAGCAAAGTTGGGATGGACAGTAGCTAGCACATTGGTTTGATAGCATCATAGTTGGGATGGACAGTAGCTAGCGCATTGGTTTGATAGTAGCATAGTTGGGATGGACATTAGCTAGCGCATTGGTTTGATAGTAGCATAGTTGGGATGGACAGTAGCTAGCGCATTGGTTTGATAGTAGCATAGTTGGGATGGACTGTAGCTAGCGCATTGGTTTGATAGTAGCATAGTTGGAATGGACAGTAGCTAGCGCATTGGTTTGATAGTAGTATAGTTGGGATGGACAGTAGCTAGCACATTGGTTTGATAGTAGCATAGTTGGGATGGACAGTCGCTATTACATTGGTTTGATAGCATAGTTGGGATGGACAGTAGCTAGCACATTGGTTTGATAGCATCATAGTTGGGATGGACAGTAGCTAGCGCATTGGTTTGATAGTAGCATAGTTGGGATGGACAGTAGCTAGCACATTGGTTTGATAGTAGCATAGTTGGGATGGACAGTAGCTAGCACATTGGTTTGATAGTAGCATAGTTGGGATGGACAGTAGCTAGCACATTGGTTTGATAGTAGCATAGTTGGGATGGACAGTAGCTAGCACATTGGTTTGATAGTAGCATAGTTGGGATGGACAGTAGCTAGCACATTGGTTTGATAGTAGCATAGTTGGGATGGACAGTAGCTAGCACATTGGTATGATGGATGGACAGTAGCTAGCACATAGGTTTGATAGCATTGTTGGGATGGACAGTAGATAGCACATTTGTTTGATTGTAGCATAGTTGGGATGGACAGTAGCTAGCACATTGGTTTGATAGTAGCATAGTTGGGATGGACAGTAGCTAGCACATTGGTTTGATAGTAGCATAGTTGGGATGGACTGTAGCTAGCACATTGGTTTGAAAGTAGCATAGTTGGGATGGACAGTAGCTAGCACATTGGTTTGATAGTAGCATAGTTGGGATGGACAGTAGCTAGCACATTGGTTTGATAGTAGCATAGTTGGGATGTACAGTAGCTAGCACATAGGTTTGATAGCATTGTTGGGATGGACAGTAGATAGCACATTGGTTTGATTGTAGCATAGTTGGGATGGACAGTAGCTAGCACATTGGTTTGATAGTAGCATAGTTGGGATGGACAGTAGCTAGCACATTGGTTTGATAGCATCATAGTTGGGATGGACAGTAGCTAGCGCATTGGTTTGATAGTAGCATAGTTGGGATGGACAGTAGCTAGTGCATTGGTTTGATAGTAGCATAGTTGGGATGGACTGTAGCAAGCGCATTGGTTTGATAGTAGCATAGTTGGAATGGACAGTAGCTAGCGCATTGGTTTGATAGTAGAATAGTTGGGATGGACAGTAGCTATTACATTGGTTTGATAGTAGCATAGTTGGGATGGACAGTAGCTATTACATTGGTTTGATAGCATAGTTGGGATGGACAGAAGCTAGCACATTGGTTTGATAGCATCATAGTTGGGATGGACAGTAGATAGCGCATTGGTTTGATAGTAGCATAGTTGGGATGGACAGTAGCTAGCGCATTGGTTTGATAGTAGCATAGTTGGGATGGACAGTAGATAGCACATTCGTTTGATTGTAGCATAGTTGGGATGGACAGTAGCTAGCACATTGGTTTGATAGTAGCATAGTTGGGATGGACAGTAGCTAGCACATTGGTTTGATCGTAGCATTGTTGGGATTTAGCTAGCACAGGTTTGATAGTAGCATAGTTGGGATGTACAGTAGCTAGCACATTGGTTTGATAGTAGCATAGTTGGGATGTACAGTAGCTAGCACATTGGTTTGATAGTAGCATAGTTGGGATGGACAGTAGCTAGCACATTGGTTTGATAGTAGCATAGTTGGGATGGACAGTAGCTAGCACATTGGTTTGATAGTAGCATAGTTGGGATGTACAGTAGTTAGCACATAGGTTTGATAGCATTGTTGGGATGGACAGTAGATAGCACATTGGTTTGATTGTAGCATAGTTGGGATGGACAGTAGCTAGCACATTGGTTTGATAGTAGCATAGTTGGAATGGACAGTAGCTAGCACATTGGTTTGATAGTAGCAAAGTTGGGATGGACAGTAGCTAGCACATTGGTTTGATAGCATCATAGTTGGGATGGACAGTAGCTAGCGCATTGGTTTGATAGTAGCATAGTTGGGATGGACATTAGCTAGCGCATTGGTTTGATAGTAGCATAGTTGGGATGGACAGTAGCTATTACATTGGTTTGATAGCATAGTTGGGATGGACAGTAGCTAGCACATTGGTTTGATAGCATCATAGTTGGGATGGACAGTAGCTAGCGCATTGGTTTGATAGTAGCATAGTTGGGATGGACAGTAGCTAGCGCATTGGTTTGATAGTAGCATAGTTGGGATGGACAGTAGCTATTACATTGGTTTGATAGCATAGTTGGGATGGACAGTAGCTAGCACATTGGTTTGATAGCATCATAGTTGGGATGGACAGTAGCTAGCGCATTGGTTTGATAGTAGCATAGTTGGGATGGACATTAGCTAGCGCATTGGTTTGATAGTAGCATAGTTGGGATGGACAGTAGCTATTACATTGGTTTGATAGCATAGTTGGGATGGACAGTAGCTAGCACATTGGTTTGATAGCATCATAGTTGGGATGGACAGTAGCTAGCGCATTGGTTTGATAGTAGCATAGTTGGGATGGACAGTAGCTAGCGCATTGGTTTGATAGTAGCATAGTTGGGATGGACAGTAGCTATTACATTGGTTTGATAGCATAGTTGGGATGGACAGTAGCTAGCACATTGGTTTGATAGCATCATAGTTGGGATGGACAGTAGCTAGCGCATTGGTTTGATAGTAGCATAGTTGGGATGGACATTAGCTAGCGCATTGGTTTGATAGTAGCATAGTTGGGATGGACTGTAGCAAGCGCATTGGTTTGATAGTAGCATAGTTGGAATGGACAGTAGCTAGCGCATTGGTTTGATAGTAGAATAGTTGGGATGGACAGTAGCTAGCACATTGGTTTGATAGTAGCATAGTTGGGATGGACAGTAGCTATTACATTGGTTTGATAGCATAGTTGGGATGGACAGTAGCTAGCACATTGGTTTGATAGCATCATAGTTGGGATGGACAGTAGCTAGCGCATTGGTTTGATAGTAGCATAGTTGGGATGGACAGTAGCTAGCGCATTGGTTTGATAGTAGCATAGTTGGGATGGACAGTAGCTATTACATTGGTTTGATAGTAGAATAGTTGGGATGGACAGTAGCTAGCACATTGGTTTGATAGCATCATAGTTGGGATGGACAGTAGCTAGCGCATTGGTTTGATAGTAGTATAGTTGGGATGTACAGTAGCTAGCACATAGGTTTGATAGCATTGTTGGGATGGACAGTAGATAGCACATTGGTTTGATTGTAGCATAGTTGGGATGGACAGTAGCTAGCACATTGGTTTGATAGTAGCATAGTTGGGATGGACAGTAGCTAGCACATTGGTTTGATAGCATCATAGTTGGGATGGACAGTAGCTAGCGCATTGGTTTGATAGTAGCATAGTTGGGATGGACTGTAAGTAGCGCATTGGTTTGATAGTAGCATTGTTGGGATGGACAGTAGATAGCACATTGGTTTGATAGTAGCATAGTTGGAATGGACAGTAGCTAGCACATTGGTTTGATAGTAGCATAGTTGGGATGGACAGTAGCTAGCACATTGGTTTGATAGCATCATAGTTGGGATGGACAGTAGCTAGCGCATTGGTTTGATAGTAGCATAGTTGGGATGGACTGTAAGTAGCGCATTGGTTTGATAGTAGCATTGTTGGGATGGACAGTAGATAGCACATTGGTTTGATAGTAGCATAGTTGGAATGGACAGTAGCTAGCGCATTGGTTTGATAGTAGTATAGTTGGGATGGACAGTAGCTAGCACATTGGTTTGATAGTAGCATAGTTGGGATGGACAGTCGCTATTACATTGGTTTGATAGCATAGTTGGGATGGACAGTAGCTAGCACATTGGTTTGATAGTAGCATAGTTGGGATGGACAGTAGCTAGCACATTGGTTTGATAGTAGCATAGTTGGGATGGACAGTAGCTAGCACATTGGTTTGATAGTAGCATAGTTGGGATGGACAGTAGCTAGCACATTGGTATGATGGATGGACAGTAGCTAGCACATAGGTTTGATAGCATTGTTGGGATGGACAGTAGATAGCACATTGGTTTGATTGTAGCATAGTTGGGATGGACAGTAGCTAGCACATTGGTTTGATAGTAGCATAGTTGGGATGGACAGTAGCTAGCACATTGGTTTGATAGTAGCATAGTTGGGATGGACTGTAGCTAGCACATTGGTTTGATAGTAGCATAGTTGGGATGGACAGTAGCTAGCACATTGGTTTGATAGTAGCATAGTTGGGATGGACAGTAGCTAGCACATTGGTTTGATAGTAGCATAGTTGGGATGTACAGTAGCTAGCACATAGGTTTGATAGCATTGTTGGGATGGACAGTAGATAGCACATTGGTTTGATTGTAGCATAGTTGGGATGGACAGTAGCTAGCACATTGGTTTGATAGTAGCATAGTTGGGATGGACAGTAGCTAGCACATTGGTTTGATAGCATCATAGTTGGGATGGACAGTAGCTAGCGCATTGGTTTGATAGTAGCATAGTTGGGATGGACAGTAGCTAGCGCATTGGTTTGATAGTAGCATAGTTGGGATGGACTGTAGCAAGCGCATTGGTTTGATAGTAGCATAGTTGGAATGGACAGTAGCTAGCGCATTGGTTTGATAGTAGAATAGTTGGGATGGACAGTAGCTATTACATTGGTTTGATAGTAGCATAGTTGGGATGGACAGTAGCTATTACATTGGTTTGATAGCATAGTTGGGATGGACAGAAGCTAGCACATTGGTTTGATAGCATCATAGTTGGGATGGACAGTAGATAGCGCATTGGTTTGATAGTAGCATAGTTGGGATGGACAGTAGCTAGCGCATTGGTTTGATAGTAGCATAGTTGGGATGGACAGTAGCTATTACATTGGTTTGATAGCATAGTTGGGATGGACAGTAGCTAGCACATTGGTTTGATAGCATCATAGTTGGGATGGACAGTAGCTAGCGCATTGGTTTGATAGTAGCATAGTTGGGATGGACAGTAGCTAGCACATTGGTTTTATAGTAGCATAGTTGGGATGGACAGTAGCTAGCACATTGGTTTGATAGTAGCATAGTTGGGATGGACAGTAGCTAGTACATTGGTTTGATAGTAGCATAGTTGGGATGGACAGTAGCTAGCACATTGGTTTGATAGTTGCATAGTTGGGATGGACAGTAGCTAGCAAGTTGGTTTGATAGTAGCATAGTTGGGATGGACAGTAGCTAGCACATTGGTTTGATAGCATCATAGTTGGGATGGACAGTAGCTAGCGCATTGGTTTGATAGTAGTATAGTTGGGATGTACAGTAGCTAGCACATAGGTTTGATAGCATTGTTGGGATGGACAGTAGATAGCACATTGGTTTGATTGTAGCATAGTTGGGATGGACAGTAGCTAGCACATTGGTTTGATAGTAGCATAGTTGGGATGGACAGTAGCTATTACATTGGTTTGATAGCATCATAGTTGGGATGGACAGTAGCTAGCGCATTGGTTTGATAGTAGCATAGTTGGGATGGACAGTAGCTAGCGCATTGGTTTGATAGTAGCATAGTTGGGATGGACTGTAAGTAGTGCATTGGTTTGATAGTAGCATTGTTGGGATGGACAGTAGATAGCACATTGGTTTGATAGTAGCATAGTTGGGATGGACAGTAGCTAGCACATTGGTTTGATAGTAGCATAGTTGGGATGGACAGTAGCTAGCACATTGGTTTGATAGTAGCATAGTTGGGATGGACAGTAGCTAGCAAGTTGGTTTGATAGTAGCATAGTTGGGATGGACAGTAGCTAGCGCATTGGTTTGATAGAAGTATAGTTGGGATGTACAGTAGCTAGCACATAGGTTTGATAGCATTGTTGGGATGGACAGTAGATGGCACATTGGTTTGATTGTAGCATAGTTGGGATGGACAGTAGCTAGCACATTGGTTTGATAGTAGCATAGTTGGGATGGACAGTAGCTAGCACATTGGTTTGATAGCATCATAGTTTGGATGGACAGTAGCTAGCGCATTGGTTTGATAGTAGCATAGTTGGGATGGACAGTAGCTAGCGCATTGGTTTGATAGTAGCATAGTTGGGATGGACTGTAGCTAGCGCATTGGTTTGATAGTAGCATAGTTGGGATGGACAGTAGCTCGCACATTGGTTTGATAGTAGCATAGTTGGGATGGACAGTAGCTAGCACATTGGTTTGATAGTAGCATAGTTGGGATGGACAGTAGCTAGCACATTGGTTTGATAGTAGCATAGTTGGGATGGACAGTAGCTAGCACATAGGTTTGATAGCATTGTTGGGATGGACAGTAGCTAGCACATTGGTTTGATAGTAGCATAGTTGGGATGGACAGTAGCTAGCACATTGGTTTGATAGTAGCATAGTTGGGATGTACAGTAGCTAGCACATTGGTTTGATAGTAGCATAGTTGGGATGGACAGTAGCTAGCACATTGGTTTGATAGTAGCATAGTTGGGATGGACAGTAGCTAGCACATTGGTTTGATAGTAGCATAGTTGGGATGGACAGTAGCTAGCACATTGGTTTGATAGTAGCATAGTTGGGATGGACAGTAGCTAGCACATTGGTTTGATAGTAGCATAGTTGGGATGGACAGTAGCTAGCAAGTTGGTTTGATAGTAGCATAGTTGGGATGGACAGTAGCTAGCACATTGGTTTGATAGCATCATAGTTGGGATGGACAGTAGCTAGCGCATTGGTTTGATAGTAGTATAGTTGGGATGTACAGTAGCTAGCACATAGGTTTGATAGCATTGTTGGGATGGACAGTAGATAACACATTGGTTTGATTGTAGCATAGTTGGGATGGACAGTAGCTAGCACATTGGTTTGATAGTAGCATAGTTGGGATGGACAGTAGCTAGCACATTGGTTTGATAGCATCATAGTTGGGATGGACAGTAGCTAGCGCATTGGTTTGATAGTAGCATAGTTGGGATGGACAGTAGCTAGCGCATTGGTTTGATAGTAGTATAGTTGGGATGTACAGTAGCTAGCACATTGGTTTGATAGTAGCATAGTTGGGATGTACAGTAGCTAGCACATAGGTTTGATAGCATTGTTGGGATGGACAGTAGATAGCACATTGGTTTGATTGTAGCATAGTTAGGATGGACAGTAGCTAGCACATTGGTTTGATAGTAGCATAGTTGGAATGGACAGTAAGTAGCGCATTGGTTTGATAGTAGCATTGTTGGGATGGACAGTAGAGAGCACATTGGTTTGATAGTAGCATAGTTGGAATGGACAGTAGCTAGCACATTGGTTTGATAGTAGCATAGTTGGGATGGACAGTAGCTAGCACATTGGTTTGATAGCATCATAGTTGGGATGGACAGTAGCTAGCGCATTGGTTTGATAGTAGTATAGTTGGGATGTACAGTAGCTAGCACATAGGTTTGATAGCATTGTTGGGATGGACAGTAGCTAGCACATTGGTTTGATAGTAGCATAGTTGGGATGTACAGTAGCTAGCACATAGGTTTGATAGCATTGTTGGGATGGACAGTAGATAGCACATTGGTTTGATTGTAGCATAGTTAGGATGGACAGTAGCTAGCACATTGGTTTGATAGTAGCATAGTTGGAATGGACAGTAGCTAGCACATTGGTTTGATAGTAGCATAGTTGGGATGGACAGTAGCTAGCACATTGGTTTGATAGCATCATAGTTGGGATGGACAGTAGCTAGCGCATTGGTTTGATAGTAGCATAGTTGGGATGGACAGTAGCTAGCGCATTGGTTTGATAGTAGCATAGTTGGGATGGACTGTAGCTAGCGCATTGGTTTGATAGTAGCATAGTTGGAATGGACAGTAGCTAGCGCATTGGTTTGATAGTAGTATAGTTGGGATGGACAGTAGCTAGCACATTGGTTTGATAGTAGCATAGTTAGGATGGACAGTCGCTATTACATTGGTTTGATAGCATAGTTGGGATGGACAGTAGCTAGCACATTGGTTTGATAGCATCATAGTTGGGATGGACAGTAGCTAGCGCATTGGTTTGATAGTAGCATAGTTGGGATGGACAGTAGCTAGCACATTGGTTTGATAGTAGCATAGTTGGGATGGACAGTAGCTAGCACATTGGTTTGATAGTAGCATAGTTGGGATGGACAGTAGCTAGCACATTGGTTTGATAGTAGCATAGTTGGGATGGACAGTAGCTAGCACATTGGTTTGATAGTAGCATAGTTGGGATGGACAGTAGCTAGCACATTGGTTTGACAGTAGCATAGTTGGGATGGACAGTAGCTAGCACATTGGTATGATGGATGGACAGTAGCTAGCACATAGGTTTGATAGCATTGTTGGGATGGACAGTAGATAGCACATTGGTTTGATTGTAGCATAGTTGGGATGGACAGTAGCTAGCACATTGGTTTGATAGTAGCATAGTTGGGATGGACAGTAGCTAGCACATTGGTTTGATAGTAGCATAGTTGGGATGGACTGTAGCTAGCACATTGGTTTGATAGTAGCATAGTTGGGATGGACAGTAGCTAGCACATTGGTTTGATAGTAGCATATTTGGGATGGACAGTAGCTAGCACATTGGTTTGATAGTAGCATAGTTGGGATGTACAGTAGCTAGCACATAGGTTTGATAGCATTGTTGGGATGGACAGTAGATAGCACATTGGTTTGATTGTAGCATAGTTGGGATGGACAGTAGCTAGCACATTGGTTTGATAGAAGCATAGTTGGGATGGACAGTAGCTAGCACATTGGTTTGACAGCATCATAGTTGGGATGGACAGTAGCTAGCGCATTGGTTTGATAGTAGCATAGTTGGGATGGACAGTAGCTAGCGCATTGGTTTGATAGTAGCATAGTTGGGATGGACTGTAGCAAGCGCATTGGTTTGATAGTAGCATAGTTGGAATGGACAGTAGCTAGCGCATTGGTTTGATAGTAGAATAGTTGGGATGGACAGTAGCTAGCACATTGGTTTGATAGTAGCATAGTTGGGATGGACAGTAGCTATTACATTGGTTTGATAGCATAGTTGGGATGGACAGTAGCTAGCACATTGGTTTGATAGCATCATAGTTGGGATGGACAGTAGATAGCGCATTGGTTTGATAGTAGCATAGTTGGGATGGACAGTAGCTAGCGCATTGGTTTGATAGTAGCATAGTTGGGATGGACAGTAGCTATTACATTGGTTTGATAGCATCATAGTTGGGATGGACAGTAGCTAGCGCATTGGTTTGATAGTAGCATAGTTGGGATGGACAGTAGCTAGCGCATTGGTTTGATAGTAGCATAGTTGGGATGGACTGTAAGTAGTGCATTGGTTTGATAGTAGCATTGTTGGGATGGACAGTAGATAGCACATTGGTTTGATAGTAGCATAGTTGGGATGGACAGTAGCTAGCACATTGGTTTGATAGTAGCATAGTTGGGATGGACAGTAAGTAGTGCATTGGTTTGATAGTAGCATTGTTGGGATGGACAGTAGATAGCACATTGGTTTGATAGTAGCATAGTTGGGATGGACAGTAGCTAGCACATTGGTTTGATAGTAGCATAGTTGGGATGGACAGTAGCTAGCACATTGGTTTGATAGTAGCATAGTTGGGATGGACAGTAGCTAGCACATTGGTTTGATAGTAGCATAGTTGGGATGGACAGTAGCTAGCAAGTTGGTTTGATAGTAGCATAGTTGGGATGGACAGTAGCTAGCACATTGGTTTGATAGCATCATAGTTGGGATGGACAGTATCTAGCGCATTGGTTTGATAGTAGTATAGTTGGGATGTACAGTAGCTAGCACATAGGTTTGATAGCATTGTTGGGAGGGACAGTAGAGGGCACATTGGTTTGATTGTAGCATAGTTGGGATGGACAGTAGCTAGCACATTGGTTTGATAGTAGCATAGTTGGGATGGACAGTAGCTAGCAAGTTGGTTTGATAGTAGCATAGTTGGGATGTACAGTAGCTAGCACATTGGTTTGATAGTAGCATAGTTGGGATGTACAGTAGCTAGCACATTGGTTTGATAGCATTGTTGGGATGGACAGTAGATAGCACATTGGTTTGATTGTAGCATAGTTGGGATGGACAGTAGCTAGCACATTGGTTTGATAGTAGCATAGTTGGAATGGACAGTAGCTAGCACATTGGTTTGATAGTAGCAAAGTTGGGATGGACAGTAGCTAGCACATTGGTTTGATAGCATCATGGTTGGGATGGACAGTAGCTAGCGCATTGGTTTGATAGTAGCATAGTTGGGATGGACATTAGCTAGCGCATTGGTTTGATAGTAGCATAGTTGGGATGGACAGTAGCTATTACATTGGTTTGATAGCATAGTTGGGATGGACAGTAGCTAGCACATTGGTTTGATAGCATCATAGTTGGGATGGACAGTAGCTAGCGCATTGGTTTGATAGTAGCATAGTTGGGATGGACAGTAGCTAGCGCATTGGTTTGATAGTAGCATAGTTGGGATGGACAGTAGCTATTACATTGGTTTGATAGCATAGTTGGGATGGACAGTAGCTAGCACATTGGTTTGATAGCATCATAGTTGGGATGGACAGTAGCTAGCGCATTGGTTTGATAGTAGCATAGTTGGGATGGACATTAGCTAGCGCATTGGTTTGATGTTGGGATGGACAGTAGCTATTACATTGGTTTGATAGCATAGTTGGGATGGACAGTAGCTAGCACATTGGTTTGATAGCATCATAGTTGGGATGGACAGTAGCTAGCGCATTGGTTTGATAGTAGCATAGTTGGGATGGACAGTAGCTAGCGCATTGGTTTGATAGTAGCATAGTTGGGATGGACAGTAGCTATTACATTGGTTTGATAGCATAGTTGGGATGGACAGTAGCTAGCACATTGGTTTGATAGCATCATAGTTGGGATGGACAGTAGCTAGCGCATTGGTTTGATAGCAGCATAGTTGGGATGGACATTAGCTAGCGCATTGGTTTGATAGTAGCATAGTTGGGATGGACTGTAGCAAGCGCATTGGTTTGATAGTAGCATAGTTGGAATGGACAGTAGCTAGCGCATTGGTTTGATAGTAGAATAGTTGGGATGGACAGTAGCTAGCACATTGGTTTGATAGTAGCATAGTTGGGATGGACAGTAGCTATTACATTGGTTTGATAGCATAGTTGGGATGGACAGTAGCTAGCACATTGGTTTGATAGCATCATAGTTGGGATGGACAGTAGCTAGCGCATTGGTTTGATAGTAGCATAGTTGGGATGGACAGTAGCTAGCGCATTGGTTTGATAGTAGCATAGTTGGGATGGACAGTAGCTATTACATTGGTTTGATAGTAGAATAGTTGGGATGGACAGTAGCTAGCACATTGGTTTGATAGCATCATAGTTGGGATGGACAGTAGCTAGCGCATTGGTTTGATAGTAGTATAGTTGGGATGTACAGTAGCTAGCACATAGGTTTGATAGCATTGTTGGGATGGACAGTAGATAGCACATTGGTTTGATTGTAGCATAGTTGGGATGGACAGTAGCTAGCACATTGGTTTGATAGTAGCATAGTTGGGATGGACAGTAGCTAGCACATTGGTTTGATAGCATCATAGTTGGGATGGACAGTAGCTAGCGCATTGGTTTGATAGTAGCATAGTTGGGATGGACTGTAAGTAGCGCATTGGTTTGATAGTAGCATTGTTGGGATGGACAGTAGATAGCACATTGGTTTGATAGTAGCATAGTTGGAATGGACAGTAGCTAGCACATTGGTTTGATAGTAGCATAGTTGGGATGGACAGTAGCTAGCACATTGGTTTGATAGCATCATAGTTGGGATGGACAGTAGCTAGCGCATTGGTTTGATAGTAGCATAGTTGGGATGGACTGTAAGTAGCGCATTGGTTTGATAGTAGCATTGTTGGGATGGACAGTAGATAGCACATTGGTTTGATAGTAGCATAGTTGGAATGGACAGTAGCTAGCACATTGGTTTGATAGTAGCATAGTTGGGATGGGCAGTAGCTAGCACATTGGTTTGATAGTAGCATAGTTGGGATGGACAGTAGCTAGCGCATTGGTTTGATAGTAGCATAGTTGGGATGGACTGTAGCTAGCGCATTGGTTTGATAGTAGCATAGTTGGAATGGACAGTAGCTAGCGCATTGGTTTGATAGTAGTATAGTTGGGATGGACAGTAGCTAGCACATTGGTTTGATAGTAGCATAGTTGGGATGGACAGTCGCTATTACATTGGTTTGATAGCATAGTTGGGATGGACAGTAGCTAGCACATTGGTTTGATAGTAGCATAGTTGGGATGGACAGTAGCTAGCACATTGGTTTGATAGTAGCATAGTTGGGATGGACAGTAGCTAGCACATTGGTTTGATAGTAGCATAGTTGGGATGGACAGTAGCTAGCACATTGGTATGATGGATGGACAGTAGCTAGCACATAGGTTTGATAGCATTGTTGGGATGGACAGTAGATAGCACATTGGTTTGATTGTAGCATAGTTGGGATGGACAGTAGCTAGCACATTGGTTTGATAGTAGCATAGTTGGGATGGACAGTAGCTAGCACATTGGTTTGATAGTAGCATAGTTGGGATGGACTGTAGCTAGCACATTGGTTTGATAGTAGCATAGTTGGGATGGACAGTAGCTAGCACATTGGTTTGATAGTAGCATAGTTGGGATGGACAGTAGCTAGCACATTGGTTTGATAGTAGCATAGTTGGGATGTACAGTAGCTAGCACATAGGTTTGATAGCATTGTTGGGATGGACAGTAGATAGCACATTGGTTTGATTGTAGCATAGTTGGGATGGACAGTAGCTAGCACATTGGTTTGATAGTAGCATAGTTGGGATGGACAGTAGCTAGCACATTGGTTTGATAGCATCATAGTTGGGATGGACAGTAGCTAGCGCATTGGTTTGATAGTAGCATAGTTGGGATGGACAGTAGCTAGCGCATTGGTTTGATAGTAGCATAGTTGGGATGGACTGTAGCAAGCGCATTGGTTTGATAGTAGCATAGTTGGAATGGACAGTAGCTAGCGCATTGGTTTGATAGTAGAATAGTTGGGATGGACAGTAGCTATTACATTGGTTTGATAGTAGCATAGTTGGGATGGACAGTAGCTATTACATTGGTTTGATAGCATAGTTGGGATGGACAGAAGCTAGCACATTGGTTTGATAGCATCATAGTTGGGATGGACAGTAGATAGCGCATTGGTTTGATAGTAGCATAGTTGGGATGGACAGTAGCTAGCGCATTGGTTTGATAGTAGCATAGTTGGGATGGACAGTAGCTATTACATTGGTTTGATAGCATAGTTGGGATGGACAGTAGCTAGCACATTGGTTTGATAGCATCATAGTTGGGATGGACAGTAGCTAGCGCATTGGTTTGATAGTAGCATAGTTGGGATGGACAGTAGCTAGCACATTGGTTTTATAGTAGCATAGTTGGGATGGACAGTAGCTAGCACATTGGTTTGATAGTAGCATAGTTGGGATGGACAGTAGCTAGTACATTGGTTTGATAGTAGCATAGTTGGGATGGACAGTAGCTAGCACATTGGTTTGATAGTTGCATAGTTGGGATGGACAGTAGCTAGCAAGTTGGTTTGATAGTAGCATAGTTGGGATGGACAGTAGCTAGCACATTGGTTTGATAGCATCATAGTTGGGATGGACAGTAGCTAGCGCATTGGTTTGATAGTAGTATAGTTGGGATGTACAGTAGCTAGCACATAGGTTTGATAGCATTGTTGGGATGGACAGTAGATAGCACATTGGTTTGATTGTAGCATAGTTGGGATGGACAGTAGCTAGCACATTGGTTTGATAGTAGCATAGTTGGGATGGACAGTAGCTATTACATTGGTTTGATAGCATCATAGTTGGGATGGACAGTAGCTAGCGCATTGGTTTGATAGTAGCATAGTTGGGATGGACAGTAGCTAGCGCATTGGTTTGATAGTAGCATAGTTGGGATGGACTGTAAGTAGTGCATTGGTTTGATAGTAGCATTGTTGGGATGGACAGTAGATAGCACATTGGTTTGATAGTAGCATAGTTGGGATGGACAGTAGCTAGCACATTGGTTTGATAGTAGCATAGTTGGGATGGACAGTAGCTAGCACATTGGTTTGATAGTAGCATAGTTGGGATGGACAGTAGCTAGCAAGTTGGTTTGATAGTAGCATAGTTGGGATGGACAGTAGCTAGCGCATTGGTTTGATAGAAGTATAGTTGGGATGTACAGTAGCTAGCACATAGGTTTGATAGCATTGTTGGGATGGACAGTAGATGGCACATTGGTTTGATTGTAGCATAGTTGGGATGGACAGTAGCTAGCACATTGGTTTGATAGTAGCATAGTTGGGATGGACAGTAGCTAGCACATTGGTTTGATAGCATCATAGTTTGGATTAACAGTAGCTAGCGCATTGGTTTGATAGTAGCATAGTTGGGATGGACAGTAGCTAGCGCATTGGTTTGATAGTAGCATAGTTGGGATGGACTGTAGCTAGCGCATTGGTTTGATAGTAGCATAGTTGGGATGGACAGTAGCTCGCACATTGGTTTGATAGTAGCATAGTTGGGATGGACAGTAGCTAGCACATTGGTTTGATAGTAGCATAGTTGGGATGGACAGTAGCTAGCACAATGGTTTGATAGTAGCATAGTTTGGATGGACAGTAGCTAGCACATAGGTTTGATAGCATTGTTGGGATGGACAGTAGCTAGCACATTGGTTTGATAGTAGCATAGTTGGGATGGACAGTAGCTAGCACATTGGTTTGATAGTAGCATAGTTGGGATGTACAGTAGCTAGCACATTGGTTTGATAGTAGCATAGTTGGGATGGACAGTAGCTAGCACATTGGTTTGATAGTAGCATAGTTGGGATGGACAGTAGCTAGCACATTGGTTTGATAGTAGCATAGTTGGGATGGACAGTAGCTAGCACATTGGTTTGATAGTAGCATAGTTGGGATGGACAGTAGCTAGCACATTGGTTTGATAGTAGCATAGTTGGGATGGACAGTAGCTAGCAAGTTGGTTTGATAGTAGCATAGTTGGGATGGACAGTAGCTAGCACATTGGTTTGATAGCATCATAGTTGGGATGGACAGTAGCTAGCGCATTGGTTTGATAGTAGTATAGTTGGGATGTACAGTAGCTAGCACATAGGTTTGATAGCATTGTTGGGATGGACAGTAGATAGCACATTGGTTTGATTGTAGCATAGTTGGGATGGACAGTAGCTAGCACATTGGTTTGATAGTAGCATAGTTGGGATGGACAGTAGCTAGCACATTGGTTTGATAGCATCATAGTTGGGATGGACAGTAGCTAGTGCATTGGTTTGATAGTAGCATAGTTGGGATGGACAGTAGCTAGCGCATTGGTTTGATAGTAGCATAGTTGGGATGGACTGTAAGTAGCGCATTGGTTTGATAGTAGCATTGTTGGGATGGACAGTAGAGAGCACATTGGTTTGATAGTAGCATAGTTGGAATGGACAGTAGCTAGCACATTGGTTTGATAGTAGCATAGTTGGGATGGACAGTAGCTAGCACATTGGTTTGATAGCATCATAGTTGGGATGGACAGTAGCTAGCGCATTGGTTTGATAGTAGTATAGTTGGGATGTACAGTAGCTAGCACATAGGTTTGATAGCATTGTTGGGATGGACAGTAGCTAGCATATTGGTTTGATAGTAGCATAGTTGGGATGTACAGTAGCTAGCACATAGGTTTGATAGCATTGTTGGGATGGACAGTAGATAGCACATTGGTTTGATTGTAGCATAGTTAGGATGGACAGTAGCTAGCACATTGGTTTGATAGTAGCATAGTTGGAATGGACAGTAGCTAGCACATTGGTTTGATAGTAGCATAGTTGGGATGGACAGTAGCTAGCACATTGGTTTGATAGCATCATAGTTGGGATGGACAGTAGCTAGCGCATTGGTTTGATAGTAGCATAGTTGGGATGGACAGTAGCTAGCGCATTGGTTTGATAGTAGCATAGTTGGGATGGACTGTAGCTAGCGCATTGGTTTGATAGTAGCATAGTTGGAATGGACAGTAGCTAGCGCATTGGTTTGATAGTAGTATAGTTGGGATGGACAGTAGCTAGCACATTGGTTTGATAGTAGCATAGTTAGGATGGACAGTCGCTATTACATTGGTTTGATAGCATAGTTGGGATGGACAGTAGCTAGCACATTGGTTTGATAGCATCATAGTTGGGATGGACAGTAGCTAGCGCATTGGTTTGATAGTAGCATAGTTGGGATGGACAGTAGCTAGCACATTGGTTTGATAGTAGCATAGTTGGGATGGACAGTAGCTAGCACATTGGTTTGATAGTAGCATAGTTGGGATGGACAGTAGCTAGCACATTGGTTTGATAGTAGCATAGTTGGGATGGACAGTAGCTAGCACATTGGTTTGATAGTAGCATAGTTGGGATGGACAGTAGCTAGCACATTGGTTTGACAGTAGCATAGTTGGGATGGACAGTAGCTAGCACATTGGTATGATGGATGGACAGTAGCTAGCACATAGGTTTGATAGCATTGTTGGGATGGACAGTAGATAGCACATTGGTTTGATTGTAGCATAGTTGGGATGGACAGTAGCTAGCACATTGGTTTGATAGTAGCATAGTTGGGATGGACAGTAGCTAGCACATTGGTTTGATAGTAGCATAGTTGGGATGGACTGTAGCTAGCACATTGGTTTGATAGTAGCATAGTTGGGATGGACAGTAGCTAGCACATTGGTTTGATAGTAGCATAGTTGGGATGGACAGTAGCTAGCACATTGGTTTGATAGTAGCATAGTTGGGTTGTACAGTAGCTAGCACATAGGTTTGATAGCATTGTTGGGATGGACAGTAGATAGCACATTGGTTTGATTGTAGCATAGTTGGGATGGACAGTAGCTAGCACATTGGTTTGATAGAAGCATAGTTGGGATGGACAGTAGCTAGCACATTGGTTTGACAGCATCATAGTTGGGATGGACAGTAGCTAGCACATAGGTTTGATAGCATTGTTGGGATGGACAGTAGATAGCACATTGGTTTGATTGTAGCATAGTTGGGATGGACAGTAGCTAGCACATTGGTTTGATAGTAGCATAGTTGGGATGGACAGTAGCTAGCACATTGGTTTGATAGTAGCATAGTTGGGATGTACAGTAGCTAGCACATTGGTTTGATAGTAGCATAGTTGGGATGGACAGTAGCTTGCACATTGGTTTGATAGTAGCATAGTTGGGATGGACAGTAGCTAGCACATTGGTTTGATAGTAGCATAGTTGGGATGTACAGTAGCTAGCACATAGGTTTGATAGCATTGTTGGGATGGACAGTAGATAGCACATTGGTTTGATTGTAGCATAGTTGGGATGGACAGTAGCTAGCACATTGGTTTGATAGTAGCATAGTTGGAATGGACAGTAGCTAGCACATTGGTTTGATAGTAGCATAGTTGGGATGGACAGTAGCTAGCACATTGGTTTGATAGCATCATAGTTGGGATGGACAGTAGCTAGCACATTGGTTTGATAGTAGCATAGTTGGGATGGACAGTAGCTAGCACATTGGTTTGATAGTAGCATAGTTGGGATGGACAGTAGCTAGCACATTGGTTTGATAGTAGCATAGTTGGGATGGACAGTAGCTAGCACATTGGTTTGATAGTAGCATAGTTGGGATGGACAGTAGCTAGCAAGTTGGTTTGATAGTAGCATAGTTGGGATGGACAGTAGCTAGCACATTGGTTTGATAGCATCATAGTTGGGATGGACAGTAGCTAGCACATAGGTTTGATAGCATTGTTGGGATGGACAGTAGATAGCACATTGGTTTGATTGTAGCATAGTTGGGATGGACAGTAGCTAGCACATTGGTTTGATAGTAGCATAGTTGGGATGGACAGTAGCTATTACATTGGTTTGATAGCATCATAGTTGGGATGGACAGTAGCTAGCGCATTGGTTTGATAGTAGCATAGTTGGGATGGACAGTAGCTAGCGCATTGGTTTGATAGTAGCATAGTTGGGATGGACTGTAAGTAGTGCATTGGTTTGATAGTAGCATTGTTGGGATGGACAGTAGATAGCACATTGGTTTGATAGTAGCATAGTTGGGATGGACAGTAGCTAGCACATTGGTTTGATAGTAGCATAGTTGGGATGGACAGTAGCTAGCACATTGGTTTGATAGTAGCATAGTTGGGATGGACTGTAGCTAGCACATTGGTTTGATAGTAGCATAGTTGGGATGGACAGTAGCTAGCACATTGGTTTGATAGTAGCATAGTTGGGATGGACAGTAGCTAGCACATTGGTTTGATAGTAGCATAGTTGGGATGTACAGTAGCTAGCACATAGGTTTGATAGCATTGTTGGGAGGGACAGTAGAGGGCACATTGGTTTGATTGTAGCATAGTTGGGATGGACAGTAGCTAGCACATTGGTTTGATAGTAGCGAATGTAACCGGCTTGTGGCAAGGAATTTACTTCGTTTAATAATTGTGACAACGCTACCTTGAGATGTTAGGTCAAGGAAAGATATAGCTTAACGCTCTAAACTGGGTTCCCCAAACACA
The DNA here is from genome assembly GCF_949987555.1 of Borostomias antarcticus. Taxonomy (NCBI): domain Eukaryota; kingdom Metazoa; phylum Chordata; class Actinopteri; order Stomiiformes; family Stomiidae; genus Borostomias; species Borostomias antarcticus. Next base: position 363,492 of record NW_028175787.1, read on the forward strand.
GGTAAGACAATGAGGGGTGAGACGTGACGTTTATATACAAAATATTTATTACCAATCTGGTTTAAAAAAAGGTTACAATATTCACCATGTTCATAAAATCTCTCAATACAATATTCATAAAATGACAGTTCATCAAATGACAGTAATCGGAGCAATATATTGGGTCAAACCCAGAGCACAGAGATAAGGTTGGCCAGTGGGCGTCCACCGTTAACTGGAGAGGAAACTAATTATAAGGGTAGGCTACTCACCACCAGGGCCCCACCAGATCAAACACAGCACACCACACAGCAATCAAGGAAAAGGGCACCACCGTGAAAAGAGGTGCGCGCATCCACACCAAACAAACTTTAGGGTCGTGGAGTAGCCTAATAGTGAAAGCTATAAGTGACCCTCTCCGGTCGCGGGCTGACTGCTCCACTTGGCTCCCTCCCAGACTCTGGAGAAGGGTCCCACCGTATCCACGGAGCTCAATGAGTGGGGCAGAGACAGAGGACAACAAAATTAGTAAAACCAGGAAATAGCTCAAATCAATAGCTCAAATCAATTTGAAAACAAAGTAACAGAAATTAAACTAAACAAAGCAGCAGTGGCGAGATCTAGGGAAGAGGGAATAAATCTATTTAAACACAGTACATGTAAGCTACCAGCTACCATTGTTAGTGTGCGTAGTGCGTACCTGTAATTCAACTCTGTGCGCTCGCACCATTCCCTCTCGCCACAAGTCAGATCTGGATGAGCAGAAAACATATGACAGTCATGACACAAATCAAAACATTAAGAACCTGAATAAACTTGCTACTCATTGCTCACCCTGGTACCAGAATAAACCTTCTCAATATTAGCAAATGAGCAGGTCACGCCGTCAGCAGCACAACCCAGCCTAGCGTTTGGTAGACGGCTGGCCGCTCATATAGCCTACTGATTGGCAAGAGACGGCTGCGCCGTATCAGCACTGATTGGTAGCGCGGAAATGGACTGCACGCTTTCCCTAAGGAAACTCCTTACACTGAACTCCAGCCGGCTACACATAGTTGGGATGGACAGTAGCTAGCACATTGGTTTGATAGCATCATAGTTTGGATGGACAGTAGCTAGCGCATTGGTTTGATAGTAGCATAGTTGGGATGGACAGTAGCTAGCGCATTGGTTTGATAGTAGCATAGTTGGGATGGACTGTAGCTAGCGCATTGGTTTGATAGTAGCATAGTTGGGATGGACAGTAGCTAGCACATTGGTTTGATAGTAGCATAGTTGGGATGGACAGTAGCTTGCACATTGGTTTGATAGTAGCATAGTTGGGATGGACAGTAGCTAGCACATTGGTTTGATAGTAGCATAGTTGGGATGGACAGTAGCTAGCACATTGGTTTGATAGCATCATAGTTGGGATGGACAGTAGCTAGCGCATTGGTTTCATAGTAGCATAGTTGGGATGGACAGTAGCTAGCGCATTGGTTTGATAGTAGCATAGTTGGGATGTACAGTAGGTAGCACATAGGTTTGATAGTAGTATAGTTGGGATGTACAGTAGCTAGCGCATAGGTTTGATAGCATTGTTGGGATGGACAGTAGATAGCACATTGGTTTGATTGTAGCATAGTTGGGATGGACAGTAGCTAGCACATTGGTTTGCTAGTAGCATAGTTGGGATGGACAGTAGCTAGCGCATTGGTTTGATAGTAGCATAGTTGGGATGGACAGTAGCTAGCACATTGGTTTGATAGTAGCATAGTTGGGATGGACAGTAGCTAGCACATTGGTTTGATAGTAGCATAGTTTGGATGGACAGTAGCTAGCACATTGGTTTGATAGTAGCATAGTTGGGATGGACAGTAGCTAGCACATTGGTTTGATGGATGGACAGTAGCTAGCACATAGGTTTGATAGCATTGTTGGGATGGACAGTAGATAGCACATTGGTTTGATTGTAGCATAGTTGGGATGGACAGTAGCTAGCACATTGGTTTGATAGTAGCATAGTTGGGATGGACAGTAGCTAGCACATTGGTTTGATAGTAGCATAGTTGGGATGGACAGTAGCTAGCACATTGGTTTGATAGTAGCATAGTTGGGATGGACAGTAGCTAGCAAGTTGGTTTGATAGTAGTATAGTTGGGATGGACAGTAGCTAGCACATTGGTTTGATAGCATCATAGTTGGGATGGACAGTAGCTAGCGCATTGGTTTGATAGTAGTGTAGTTGGGATGTACAGTAGCTAGCACATAGGTTTGATAGCATTGTTGGGATGTACAGTAGATAGCACATTGGTTTGATTGTAGCATAGTTGGGATGGACAGTAGCTAGCACATTGGTTTGATAGTAGCATAGTTGGGATGGACAGTAGCTAGCGCATTGGTTTGATAGTAGCATAGTTGGGATGGACTGTAGCTAGCGCATTGGTTTGATTGTAGCATCATTGGGATGGACAGTAGCTAGCACATTGGTTTGATAGTAGCATAGTTGGGATGGACAGTAGCTAGCACATTGGTTTGATAGTAGCATAGTTGGGATGGACAGTAGCTAGCACATTGGTTTGATAGTAGCATAGTTGGGATGGACAGTAGCTAGCACATTGGTTTGATAGTAGCATAGTTGGGATTGACAGTAGCTAGCACATTGGTTTGATAGCATCATAGTTGGGATGGACAGTAGCTAGGGCATTGGTTTGATAGTAGCATAGTTGGGATGGACAGTAGCTAGCGCATTGGTTTGATAGTAGCATAGTTGGGATGGACAGTAGCTAGCACATTGGTTTGATAGTAGCATAGTTGGGATGGACAGTAGCTAGCACATTGGTTTGATAGCATCATAGTTGGGATGGACAGTAGCTAGGGCATTGGTTTGATAGTAGCATAGTTGGGATGGACAGTAGCTAGCGCATTGGTTTGATAGTAACATAGTCGGGATGGACTGTAGCTAGCGCATTGGTTTGATAGTAGCATAGTTGGGATGGACTGTAGCTAGCGCATTGGTTTGATAGTAGCATAGTTGGAATGGACAGAAGCTAGCGCATTGGTTTGATAGTAGCATAGTTGGGATGGACAGTAGCTATTACATTGGTTTGATAGCATAGTTGGGATGGACAGTAGCTAGCACATTGGTTTGATAGTAGCATAGTTGGGATGGACAGTAGCTAGCACATTGGTTTGATAGTAGCATAGTTGGGATGGACAGTAGTTAGCACATTGGTTTGATAGTAGCATAGTTGGGATGGACAGTAGCTAGCACATTGGTTTGATAGTAGCATAGTTGGGATGGACAGTAGCTAGCACATTGGTTTGATAGTAGCATAGTTGGGATGGACAGTAGCTAGCACATTGGTTTGATAGTAGTATGGTTGGGATGGACAGTAGCTAGCACATTGGTTTGATAGCATCATAGTTGGGATGGACAGTAGCTAGCGCATTGGTTTGATAGTAGCATAGTTGGGATGGACAGTAGCTAGCGCATTGGTTTGATAGTAGCATAGTTGGGATGTACAGTAGCTAGCACATAGGTTTGATAGCATTGTTGGGATGGACAGTAGATAGCACATTGGTTTGATTGTAGCATAGTTGGGATGGACAGTAGATAGCACATTGGTTTGATAGTAGCATAGTTGGGATGGACAGTAGCTAGCACATTGGTTTGATAGCATCATAGTTGGGATGGACAGTAGCTAGCGCATTGGTTTGATAGTAGCATAGTTGGGATGGACAGTAGCTAGCGCATTGGTTTGATAGTAGCATAGTTGGGATGGACTGTAGCTAGCGCATTGGTTTGATAGTAGCATTGTTGGGATGGACAGTAGATAGCACATTGGTTTGATTGTAGCATAGTTGGGATGGACAGTAGCTAGCACATTGGTTTGATAGTAGCATAGTTGGGATGGACAGTAGCTAGCACATTGGTTTGATCGTAGCATTGTTGGGATTTAGCTAGCACAGGTTTGATAGTAGCATAGTTGGGATGTACAGTAGCTAGCACATTGGTTTGATAGTAGCATAGTTGGGATGTACAGTAGCTAGCACATTGGTTTGATAGTAGCATAGTTGGGATGGACAGTAGCTAGCACATTGGTTTGATAGTAGCATAGTTGGGATGGACAGTAGCTAGCACATTGGTTTGATAGTAGCATAGTTGGGATGTACAGTAGCTAGCACATAGGTTTGATAGCATTGTTGGGATGGACAGTAGATAGCACATTGGTTTGATTGTAGCATAGTTGGGATGGACAGTAGCTAGCACATTGGTTTGATAGTAGCATAGTTGGAATGGACAGTAGCTAGCACATTGGTTTGATAGTAGCATAGTTGGGATGGACAGTAGCTAGCACATTGGTTTGATAGTAGCATAGTTGGGATGGACAGTAGCTAGCACATTGGTTTGATAGTAGCATAGTTGGGATGGACATTAGCTAGCACATTGGTTTGATAGCATCATAGTTGGGATGGACAGTAGCTAGCGCATTGGTTTGATAGTAGCATAGTTGGGATGGACAGTAGCTAGCACATTGGTTTGATAGCATCATAGTTTGGATTAACAGTAGCTAGCGCATTGGTTTGATAGTAGCATAGTTGGGATGGACAGTAGCTAGCGCATTGGTTTGATAGTAGCATAGTTGGGATGGACTGTAGCTAGCGCATTGGTTTGATAGTAGCATAGTTGGGATGGACAGTAGCTCGCACATTGGTTTGATAGTAGCATAGTTGGGATGGACAGTAGCTAGCACATTGGTTTGATAGTAGCATAGTTGGGATGGACAGTAGCTAGCACAATGGTTTGATAGTAGCATAGTTGGGATGGACAGTAGCTAGCACATAGGTTTGATAGCATTGTTGGGATGGACAGTAGCTAGCACATTGGTTTGATAGTAGCATAGTTGGGATGGACAGTAGCTAGCACATTGGTTTGATAGTAGCATAGTTGGGATGTACAGTAGCTAGCACATTGGTTTGATAGTAGCATAGTTGGGATGGACAGTAGCTAGCACATTGGTTTGATAGTAGCATAGTTGGGATGGACAGTAGCTAGCACATTGGTTTGATAGTAGCATAGTTGGGATGGACAGTAGCTAGCACATTGGTTTGATAGTAGCATAGTTGGGATGGACAGTAGCTAGCACATTGGTTTGATAGTAGCATAGTTGGGATGGACAGTAGCTAGCAAGTTGGTTTGATAGTAGCATAGTTGGGATGGACAGTAGCTAGCACATTGGTTTGATAGCATCATAGTTGGGATGGACAGTAGCTAGCGCATTGGTTTGATAGTAGTATAGTTGGGATGTACAGTAGCTAGCACATAGGTTTGATAGCATTGTTGGGATGGACAGTAGATAGCACATTGGTTTGATTGTAGCATAGTTGGGATGGACAGTAGCTAGCACATTGGTTTGATAGTAGCATAGTTGGGATGGACAGTAGCTAGCACATTGGTTTGATAGCATCATAGTTGGGATGGACAGTAGCTAGTGCATTGGTTTGATAGTAGCATAGTTGGGATGGACAGTAGCTAGCGCATTGGTTTGATAGTAGCATAGTTGGGATGGACTGTAAGTAGCGCATTGGTTTGATAGTAGCATTGTTGGGATGGACAGTAGAGAGCACATTGGTTTGATAGTAGCATAGTTGGAATGGACAGTAGCTAGCACATTGGTTTGATAGTAGCATAGTTGGGATGGACAGTAGCTAGCACATTGGTTTGATAGCATCATAGTTGGGATGGACAGTAGCTAGCGCATTGGTTTGATAGTAGTATAGTTGGGATGTACAGTAGCTAGCACATAGGTTTGATAGCATTGTTGGGATGGACAGTAGCTAGCACATTGGTTTGATAGTAGCATAGTTGGGATGTACAGTAGCTAGCACATAGGTTTGATAGCATTGTTGGGATGGACAGTAGATAGCACATTGGTTTGATTGTAGCATAGTTAGGATGGACAGTAGCTAGCACATTGGTTTGATAGTAGCATAGTTGGAATGGACAGTAGCTAGCACATTGGTTTGATAGTAGCATAGTTGGGATGGACAGTAGCTAGCACATTGGTTTGATAGCATCATAGTTGGGATGGACAGTAGCTAGCGCATTGGTTTGATAGTAGCATAGTTGGGATGGACAGTAGCTAGCACATTGGTTTAATAGTAGCATAGTTGGGATGGACTGTAGCAAGCGCATTGGTTTGATAGTAGCATAGTTGGAATGGACAGTAGCTAGCGCATTGGTTTGATAGTAGAATAGTTGGGATGGACAGTAGCTAGCACATTGGTTTGATAGTAGCATAGTTGGGATGGACAGTAGCTATTACATTGGTTTGATAGCATAGTTGGGATGGACAGTAGCTAGCACATTGGTTTGATAGCATCATAGTTGGGATGGACAGTAGCTAGCGCATTGGTTTGATAGTAGCATAGTTGGGATGGACAGTAGCTAGCGCATTGGTTTGATAGTAGCATAGTTGGGATGGACAGTAGCTAGCACATTGGTTTGATGGATGGACAGTAGCTAGCACATAGGTTTGATAGCATTGTTGAGTTGGACAGTAGCTAGCACATTGGTTTGATAGTAGCATAGTTGGGATGGACAGTAGCTAGCACATTGGTTTGATGGATGGACAGTAGCTAGCACATTGGTTTGATAGTAGCATAGTTGGGATGGACAGTAGCTAGCACATTGGTTTGATAGTAGCATAGTTGGGATGGACAGTAGCTAGCACATTGGTTTGATAGTAGCATAGTTGGGATGGACAGTAGCTAGCACATTGGTTTGATAGTAGCATAGTTGGGATGGACAGTAGCTAGCACATTGGTTTGATAGTAGCATAGTTGGGATGGACAGTAGCTAGCACATTGGTTTGATAGTAGCATAGTTGGGATGGACAGTAGCTAGCAAGTTGGTTTGATAGTAGCATAGTTGGGATGGACAGTAGCTAGCACATTGGTTTGATAGCATCATAGTTGGGATGGACAGTAGCTAGCGCATTGGTTTGATAGTAGTATAGTTGGGATGTACAGTAGCTAGCGCATAGGTTTGATAGCATTGTTGGGATGGACAGTAGATAGCACATTGGTTTGATTGTAGCATAGTTGGGATGGACAGTAGCTAGCACATTGGTTTGCTAGTAGCATAGTTGGGATGGACAGTAGCTAGCGCATTGGTTTGATAGTAGCATAGTTGGGATGGACAGTAGCTAGCACATTGGTTTGATAGTAGCATAGTTGGGATGGACAGTAGCTAGCACATTGGTTTGATAGTAGCATAGTTGGGATGGACAGTAGCTAGCACATTGGTTTGATAGTAGCATAGTTGGGATGGACAGTAGCTAGCACATTGGTTTGATGGATGGACAGTAGCTAGCACATAGGTTTGATAGCATTGTTGGGATGGACAGTAGATAGCACATTGGTTTGATTGTAGCATAGTTGGGATGGACAGTAGCTAGCACATTGGTTTGATAGTAGCATAGTTGGGATGGACAGTAGCTAGCACATTGGTTTGATAGTAGCATAGTTGGGATGGACAGTAGCTAGCACATTGGTTTGATAGTAGCATAGTTGGGATGGACAGTAGCTAGCAAGTTGGTTTGATAGTAGTATAGTTGGGATGGACAGTAGCTAGCACATTGGTTTGATAGCATCATAGTTGGGATGGACAGTAGCTAGCGCATTGGTTTGATAGTAGTGTAGTTGGGATGTACAGTAGCTAGCACATAGGTTTGATAGCATTGTTGGGATGTACAGTAGATAGCACATTGGTTTGATTGTAGCATAGTTGGGATGGACAGTAGCTAGCACATTGGTTTGATAGTAGCATAGTTGGGATGGACAGTAGCTAGCGCATTGGTTTGATAGTAGCATAGTTGGGATGGACTGTAGCTAGCGCATTGGTTTGATTGTAGCATCATTGGGATGGACAGTAGCTAGCACATTGGTTTGATAGTAGCATAGTTGGGATGGACAGTAGCTAGCACATTGGTTTGATAGTAGCATAGTTGGGATGGACAGTAGCTAGCACATTGGTTTGATAGTAGCATAGTTGGGATGGACAGTAGCTAGCACATTGGTTTGATAGTAGCATAGTTGGGATTGACAGTAGCTAGCACATTGGTTTGATAGCATCATAGTTGGGATGGACAGTAGCTAGGGCATTGGTTTGATAGTAGCATAGTTGGGATGGACAGTAGCTAGCGCATTGGTTTGATAGTAGCATAGTTGGGATGGACAGTAGCTAGCACATTGGTTTGATAGTAGCATAGTTGGGATGGACAGTAGCTAGCACATTGGTTTGATAGCATCATAGTTGGGATGGACAGTAGCTAGGGCATTGGTTTGATAGTAGCATAGTTGGGATGGACAGTAGCTAGCGCATTGGTTTGATAGTAACATAGTCGGGATGGACTGTAGCTAGCGCATTGGTTTGATAGTAGCATAGTTGGGATGGACTGTAGCTAGCGCATTGGTTTGATAGTAGCATAGTTGGAATGGACAGAAGCTAGCGCATTGGTTTGATAGTAGCATAGTTGGGATGGACAGTAGCTATTACATTGGTTTGATAGCATAGTTGGGATGGACAGTAGCTAGCACATTGGTTTGATAGTAGCATAGTTGGGATGGACAGTAGCTAGCACATTGGTTTGATAGTAGCATAGTTGGGATGGACAGTAGTTAGCACATTGGTTTGATAGTAGCATAGTTGGGATGGACAGTAGCTAGCACATTGGTTTGATAGTAGCATAGTTGGGATGGACAGTAGCTAGCACATTGGTTTGATAGTAGCATAGTTGGGATGGACAGTAGCTAGCACATTGGTTTGATAGTAGTATGGTTGGGATGGACAGTAGCTAGCACATTGGTTTGATAGCATCATAGTTGGGATGGACAGTAGCTAGCGCATTGGTTTGATAGTAGCATAGTTGGGATGGACAGTAGCTAGCGCATTGGTTTGATAGTAGCATAGTTGGGATGTACAGTAGCTAGCACATAGGTTTGATAGCATTGTTGGGATGGACAGTAGATAGCACATTGGTTTGATTGTAGCATAGTTGGGATGGACAGTAGATAGCACATTGGTTTGATAGTAGCATAGTTGGGATGGACAGTAGCTAGCACATTGGTTTGATAGCATCATAGTTGGGATGGACAGTAGCTAGCGCATTGGTTTGATAGTAGCATAGTTGGGATGGACAGTAGCTAGCGCATTGGTTTGATAGTAGCATAGTTGGGATGGACTGTAGCTAGCGCATTGGTTTGATAGTAGCATTGTTGGGATGGACAGTAGATAGCACATTGGTTTGATTGTAGCATAGTTGGGATGGACAGTAGCTAGCACATTGGTTTGATAGTAGCATAGTTGGGATGGACAGTAGCTAGCACATTGGTTTGATCGTAGCATTGTTGGGATTTAGCTAGCACAGGTTTGATAGTAGCATAGTTGGGATGTACAGTAGCTAGCACATTGGTTTGATAGTAGCATAGTTGGGATGTACAGTAGCTAGCACATTGGTTTGATAGTAGCATAGTTGGGATGGACAGTAGCTAGCACATTGGTTTGATAGTAGCATAGTTGGGATGGACAGTAGCTAGCACATTGGTTTGATAGTAGCATAGTTGGGATGTACAGTAGCTAGCACATAGGTTTGATAGCATTGTTGGGATGGACAGTAGATAGCACATTGGTTTGATTGTAGCATAGTTGGGATGGACAGTAGCTAGCACATTGGTTTGATAGTAGCATAGTTGGAATGGACAGTAGCTAGCACATTGGTTTGATAGTAGCATAGTTGGGATGGACAGTAGCTAGCACATTGGTTTGATAGTAGCATAGTTGGGATGGACAGTAGCTAGCAAGTTGGTTTGATAGTAGCATAGTTGGGATGGACAGTAGCTAGCACATTGGTTTGATAGCATCATAGTTGGGATGGACAGTAGCTAGCGCATTGGTTTGATAGTAGTATAGTTGGGATGTACAGTAGCTAGCGCATAGGTTTGATAGCATTGTTGGGATGGACAGTAGATAGCACATTGGTTTGATTGTAGCATAGTTGGGATGGACAGTAGCTAGCACATTGGTTTGCTAGTAGCATAGTTGGGATGGACAGTAGCTAGCGCATTGGTTTGATAGTAGCATAGTTGGGATGGACAGTAGCTAGCACATTGGTTTGATAGTAGCATAGTTGGGATGGACAGTAGCTAGCACATTGGTTTGATAGTAGCATAGTTGGGATGGACAGTAGCTAGCACATTGGTTTGATAGTAGCATAGTTGGGATGGACAGTAGCTAGCACATTGGTTTGATGGATGGACAGTAGCTAGCACATAGGTTTGATAGCATTGTTGGGATGGACAGTAGATAGCACATTGGTTTGATTGTAGCATAGTTGGGATGGACAGTAGCTAGCACATTGGTTTGATAGTAGCATAGTTGGGATGGACAGTAGCTAGCACATTGGTTTGATAGTAGCATAGTTGGGATGGACAGTAGCTAGCACATTGGTTTGATAGTAGCATAGTTGGGATGGACAGTAGCTAGCACATTGGTTTGATAGTAGCATAGTTGGGATGGACAGTAGCTAGCAAGTTGGTTTGATAGTAGTATAGTTGGGATGGACAGTAGCTAGCACATTGGTTTGATAGCATCATAGTTGGGATGGACAGTAGCTAGCGCATTGGTTTGATAGTAGTGTAGTTGGGATGTACAGTAGCTAGCACATAGGTTTGATAGCATTGTTGGGATGTACAGTAGATAGCACATTGGTTTGATTGTAGCATAGTTGGGATGGACAGTAGCTAGCACATTGGTTTGATAGTAGCATAGTTGGGATGGACAGTAGCTAGCGCATTGGTTTGATAGTAGCATAGTTGGGATGGACTGTAGCTAGCGCATTGGTTTGATTGTAGCATCATTGGGATGGACAGTAGCTAGCACATTGGTTTGATAGTAGCATAGTTGGGATGGACAGTAGCTAGCACATTGGTTTGATAGTAGCATAGTTGGGATGGACAGTAGCTAGCACATTGGTTTGATAGTAGCATAGTTGGGATGGACAGTAGCTAGCACATTGGTTTGATAGTAGCATAGTTGGGATGGACAGTAGCTAGCACATTGGTTTGATAGCATCATAGTTGGGATGGACAGTAGCTAGGGCATTGGTTTGATAGTAGCATAGTTGGGATGGACTGTAGCTAGCGCATTGGTTTGATAGTAGCATAGTTGGAATGGACAGTAGCTAGCGCATTGGTTTGATAGTAGCATAGTTGGGATGGACAGTAGCTATTACATTGGTTTGATAGCATAGTTGGGATGGACAGTAGCTAGCACATTGGTTTGATAGTAGCATAGTTGGGATGGACAGTAGCTAGCACATTGGTTTGATAGTAGCATAGTTGGGATGGACAGTAGTTAGCACATTGGTTTGATAGTAGCATAGTTGGGATGGACAGTAGCTAGCACATTGGTTTGATAGTAGCATAGTTGGGATGGACAGTAGCTAGCACATTGGTTTGATAGTAGCATAGTTGGGATGGACAGTAGCTAGCACATTGGTTTGATAGTAGTATGGTTGGGATGGACAGTAGCTAGCACATTGGTTTGATAGCATCATAGTTGGGATGGACAGTAGCTAGCGCATTGGTTTGATAGTAGCATAGTTGGGATGGACAGTAGCTAGCGCATTGGTTTGATAGTAGCATAGTTGGGATGGACTGTAGCTAGCGCATTGGTTTGATAGTAGCATTGTTGGGATGGACAGTAGATAGCACATTGGTTTGATTGTAGCATAGTTGGGATGGACAGTAGCTAGCACATTGGTTTGATAGTAGCATAGTTGGGATGTACAGTAGCTAGCACATAGGTTTGATAGCATTGTTGGGATGGACAGTAGATAGCACATTGGTTTGATTGTAGCATAGTTGGGATGGACAGTAGCTAGCACATTGGTTTGATAGTAGCATAGTTGGAATGGACAGTAGCTAGCACATTGGTTTGATAGTAGCATAGTTGGGATGGACAGTAGCTAGCACATTGGTTTGATAGTAGCATAGTTGGGATGGACAGTAGCTAGCAAGTTGGTTTGATAGTAGCATAGTTGGGATGGACAGTAGCTAGCACATTGGTTTGATAGCATCATAGTTGGGATGGACAGTAGCTAGCGCATTGGTTTGATAGTAGTATAGTTGGGATGTACAGTAGCTAGCGCATAGGTTTGATAGCATTGTTGGGATGGACAGTAGATAGCACATTGGTTTGATTGTAGCATAGTTGGGATGGACAGTAGCTAGCACATTGGTTTGCTAGTAGCATAGTTGGGATGGACAGTAGCTAGCGCATTGGTTTGATAGTAGCATAGTTGGGATGTACAGTAGCTAGCACATTGGTTTGATAGTAGCATAGTTGGGATGGACAGTAGCTAGCACATTGGTTTGATAGTAGCATAGTTGGGATGGACAGTAGCTAGCACATTGGTTTGATAGTAGCATAGTTGGGATGTACAGTAGCTAGCACATAGGTTTGATAGCATTGTTGGGATGGACAGTAGATAGCACATTGGTTTGATTGTAGCATAGTTGGGATGGACAGTAGCTAGCACATTGGTTTGATAGTAGCATAGTTGGAATGGACAGTAGCTAGCACATTGGTTTGATAGTAGCATAGTTGGGATGGACAGTAGCTAGCACATTGGTTTGATAGTAGCATAGTTGGGATGGACAGTAGCTAGCAAGTTGGTTTGATAGTAGCATAGTTGGGATGGACAGTAGCTAGCACATTGGTTTGATAGCATCATAGTTGGGATGGACAGTAGCTAGCGCATTGGTTTGATAGTAGTATAGTTGGGATGTACAGTAGCTAGCGCATAGGTTTGATAGCATTGTTGGGATGGACAGTAGATAGCACATTGGTTTGATTGTAGCATAGTTGGGATGGACAGTAGCTAGCACATTGGTTTGCTAGTAGCATAGTTGGGATGGACAGTAGCTAGCGCATTGGTTTGATAGTAGCATAGTTGGGATGGACAGTAGCTAGCACATTGGTTTGATAGTAGCATAGTTGGGATGGACAGTAGCTAGCACATTGGTTTGATAGTAGCATAGTTGGGATGGACAGTAGCTAGCACATTGGTTTGATAGTAGCATAGTTGGGATGGACAGTAGCTAGCACATTGGTTTGATGGATGGACAGTAGCTAGCACATAGGTTTGATAGCATTGTTGGGATGGACAGTAGATAGCACATTGGTTTGATTGTAGCATAGTTGGGATGGACAGTAGCTAGCACATTGGTTTGATAGTAGCATAGTTGGGATGGACAGTAGCTAGCACATTGGTTTGATAGTAGCATAGTTGGGATGGACAGTAGCTAGCACATTGGTTTGATAGTAGCATAGTTGGGATGGACAGTAGCTAGCACATTGGTTTGATAGTAGCATAGTTGGGATGGACAGTAGCTAGCAAGTTGGTTTGATAGTAGTATAGTTGGGATGGACAGTAGCTAGCACATTGGTTTGATAGCATCATAGTTGGGATGGACAGTAGCTAGCGCATTGGTTTGATAGTAGTGTAGTTGGGATGTACAGTAGCTAGCACATAGGTTTGATAGCATTGTTGGGATGTACAGTAGATAGCACATTGGTTTGATTGTAGCATAGTTGGGATGGACAGTAGCTAGCACATTGGTTTGATAGTAGCATAGTTGGGATGGACAGTAGCTAGCGCATTGGTTTGATAGTAGCATAGTTGGGATGGACTGTAGCTAGCGCATTGGTTTGATTGTAGCATCATTGGGATGGACAGTAGCTAGCACATTGGTTTGATAGTAGCATAGTTGGGATGGACAGTAGCTAGCACATTGGTTTGATAGTAGCATAGTTGGGATGGACAGTAGCTAGCACATTGGTTTGATAGTAGCATAGTTGGGATGGACAGTAGCTAGCACATTGGTTTGATAGTAGCATAGTTGGGATGGACAGTAGCTAGCACATTGGTTTGATAGCATCATAGTTGGGATGGACAGTAGCTAGGGCATTGGTTTGATAGTAGCATAGTTGGGATGGACTGTAGCTAGCGCATTGGTTTGATAGTAGCATAGTTGGAATGGACAGTAGCTAGCGCATTGGTTTGATAGTAGCATAGTTGGGATGGACAGTAGCTATTACATTGGTTTGATAGCATAGTTGGGATGGACAGTAGCTAGCACATTGGTTTGATAGTAGCATAGTTGGGATGGACAGTAGCTAGCACATTGGTTTGATAGTAGCATAGTTGGGATGGACAGTAGTTAGCACATTGGTTTGATAGTAGCATAGTTGGGATGGACAGTAGCTAGCACATTGGTTTGATAGTAGCATAGTTGGGATGGACAGTAGCTAGCACATTGGTTTGATAGTAGCATAGTTGGGATGGACAGTAGCTAGCACATTGGTTTGATAGTAGTATGGTTGGGATGGACAGTAGCTAGCACATTGGTTTGATAGCATCATAGTTGGGATGGACAGTAGCTAGCGCATTGGTTTGATAGTAGCATAGTTGGGATGGACAGTAGCTAGCGCATTGGTTTGATAGTAGCATAGTTGGGATGTACAGTAGCTAGCACATAGGTTTGATAGCATTGTTGGGATGGACAGTAGATAGCACATTGGTTTGATTGTAGCATAGTTGGGATGGACAGTAGATAGCACATTGGTTTGATAGTAGCATAGTTGGGATGGACAGTAGCTAGCACATTGGTTTGATAGCATCATAGTTGGGATGGACAGTAGCTAGCGCATTGGTTTGATAGTAGCATAGTTGGGATGGACAGTAGCTAGCGCATTGGTTTGATAGTAGCATAGTTGGGATGGACTGTAGCTAGCGCATTGGTTTGATAGTAGCATTGTTGGGATGGACAGTAGATAGCACATTGGTTTGATTGTAGCATAGTTGGGATGGACAGTAGCTAGCACATTGGTTTGATAGTAGCATAGTTGGGATGGACAGTAGCTAGCACATTGGTTTGATCGTAGCATTGTTGGGATTTAGCTAGCACAGGTTTGATAGTAGCATAGTTGGGATGTACAGTAGCTAGCACATTGGTTTGATAGTAGCATAGTTGGGATGTACAGTAGCTAGCACATTGGTTTGATAGTAGCATAGTTGGGATGGACAGTAGCTAGCACATTGGTTTGATAGTAGCATAGTTGGGATGGACAGTAGCTAGCACATTGGTTTGATAGTAGCATAGTTGGGATGTACAGTAGCTAGCACATAGGTTTGATAGCATTGTTGGGATGGACAGTAGATAGCACATTGGTTTGATTGTAGCATAGTTGGGATGGACAGTAGCTAGCACATTGGTTTGATAGTAGCATAGTTGGAATGGACAGTAGCTAGCACATTGGTTTGATAGTAGCATAGTTGGGATGGACAGTAGCTAGCACATTGGTTTGATAGCATCATAGTTGGGATGGACAGTAGCTAGCGCATTGGTTTGATAGTAGCATAGTTGGGATGGACATTAGCTAGCGCATTGGTTTGATAGTAGCATAGTTGGGATGGACAGTAGCTATTACATTGGTTTGATAGCATCATAGTTGGGATGGACAGTAGCTAGCGCATTGGTTTGATAGTAGCATAGTTGGGATGGACAGTAGCTAGCGCATTGGTTTGATAGTAGCATAGTTGGGATGGACAGTAGCTATTACATTGGTTTGATAGCATAGTTGGGATGGACAGTAGCTATTACATTGGTTTGATAGCATCATAGTTGGGATGGACAGTAGCTAGCGCATTGGTTTGATAGTAGCATAGTTGGGATGGACAGTAGCTAGCGCATTGGTTTGATAGTAGCATAGTTGGGATGGACAGTAGCTATTACATTGGTTTGATAGCATAGTTGGGATGGACAGTAGCTAGCACATTGGTTTGATAGCATCATAGTTGGGATGGACAGTAGCTAGCGCATTGGTTTGATAGTAGCATAGTTGGGATGGACTGTAGGAAGCGCATTGGTTTGATAGTAGCATAGTTGGAATGGACAGTAGCTAGCGCATTGGTTTGATAGTAGAATAGTTGGGATGGACAGTAGCTAGCACATTGGTTTGATAGTAGCATAGTTGGGATGGACAGTAGCTATTACATTGGTTTGATAGCATAGTTGGGATGGACAGTAGCTAGCACATTGGTTTGATAGCATCATAGTTGGGATGGACAGTAGCTAGCGCATTGGTTTGATAGTAGCATAGTTGGGATGGACAGTAGCTAGCGCATTGGTTTGATAGTAGCATAGTTGGGATGGACAGTAGCTATTACATTGGTTTGATAGTAGAATAGTTGGGATGGACAGTAGCTAGCACATTGGTTTGATAGCATCATAGTTGGGATGGACAGTAGCTAGCGCATTGGTTTGATAGTAGCATAGTTGGGATGGACAGTAGCTAGCACATTGGTTTGATAGCATCATAGTTGGGATGGACAGTAGCTAGCGCATTGGTTTGATAGTAGCATAGTTGGGATGGACAGTAGCTAGCACATTGGTTTGATCGTAGCATTGTTGGGATTTAGCTAGCACAGGTTTGATAGTACCATAGTTGGGATGTACAGTAGCTAGCACATTGGTTTGATAGTAGCATAGTTGGGATGTACAGTAGCTAGCACATTGGTTTGATAGTAGCATAGTTGGGATGGACAGTAGCTAGCACATTGGTTTGATAGTAGCATAGTTGGGATGGACAGTAGCTAGCACTTTGGTTTGATAGTAGCATAGTTGGGATGTACAGTAGATAGCACATTGGTTTGATTGTAGCATAGTTGGGATGGACAGTAGCTAGCACATTGGTTTGATAGTAGCATAGTTGGAATGGACAGTAGCTAGCACATTGGTTTGATAGTAGCATAGTTGGGATGGACAGTAGCTAGCACATTGGTTTGATAGCATCATAGTTGGGATGGACAGTAGCTAGCACATTGGTTTGATGGATGGACAGTAGCTAGCACATAGGTTTGATAGCATTGTTGAGTTGGACAGTAGCTAGCACATTGGTTTGATAGTAGCATAGTTGGGATGGACAGTAGCTAGCACATTGGTTTGATGGATGGACAGTAGCTAGCACATTGGTTTGATAGTAGCATAGTTGGGATGGACAGTAGCTAGCACATTGGTTTGATAGTAGCATAGTTGGGATGGACAGTAGCTAGCACATTGGTTTGATAGTAGCATAGTTGGGATGGACAGTAGCTAGCACATTGGTTTGATAGTAGCATAGTTGGGATGGACAGTAGCTAGCACATTGGTTTGATAGTAGCATAGTTGGGATGGACAGTAGCTAGCACATTGGTTTGATAGTAGCATAGTTGGGATGGACAGTAGCTAGCAAGTTGGTTTGATAGTAGCATAGTTGGGATGGACAGTAGCTAGCACATTGGTTTGATAGCATCATAGTTGGGATGGACAGTAGCTAGCGCATTGGTTTGATAGTAGTATAGTTGGGATGTACAGTAGCTAGCGCATAGGTTTGATAGCATTGTTGGGATGGACAGTAGATAGCACATTGGTTTGATTGTAGCATAGTTGGGATGGACAGTAGCTAGCACATTGGTTTGCTAGTAGCATAGTTGGGATGGACAGTAGCTAGCGCATTGGTTTGATAGTAGCATAGTTGGGATGGACAGTAGCTAGCACATTGGTTTGATAGTAGCATAGTTGGGATGGACAGTAGCTAGCACATTGGTTTGATAGTAGCATAGTTGGGATGGACAGTAGCTAGCACATTGGTTTGATAGTAGCATAGTTGGGATGGACAGTAGCTAGCACATTGGTTTGATGGATGGACAGTAGCTAGCACATAGGTTTGATAGCATTGTTGGGATGGACAGTAGATAGCACATTGGTTTGATTGTAGCATAGTTGGGATGGACAGTAGCTAGCACATTGGTTTGATAGTAGCATAGTTGGGATGGACAGTAGCTAGCACATTGGTTTGATAGTAGCATAGTTGGGATGGACAGTAGCTAGCACATTGGTTTGATAGTAGCATAGTTGGGATGGACAGTAGCTAGCAAGTTGGTTTGATAGTAGTATAGTTGGGATGGACAGTAGCTAGCACATTGGTTTGATAGCATCATAGTTGGGATGGACAGTAGCTAGCGCATTGGTTTGATAGTAGTGTAGTTGGGATGTACAGTAGCTAGCACATAGGTTTGATAGCATTGTTGGGATGTACAGTAGATAGCACATTGGTTTGATTGTAGCATAGTTGGGATGGACAGTAGCTAGCACATTGGTTTGATAGTAGCATAGTTGGGATGGACAGTAGCTAGCGCATTGGTTTGATAGTAGCATAGTTGGGATGGACTGTAGCTAGCGCATTGGTTTGATTGTAGCATCATTGGGATGGACAGTAGCTAGCACATTGGTTTGATAGTAGCATAGTTGGGATGGACAGTAGCTAGCACATTGGTTTGATAGTAGCATAGTTGGGATGGACAGTAGCTAGCACATTGGTTTGATAGTAGTATGGTTGGGATGGACAGTAGCTAGCACATTGGTTTGATAGCATCATAGTTGGGATGGACAGTAGCTAGCGCATTGGTTTGATAGTAGCATAGTTGGGATGGACAGTAGCTAGCGCATTGGTTTGATAGTAGCATAGTTGGGATGTACAGTAGCTAGCACATAGGTTTGATAGCATTGTTGGGATGGACAGTAGATAGCACATTGGTTTGATTGTAGCATAGTTGGGATGGACAGTAGATAGCACATTGGTTTGATAGTAGCATAGTTGGGATGGACAGTAGCTAGCACATTGGTTTGATAGCATCATAGTTGGGATGGACAGTAGCTAGCGCATTGGTTTGATAGTAGCATAGTTGGGATGGACAGTAGCTAGCGCATTGGTTTGATAGTAGCATAGTTGGGATGGACTGTAGCTAGCGCATTGGTTTGATAGTAGCATTGTTGGGATGGACAGTAGATAGCACATTGGTTTGATTGTAGCATAGTTGGGATGGACAGTAGCTAGCACATTGGTTTGATAGTAGCATAGTTGGGATGGACAGTAGCTAGCACATTGGTTTGATCGTAGCATTGTTGGGATTTAGCTAGCACAGGTTTGATAGTAGCATAGTTGGGATGTACAGTAGCTAGCACATTGGTTTGATAGTAGCATAGTTGGGATGTACAGTAGCTAGCACATTGGTTTGATAGTAGCATAGTTGGGATGGACAGTAGCTAGCACATTGGTTTGATAGTAGCATAGTTGGGATGGACAGTAGCTAGCACATTGGTTTGATAGTAGCATAGTTGGGATGTACAGTAGCTAGCACATAGGTTTGATAGCATTGTTGGGATGGACAGTAGATAGCACATTGGTTTGATTGTAGCATAGTTGGGATGGACAGTAGCTAGCACATTGGTTTGATAGTAGCATAGTTGGAATGGACAGTAGCTAGCACATTGGTTTGATAGTAGCATAGTTGGGATGGACAGTAGCTAGCACATTGGTTTGATAGCATCATAGTTGGGATGGACATTAGCTAGCGCATTGGTTTGATAGTAGCATAGTTGGGATGGACATTAGCTAGCGCATTGGTTTGATAGTAGCATAGTTGGGATGGACAGTAGCTATTACATTGGTTTGATAGCATCATAGTTGGGATGGACAGTAGCTAGCGCATTGGTTTGATAGTAGCATAGTTGGGATGGACAGTAGCTAGCGCATTGGTTTGATAGTAGCATAGTTGGGATGGACAGTAGCTATTACATTGGTTTGATAGCATAGTTGGGATGGACAGTAGCTAGCACATTGGTTTGATAGCATCATAGTTGGGATGGACAGTAGCTAGCGCATTGGTTTGATAGTAGCATAGTTGGGATGGACTGTAGCAAGCGCATTGGTTTGATAGTAGCATAGTTGGAATGGACAGTAGCTAGCGCATTGGTTTGATAGTAGAATAGTTGGGATGGACAGTAGCTAGCACATTGGTTTGATAGTAGCATAGTTGGGATGGACAGTAGCTATTACATTGGTTTGATAGCATAGTTGGGATGGACAGTAGCTAGCACATTGGTTTGATAGCATCATAGTTGGGATGGACAGTAGCTAGCGCATTGGTTTGATAGTAGCATAGTTGGGATGGACAGTAGCTAGCGCATTGGTTTGATAGTAGCATAGTTGGGATGGACAGTAGCTATTACATTGGTTTGATAGTAGAATAGTTGGGATGGACAGTAGCTAGCACATTGGTTTGATAGCATCATAGTTGGGATGGACAGTAGCTAGCGCATTGGTTTGATAGTAGCATAGTTGGGATGGACAGTAGCTAGCACATTGGTTTGATAGCATCATAGTTGGGATGGACAGTAGCTAGCGCATTGGTTTGATAGTAGCATAGTTGGGATGGACAGTAGCTAGCACATTGGTTTGATCGTAGCATTGTTGGGATTTAGCTAGCACAGGTTTGATAGTACCATAGTTGGGATGTACAGTAGCTAGCACATTGGTTTGATAGTAGCATAGTTGGGATGTACAGTAGCTAGCACATTGGTTTGATAGTAGCATAGTTGGGATGGACAGTAGCTAGCACATTGGTTTGATAGTAGCATAGTTGGGATGGACAGTAGCTAGCACTTTGGTTTGATAGTAGCATAGTTGGGATGTACAGTAGATAGCACATTGGTTTGATTGTAGCATAGTTGGGATGGACAGTAGCTAGCACATTGGTTTGATAGTAGCATAGTTGGAATGGACAGTAGCTAGCACATTGGTTTGATAGTAGCATAGTTGGGATGGACAGTAGCTATCACATTGGTTTGATAGCATCATAGTTGGGATGGACAGTAGCTAGCGCATTGGTTTGATAGTAGCATAGTTGGGATGGACATTAGCTAGCGCATTGGTTTGATAGTAGCATAGTTGGGATGGACAGTAGCTATTACATTGGTTTGATAGCATCATAGTTGGGATGGACAGTAGCTAGCGCATTGGTTTGATAGCAGCATAGTTGGGATGGACAGTAGCTAGCGCATTGGTTTGATAGTAGCATAGTTGGGATGGACAGTAGCTATTACATTGGTTTGATAGTAGCATAGTTGGGATGGACAGTAGCTATTACATTGGTTTGATAGTAGCATAGTTGGGATGGACAGTAGCTAGCACATTGGTTTGATAGTAGCATAGTTGGGATGGACAGTAGCTAGCACATTGGTTTGATAGTAGCATAGTTGGGATGGACTGTAGCAAGCGCATTGGTTTGATAGTAGCATAGTTGGAATGGACAGTAGCTAGCGCATTGGTTTGATAGTAGAATAGTTGGGATGGACAGTAGCTAGCGCATTGGTTTGATAGTAGCATAGTTGGGATGGACAGTAGCTATTACATTGGTTTGATAGCATAGTTGGGATGGACAGTAGCTAGCACATTGGTTTGATAGCATCATAGTTGGGATGGACAGTAGCTAGCACATTGGTTTGATAGTAGCATAGTTGGGATGGACAGTAGCTAGCACATTGGTTTGATAGCATCATAGTTGGGATGGACAGTAGCTAGCGCATTGGTTTCATAGTAGCATAGTTGGGATGGACAGTAGCTAGCGCATTGGTTTGATAGTAGCATAGTTGGGATGGACTGTAGCTAGCGCATTGGTTTGATAGTAGCATTGTTGGGATGGACAGTAGATAGCACATTGGTTTGATTGTAGCATAGTTGGGATGGACAGTAGCTAGCACATTGGTTTGATCGTAGCATTGTTGGGATTTAGCTAGCACAGGTTTGATAGTAGCATAGTTGGGATGTACAGTAGCTAGCACATTGGTTTGATAGTAGCATAGTTGGGATGTACAGTAGCTAGCACATTGGTTTGATAGTAGCATAGTTGGGATGGACAGTAGCTAGCACATTGGTTTGATAGTAGCATAGTTGGGATGGACAGTAGCTAGCACATTGGTTTGATAGTAGCATAGTTGGGATGGACAGTAGCTAGCACATTGGTTTGATAGCATCATAGTTGGGATGGACAGTAGCTAGGGCATTGGTTTGATAGTAGCATAGTTGGGATGGACAGTAGCTAGCGCATTGGTTTGATAGTAACATAGTCGGGATGGACTGTAGCTAGCGCATTGGTTTGATAGTAGCATAGTTGGGATGGACTGTAGCTAGCGCATTGGTTTGATAGTAGCATAGTTGGAATGGACAGTAGCTAGCGCATTGGTTTGATAGTAGCATAGTTGGGATGGACAGTAGCTATTACATTGGTTTGATAGCATAGTTGGGATGGACAGTAGCTAGCACATTGGTTTGATAGTAGCATAGTTGGGATGGACAGTAGCTAGCACATTGGTTTGATAGTAGCATAGTTGGGATGGACAGTAGTTAGCACATTGGTTTGATAGTAGCATAGTTGGGATGGACAGTAGCTAGCACATTGGTTTGATAGTAGCATAGTTGGGATGGACAGTAGCTAGCACATTGGTTTGATAGTAGCATAGTTGGGATGGACAGTAGCTAGCACATTGGTTTGATAGTAGCATAGTTGGGATGGACAGTAGCTAGCACATTGGTTTGATAGCATCATAGTTGGGATGGACAGTAGCTAGCGCATTGGTTTCATAGTAGCATAGTTGGGATGGACAGTAGCTAGCGCATTGGTTTGATAGTAGCATAGTTGGGATGGACTGTAGCTAGCGCATTGGTTTGATAGTAGCATTGTTGGGATGGACAGTAGATAGCACATTGGTTTGATTGTAGCATAGTTGGGATGGACAGTAGCTAGCACATTGGTTTGATAGTAGCATAGTTGGGATGGACAGTAGCTAGCACAGTGGTTTGATCGTAGCATTGTTGGGATTTAGCTAGCACAGGTTTGATAGTAGCATAGTTGGGATGTACAGTAGCTAGCACATTGGTTTGATAGTAGCATAGTTGGGATGTACAGTAGCTAGCACATTGGTTTGATAGTAGCATAGTTGGGATGGACAGTAGCTAGCACATTGGTTTGATAGTAGCATAGTTGGGATGTACAGTAGCTAGCACATAGGTTTGATAGCATTGTTGGGATGGACAGTAGATAGCACATTGGTTTGATTGTAGCATAGTTGGGATGGACAGTAGCTAGCACATTGGTTTGATAGTAGCATAGTTGGAATGGACAGTAGCTAGCACATTGGTTTGATAGTAGCATAGTTGGGATGGACAGTAGCTAGCACATTGGTTGGATAGCATCATAGTTGGGATGGACAGTAGCTAGCGCATTGGTTTGATAGTAGCATAGTTGGGATGGACATTAGCTAGCGCATTGGTTTGATAGTAGCATAGTTGGGATGGACAGTAGCTATTACATTGGTTTGATAGCATAGTTGGGATGGACAGTAGCTAGCACATTGGTTTGATAGCATCATAGTTGGGATGGACAGTAGCTAGCGCATTGGTTTGATAGTAGCATAGTTGGGATGGACAGTAGCTAGCGCATTGGTTTGATAGTAGCATAGTTGGGATGGACAGTAGCTATTACATTGGTTTGATAGCATAGTTGGGATGGACAGTAGCTAGCACATTGGTTTGATAGCATCATAGTTGGGATGGACAGTAGCTAGCGCATTGGTTTGATAGTAGCATAGTTGGGATGGACAGTAGCTAGCACATTGGTTTGATAGTAGCATAGTTGGGATGGACTGTAGCAAGCGCATTGGTTTGATAGTAGCATAGTTGGAATGGACAGTAGCTAGCGCATTGGTTTGATAGTAGAATAGTTGGGATGGACAGTAGCTAGCACATTGGTTTGATAGTAGCATAGTTGGGATGGACAGTAGCTATTACATTGGTTTGATAGCATAGTTGGGATGGACAGTAGCTAGCACATTGGTTTGATAGCATCATAGTTGGGATGGACAGTAGCTAGCGCATTGGTTTGATAGTAGCATAGTTGGGATGGACAGTAGCTAGCGCATTGGTTTGATAGTAGCATAGTTGGGATGGACAGTAGCTATTACATTGGTTTGATAGTAGAATAGTTGGGATGGACAGTAGCTAGCACATTGGTTTGATAGCATCATAGTTGGGATGGACAGTAGCTAGCGCATTGGTTTGATAGTAGCATAGTTGGGATGGACAGTAGTTAGCACATTGGTTTGATAGTAGCATAGTTGGGATGGACAGTAGCTAGCACATTGGTTTGATAGTAGCATAGTTGGGATGGACAGTAGCTAGCACATTGGTTTGATAGTAGCATAGTTGGGATGGACAGTAGCTAGCACATTGGTTTGATAGTAGCATAGTTGGGATGGACAGTAGCTAGCACATTGGTTTGATAGCATCATAGTTGGGATGGACAGTAGCTAGCGCATTGGTTTCATAGTAGCATAGTTGGGATGGACAGTAGCTAGCGCATTGGTTTGATAGTAGCATAGTTGGGATGGACTGTAGCTAGCGCATTGGTTTGATAGTAGCATTGTTGGGATGGACAGTAGATAGCACATTGGTTTGATTGTAGCATAGTTGGGATGGACAGTAGCTAGCACATTGGTTTGATAGTAGCATAGTTGGGATGGACAGTAGCTAGCACAGTGGTTTGATCGTAGCATTGTTGGGATTTAGCTAGCACAGGTTTGATAGTAGCATAGTTGGGATGTACAGTAGCTAGCACATTGGTTTGATAGTAGCATAGTTGGGATGTACAGTAGCTAGCACATTGGTTTGATAGTAGCATAGTTGGGATGGACAGTAGCTAGCACATTGGTTTGATAGTAGCATAGTTGGGATGTACAGTAGCTAGCACATAGGTTTGATAGCATTGTTGGGATGGACAGTAGATAGCACATTGGTTTGATTGTAGCATAGTTGGGATGGACAGTAGCTAGCACATTGGTTTGATAGTAGCATAGTTGGAATGGACAGTAGCTAGCACATTGGTTTGATAGTAGCATAGTTGGGATGGACAGTAGCTAGCACATTGGTTGGATAGCATCATAGTTGGGATGGACAGTAGCTAGCGCATTGGTTTGATAGTAGCATAGTTGGGATGGACATTAGCTAGCGCATTGGTTTGATAGTAGCATAGTTGGGATGGACAGTAGCTATTACATTGGTTTGATAGCATAGTTGGGATGGACAGTAGCTAGCACATTGGTTTGATAGCATCATAGTTGGGATGGACAGTAGCTAGCGCATTGGTTTGATAGTAGCATAGTTGGGATGGACAGTAGCTAGCGCATTGGTTTGATAGTAGCATAGTTGGGATGGACAGTAGCTATTACATTGGTTTGATAGCATAGTTGGGATGGACAGTAGCTAGCACATTGGTTTGATAGCATCATAGTTGGGATGGACAGTAGCTAGCGCATTGGTTTGATAGTAGCATAGTTGGGATGGACAGTAGCTAGCACATTGGTTTGATAGTAGCATAGTTGGGATGGACTGTAGCAAGCGCATTGGTTTGATAGTAGCATAGTTGGAATGGACAGTAGCTAGCGCATTGGTTTGATAGTAGAATAGTTGGGATGGACAGTAGCTAGCACATTGGTTTGATAGTAGCATAGTTGGGATGGACAGTAGCTATTACATTGGTTTGATAGCATAGTTGGGATGGACAGTAGCTAGCACATTGGTTTGATAGCATCATAGTTGGGATGGACAGTAGCTAGCGCATTGGTTTGATAGTAGCATAGTTGGGATGGACAGTAGCTAGCGCATTGGTTTGATAGTAGCATAGTTGGGATGGACAGTAGCTATTACATTGGTTTGATAGTAGAATAGTTGGGATGGACAGTAGCTAGCACATTGGTTTGATAGCATCATAGTTGGGATGGACAGTAGCTAGCGCATTGGTTTGATAGTAGCATAGTTGGGATGGACAGTAGCTAGCGCATTGGTTTGATAGCATCATAGTTGGGATGGACAGTAGCTAGCGCATTGGTTTGATAGTAGCATAGTTGGGATGGACAGTAGCTAGCGCATTGGTTTGATAGTAGCATAGTTGGGATGTACAGTAGCTAGCACATAGGTTTGATAGCATTGTTGGGATGGACAGTAGCTAGCACATTGGTTTGATAGTAGCATAGTTGGGATGGACAGTAGCTAGCACATTGGTTTGATAGTAGCATAGTTGGGATGGACAGTAGCTAGCGCATTGGTTTGATAGTAGCATAGTTGGGATGTACAGTAGCTAGCACATAGGTTTGATAGCATTGTTGGGATGGACAGTAGATAGCACATTGGTTTGATTGTAGCATAGTTGGGATGGACAGTAGCTAGCACATTGGTTTGATAGTAGCATAGTTGGGATGGACAGTAGCTAGCACATTGGTTTGATAGCATCATAGTTGGGATGGACAGTAGCTAGCGCATTGGTTTCATAGTAGCATAGTTGGGATGGACAGTAGCTAGCGCATTGGTTTGATAGTAGCATAGTTGGGATGGACTGTAGCTAGCGCATTGGTTTGATAGTAGCATTGTTGGGATGGACAGTAGATAGCACATTGGTTTGATTGTAGCATAGTTGGGATGGACAGTAGCTAGCACATTGGTTTGATAGTAGCATAGTTGGGATGGACAGTAGCTAGCACATTGGTTTGATCGTAGCATTGTTGGGATTTAGCTAGCACAGGTTTGATAGTAGCATAGTTGGGATGTACAGTAGCTAGCACATTGGTTTGATAGTAGCATAGTTGGGATGTACAGTAGCTAGCACATTGGTTTGATAGTAGCATAGTTGGGATGGACAGTAGCTAGCACATTGGTTTGATAGTAGCATAGTTGGGATGGACAGTAGCTAGCACATTGGTTTGATAGTAGCATAGTTGGGATGTACAGTAGCTAGCACATAGGTTTGATAGCATTGTTGGGATGGACAGTAGATAGCACATTGGTTTGATTGTAGCATAGTTGGGATGGACAGTAGCTAGCACATTGGTTTGATAGTAGCATAGTTGGAATGGACAGTAGCTAGCACATTGGTTTGATAGCATCATAGTTGGGATGGACAGTAGCTAGCGCATTGGTTTGATAGTAGCATAGTTGGGATGGACATTAGCTAGCGCATTGGTTTGATAGTAGCATAGTTGGGATGGACAGTAGCTATTACATTGGTTTGATAGCATAGTTGGGATGGACAGTAGCTAGCACATTGGTTTGATAGCATCATAGTTGGGATGGACAGTAGCTAGCGCATTGGTTTGATAGTAGCATAGTTGGGATGGACAGTAGCTAGTGCATTGGTTTGATAGTAGCATAGTTGGGATGGACAGTAGCTATTACATTGGTTTGATAGCATAGTTGGGATGGACAGTAGCTAGCACATTGGTTTGATAGCATCATAGTTGGGATGGACAGTAGCTAGCGCATTGGTTTGATAGTAGCATAGTTGGGATGGACAGTAGCTAGCACATTGGTTTGATAGTAGCATAGTTGGGATGGACTGTAGCAAGCGCATTGGTTTGATAGTAGCATAGTTGGAATGGACAGTAGCTAGCGCATTGGTTTGATAGTAGAATAGTTGGGATGGACAGTAGCTAGCACATTGGTTTGATAGTAGCATAGTTGGGATGGACAGTAGCTATTACATTGGTTTGATAGCATAGTTGGGATGGATAGTAGCTAGCACATTGGTTTGATAGCATCATAGTTGGGATGGACAGTAGCTAGCGCATTGGTTTGATAGTAGCATAGTTGGGATGGACAGTAGCTAGCACATTGGTTTGATAGCATCATAGTTGGGATGGACAGTAGCTAGCGCATTGGTTTGATAGTAGTATAGTTGGGATGTACAGTAGCTAGCGCATAGGTTTGATAGCATTGTTGGGATGGACAGTAGATAGCACATTGGTTTGATTGTAGCATAGTTGGGATGGACAGTAGCTAGCACATTGGTTTGCTAGTAGCATAGTTGGGATGGACAGTAGCTAGCGCATTGGTTTGATAGTAGCATAGTTGGGATGGACAGTAGCTAGCACATTGGTTTGATAGTAGCATAGTTGGGATGGACAGTAGCTAGCACATTGGTTTGATAGTAGCATAGTTGGGATGGACAGTAGCTAGCACATTGGTTTGATAGTAGCATAGTTGGGATGGACAGTAGCTAGCACATTGGTTTGATAGCATCATAGTTGGGATGGACAGTAGCTAGCGCATTGGTTTCATAGTAGCATAGTTGGGATGGACAGTAGCTAGCGCATTGGTTTGATAGTAGCATAGTTGGGATGGACTGTAGCTAGCGCATTGGTTTGATAGTAGCATTGTTGGGATGGACAGTAGATAGCACATTGGTTTGATTGTAGCATAGTTGGGATGGACAGTAGCTAGCACATTGGTTTGATAGTAGCATAGTTGGGATGGACAGTAGCTAGCACAGTGGTTTGATCGTAGCATTGTTGGGATTTAGCTAGCACAGGTTTGATAGTAGCATAGTTGGGATGTACAGTAGCTAGCACATTGGTTTGATAGTAGCATAGTTGGGATGTACAGTAGCTAGCACATTGGTTTGATAGTAGCATAGTTGGGATGGACAGTAGCTAGCACATTGGTTTGATAGTAGCATAGTTGGGATGTACAGTAGCTAGCACATAGGTTTGATAGCATTGTTGGGATGGACAGTAGATAGCACATTGGTTTGATTGTAGCATAGTTGGGATGGACAGTAGCTAGCACATTGGTTTGATAGTAGCATAGTTGGAATGGACAGTAGCTAGCACATTGGTTTGATAGTAGCATAGTTGGGATGGACAGTAGCTAGCACATTGGTTGGATAGCATCATAGTTGGGATGGACAGTAGCTAGCGCATTGGTTTGATAGTAGCATAGTTGGGATGGACATTAGCTAGCGCATTGGTTTGATAGTAGCATAGTTGGGATGGACAGTAGCTATTACATTGGTTTGATAGCATAGTTGGGATGGACAGTAGCTAGCACATTGGTTTGATAGCATCATAGTTGGGATGGACAGTAGCTAGCGCATTGGTTTGATAGTAGCATAGTTGGGATGGACAGTAGCTAGCGCATTGGTTTGATAGTAGCATAGTTGGGATGGACAGTAGCTATTACATTGGTTTGATAGCATAGTTGGGATGGACAGTAGCTAGCACATTGGTTTGATAGCATCATAGTTGGGATGGACAGTAGCTAGCGCATTGGTTTGATAGTAGCATAGTTGGGATGGACAGTAGCTAGCACATTGGTTTGATAGTAGCATAGTTGGGATGGACTGTAGCAAGCGCATTGGTTTGATAGTAGCATAGTTGGAATGGACAGTAGCTAGCGCATTGGTTTGATAGTAGAATAGTTGGGATGGACAGTAGCTAGCACATTGGTTTGATAGTAGCATAGTTGGGATGGACAGTAGCTATTACATTGGTTTGATAGCATAGTTGGGATGGACAGTAGCTAGCACATTGGTTTGATAGCATCATAGTTGGGATGGACAGTAGCTAGCGCATTGGTTTGATAGTAGCATAGTTGGGATGGACAGTAGCTAGCGCATTGGTTTGATAGTAGCATAGTTGGGATGGACAGTAGCTATTACATTGGTTTGATAGTAGAATAGTTGGGATGGACAGTAGCTAGCACATTGGTTTGATAGCATCATAGTTGGGATGGACAGTAGCTAGCGCATTGGTTTGATAGTAGCATAGTTGGGATGGACAGTAGCTAGCGCATTGGTTTGATAGCATCATAGTTGGGATGGACAGTAGCTAGCGCATTGGTTTGATAGTAGCATAGTTGGGATGGACAGTAGCTAGCGCATTGGTTTGATAGTAGCATAGTTGGGATGTACAGTAGCTAGCACATAGGTTTGATAGCATTGTTGGGATGGACAGTAGCTAGCACATTGGTTTGATAGTAGCATAGTTGGGATGGACAGTAGCTAGCACATTGGTTTGATAGTAGCATAGTTGGGATGGACAGTAGCTAGCGCATTGGTTTGATAGTAGCATAGTTGGGATGTACAGTAGCTAGCACATAGGTTTGATAGCATTGTTGGGATGGACAGTAGATAGCACATTGGTTTGATTGTAGCATAGTTGGGATGGACAGTAGCTAGCACATTGGTTTGATAGTAGCATAGTTGGGATGGACAGTAGCTAGCACATTGGTTTGATAGCATCATAGTTGGGATGGACAGTAGCTAGCGCATTGGTTTCATAGTAGCATAGTTGGGATGGACAGTAGCTAGCGCATTGGTTTGATAGTAGCATAGTTGGGATGGACTGTAGCTAGCGCATTGGTTTGATAGTAGCATTGTTGGGATGGACAGTAGATAGCACATTGGTTTGATTGTAGCATAGTTGGGATGGACAGTAGCTAGCACATTGGTTTGATAGTAGCATAGTTGGGATGGACAGTAGCTAGCACATTGGTTTGATCGTAGCATTGTTGGGATTTAGCTAGCACAGGTTTGATAGTAGCATAGTTGGGATGTACAGTAGCTAGCACATTGGTTTGATAGTAGCATAGTTGGGATGTACAGTAGCTAGCACATTGGTTTGATAGTAGCATAGTTGGGATGGACAGTAGCTAGCACATTGGTTTGATAGTAGCATAGTTGGGATGGACAGTAGCTAGCACATTGGTTTGATAGTAGCATAGTTGGGATGTACAGTAGCTAGCACATAGGTTTGATAGCATTGTTGGGATGGACAGTAGATAGCACATTGGTTTGATTGTAGCATAGTTGGGATGGACAGTAGCTAGCACATTGGTTTGATAGTAGCATAGTTGGAATGGACAGTAGCTAGCACATTGGTTTGATAGCATCATAGTTGGGATGGACAGTAGCTAGCGCATTGGTTTGATAGTAGCATAGTTGGGATGGACATTAGCTAGCGCATTGGTTTGATAGTAGCATAGTTGGGATGGACAGTAGCTATTACATTGGTTTGATAGCATAGTTGGGATGGACAGTAGCTAGCACATTGGTTTGATAGCATCATAGTTGGGATGGACAGTAGCTAGCGCATTGGTTTGATAGTAGCATAGTTGGGATGGACAGTAGCTAGTGCATTGGTTTGATAGTAGCATAGTTGGGATGGACAGTAGCTATTACATTGGTTTGATAGCATAGTTGGGATGGACAGTAGCTAGCACATTGGTTTGATAGCATCATAGTTGGGATGGACAGTAGCTAGCGCATTGGTTTGATAGTAGCATAGTTGGGATGGACAGTAGCTAGCACATTGGTTTGATAGTAGCATAGTTGGGATGGACTGTAGCAAGCGCATTGGTTTGATAGTAGCATAGTTGGAATGGACAGTAGCTAGCGCATTGGTTTGATAGTAGAATAGTTGGGATGGACAGTAGCTAGCACATTGGTTTGATAGTAGCATAGTTGGGATGGACAGTAGCTATTACATTGGTTTGATAGCATAGTTGGGATGGACAGTAGCTAGCACATTGGTTTGATAGCATCATAGTTGGGATGGACAGTAGCTAGCGCATTGGTTTGATAGTAGCATAGTTGGGATGGACAGTAGCTAGCACATTGGTTTGATAGCATCATAGTTGGGATGGACAGTAGCTAGCGCATTGGTTTCATAGTAGCATAGTTGGGATGGACAGTAGCTAGCGCATTGGTTTGATAGTAGCATAGTTGGGATGGACTGTAGCTAGCGCATTGGTTTGATAGTAGCATTGTTGGGATGGACAGTAGATAGCACATTGGTTTGATTGTAGCATAGTTGGGATGGACAGTAGCTAGCACATTGGTTTGATAGTAGCATAGTTGGGATGGACAGTAGCTAGCACATTGGTTTGATCGTAGCATTGTTGGGATTTAGCTAGCACAGGTTTGATAGTAGCATAGTTGGGATGTACAGTAGCTAGCACATTGGTTTGATAGTAGCATAGTTGGGATGTACAGTAGCTAGCACATTGGTTTGATAGTAGCATAGTTGGGATGGACAGTAGCTAGCACATTGGTTTGATAGTAGCATAGTTGGGATGGACAGTAGCTAGCACATTGGTTTGATAGTAGCATAGTTGGGATGTACAGTAGCTAGCACATAGGTTTGATAGCATTGTTGGGATGGACAGTAGATAGCACATTGGTTTGATTGTAGCATAGTTGGGATGGACAGTAGCTAGCACATTGGTTTGATAGTAGCATAGTTGGAATGGACAGTAGCTAGCACATTGGTTTGATAGTAGCATAGTTGGGATGGACAGTAGCTAGCACATTGGTTTGATAGCATCATAGTTTGGATGGACAGTAGCTAGCGCATTGGTTTGATAGTAGCATAGTTGGGATGGACAGTAGCTAGCGCATTGGTTTGATAGTAGCATAGTTGGGATGGACTGTAGCTAGCGCATTGGTTTGATAGTAGCATAGTTGGGATGGACAGTAGCTAGCACATTGGTTTGATAGTAGCATAGTTGGGATGGACAGTAGCTTGCACATTGGTTTGATAGTAGCATAGTTGGGATGGACAGTAGCTAGCACATTGGTTTGATAGTAGCATAGTTGGGATGGACAGTAGCTAGCACATTGGTTTGATAGCATCATAGTTGGGATGGACAGTAGCTAGCGCATTGGTTTCATAGTAGCATAGTTGGGATGGACAGTAGCTAGCGCATTGGTTTGATAGTAGCATAGTTGGGATGTACAGTAGGTAGCACATAGGTTTGATAGTAGTATAGTTGGGATGTACAGTAGCTAGCGCATAGGTTTGATAGCATTGTTGGGATGGACAGTAGATAGCACATTGGTTTGATTGTAGCATAGTTGGGATGGACAGTAGCTAGCACATTGGTTTGCTAGTAGCATAGTTGGGATGGACAGTAGCTAGCGCATTGGTTTGATAGTAGCATAGTTGGGATGGACAGTAGCTAGCACATTGGTTTGATAGTAGCATAGTTGGGATGGACAGTAGCTAGCACATTGGTTTGATAGTAGCATAGTTTGGATGGACAGTAGCTAGCACATTGGTTTGATAGTAGCATAGTTGGGATGGACAGTAGCTAGCACATTGGTTTGATGGATGGACAGTAGCTAGCACATAGGTTTGATAGCATTGTTGGGATGGACAGTAGATAGCACATTGGTTTGATTGTAGCATAGTTGGGATGGACAGTAGCTAGCACATTGGTTTGATAGTAGCATAGTTGGGATGGACAGTAGCTAGCACATTGGTTTGATAGTAGCATAGTTGGGATGGACAGTAGCTAGCACATTGGTTTGATAGTAGCATAGTTGGGATGGACAGTAGCTAGCAAGTTGGTTTGATAGTAGTATAGTTGGGATGGACAGTAGCTAGCACATTGGTTTGATAGCATCATAGTTGGGATGGACAGTAGCTAGCGCATTGGTTTGATAGTAGTGTAGTTGGGATGTACAGTAGCTAGCACATAGGTTTGATAGCATTGTTGGGATGTACAGTAGATAGCACATTGGTTTGATTGTAGCATAGTTGGGATGGACAGTAGCTAGCACATTGGTTTGATAGTAGCATAGTTGGGATGGACAGTAGCTAGCGCATTGGTTTGATAGTAGCATAGTTGGGATGGACTGTAGCTAGCGCATTGGTTTGATTGTAGCATCATTGGGATGGACAGTAGCTAGCACATTGGTTTGATAGTAGCATAGTTGGGATGGACAGTAGCTAGCACATTGGTTTGATAGTAGCATAGTTGGGATGGACAGTAGCTAGCACATTGGTTTGATAGTAGCATAGTTGGGATGGACAGTAGCTAGCACATTGGTTTGATAGTAGCATAGTTGGGATTGACAGTAGCTAGCACATTGGTTTGATAGCATCATAGTTGGGATGGACAGTAGCTAGGGCATTGGTTTGATAGTAGCATAGTTGGGATGGACAGTAGCTAGCGCATTGGTTTGATAGTAGCATAGTTGGGATGGACAGTAGCTAGCACATTGGTTTGATAGTAGCATAGTTGGGATGGACAGTAGCTAGCACATTGGTTTGATAGCATCATAGTTGGGATGGACAGTAGCTAGGGCATTGGTTTGATAGTAGCATAGTTGGGATGGACAGTAGCTAGCGCATTGGTTTGATAGTAACATAGTCGGGATGGACTGTAGCTAGCGCATTGGTTTGATAGTAGCATAGTTGGGATGGACTGTAGCTAGCGCATTGGTTTGATAGTAGCATAGTTGGAATGGACAGAAGCTAGCGCATTGGTTTGATAGTAGCATAGTTGGGATGGACAGTAGCTATTACATTGGTTTGATAGCATAGTTGGGATGGACAGTAGCTAGCACATTGGTTTGATAGTAGCATAGTTGGGATGGACAGTAGCTAGCACATTGGTTTGATAGTAGCATAGTTGGGATGGACAGTAGTTAGCACATTGGTTTGATAGTAGCATAGTTGGGATGGACAGTAGCTAGCACATTGGTTTGATAGTAGCATAGTTGGGATGGACAGTAGCTAGCACATTGGTTTGATAGTAGCATAGTTGGGATGGACAGTAGCTAGCACATTGGTTTGATAGTAGTATGGTTGGGATGGACAGTAGCTAGCACATTGGTTTGATAGCATCATAGTTGGGATGGACAGTAGCTAGCGCATTGGTTTGATAGTAGCATAGTTGGGATGGACAGTAGCTAGCGCATTGGTTTGATAGTAGCATAGTTGGGATGTACAGTAGCTAGCACATAGGTTTGATAGCATTGTTGGGATGGACAGTAGATAGCACATTGGTTTGATTGTAGCATAGTTGGGATGGACAGTAGATAGCACATTGGTTTGATAGTAGCATAGTTGGGATGGACAGTAGCTAGCACATTGGTTTGATAGCATCATAGTTGGGATGGACAGTAGCTAGCGCATTGGTTTGATAGTAGCATAGTTGGGATGGACAGTAGCTAGCGCATTGGTTTGATAGTAGCATAGTTGGGATGGACTGTAGCTAGCGCATTGGTTTGATAGTAGCATTGTTGGGATGGACAGTAGATAGCACATTGGTTTGATTGTAGCATAGTTGGGATGGACAGTAGCTAGCACATTGGTTTGATAGTAGCATAGTTGGGATGGACAGTAGCTAGCACATTGGTTTGATCGTAGCATTGTTGGGATTTAGCTAGCACAGGTTTGATAGTAGCATAGTTGGGATGTACAGTAGCTAGCACATTGGTTTGATAGTAGCATAGTTGGGATGTACAGTAGCTAGCACATTGGTTTGATAGTAGCATAGTTGGGATGGACAGTAGCTAGCACATTGGTTTGATAGTAGCATAGTTGGGATGGACAGTAGCTAGCACATTGGTTTGATAGTAGCATAGTTGGGATGTACAGTAGCTAGCACATAGGTTTGATAGCATTGTTGGGATGGACAGTAGATAGCACATTGGTTTGATTGTAGCATAGTTGGGATGGACAGTAGCTAGCACATTGGTTTGATAGTAGCATAGTTGGAATGGACAGTAGCTAGCACATTGGTTTGATAGTAGCATAGTTGGGATGGACAGTAGCTAGCACATTGGTTTGATAGTAGCATAGTTGGGATGGACAGTAGCTAGCACATTGGTTTGATAGTAGCATAGTTGGGATGGACATTAGCTAGCACATTGGTTTGATAGCATCATAGTTGGGATGGACAGTAGCTAGCGCATTGGTTTGATAGTAGCATAGTTGGGATGGACAGTAGCTAGCACATTGGTTTGATAGCATCATAGTTTGGATTAACAGTAGCTAGCGCATTGGTTTGATAGTAGCATAGTTGGGATGGACAGTAGCTAGCGCATTGGTTTGATAGTAGCATAGTTGGGATGGACTGTAGCTAGCGCATTGGTTTGATAGTAGCATAGTTGGGATGGACAGTAGCTCGCACATTGGTTTGATAGTAGCATAGTTGGGATGGACAGTAGCTAGCACATTGGTTTGATAGTAGCATAGTTGGGATGGACAGTAGCTAGCACAATGGTTTGATAGTAGCATAGTTGGGATGGACAGTAGCTAGCGCATTGGTTTGATAGTAACATAGTCGGGATGGACTGTAGCTAGCGCATTGGTTTGATAGTAGCATAGTTGGGATGGACTGTAGCTAGCGCATTGGTTTGATAGTAGCATAGTTGGAATGGACAGAAGCTAGCGCATTGGTTTGATAGTAGCATAGTTGGGATGGACAGTAGCTATTACATTGGTTTGATAGCATAGTTGGGATGGACAGTAGCTAGCACATTGGTTTGATAGTAGCATAGTTGGGATGGACAGTAGCTAGCACATTGGTTTGATAGTAGCATAGTTGGGATGGACAGTAGTTAGCACATTGGTTTGATAGTAGCATAGTTGGGATGGACAGTAGCTAGCACATTGGTTTGATAGTAGCATAGTTGGGATGGACAGTAGCTAGCACATTGGTTTGATAGTAGCATAGTTGGGATGGACAGTAGCTAGCACATTGGTTTGATAGTAGTATGGTTGGGATGGACAGTAGCTAGCACATTGGTTTGATAGCATCATAGTTGGGATGGACAGTAGCTAGCGCATTGGTTTGATAGTAGCATAGTTGGGATGGACAGTAGCTAGCGCATTGGTTTGATAGTAGCATAGTTGGGATGTACAGTAGCTAGCACATAGGTTTGATAGCATTGTTGGGATGGACAGTAGATAGCACATTGGTTTGATTGTAGCATAGTTGGGATGGACAGTAGATAGCACATTGGTTTGATAGTAGCATAGTTGGGATGGACAGTAGCTAGCACATTGGTTTGATAGCATCATAGTTGGGATGGACAGTAGCTAGCGCATTGGTTTGATAGTAGCATAGTTGGGATGGACAGTAGCTAGCGCATTGGTTTGATAGTAGCATAGTTGGGATGGACTGTAGCTAGCGCATTGGTTTGATAGTAGCATTGTTGGGATGGACAGTAGATAGCACATTGGTTTGATTGTAGCATAGTTGGGATGGACAGTAGCTAGCACATTGGTTTGATAGTAGCATAGTTGGGATGGACAGTAGCTAGCACATTGGTTTGATCGTAGCATTGTTGGGATTTAGCTAGCACAGGTTTGATAGTAGCATAGTTGGGATGTACAGTAGCTAGCACATTGGTTTGATAGTAGCATAGTTGGGATGTACAGTAGCTAGCACATTGGTTTGATAGTAGCATAGTTGGGATGGACAGTAGCTAGCACATTGGTTTGATAGTAGCATAGTTGGGATGGACAGTAGCTAGCACATTGGTTTGATAGTAGCATAGTTGGGATGTACAGTAGCTAGCACATAGGTTTGATAGCATTGTTGGGATGGACAGTAGATAGCACATTGGTTTGATTGTAGCATAGTTGGGATGGACAGTAGCTAGCACATTGGTTTGATAGTAGCATAGTTGGAATGGACAGTAGCTAGCACATTGGTTTGATAGTAGCATAGTTGGGATGGACAGTAGCTAGCACATTGGTTTGATAGTAGCATAGTTGGGATGGACAGTAGCTAGCACATTGGTTTGATAGTAGCATAGTTGGGATGGACATTAGCTAGCACATTGGTTTGATAGCATCATAGTTGGGATGGACAGTAGCTAGCGCATTGGTTTGATAGTAGCATAGTTGGGATGGACAGTAGCTAGCACATTGGTTTGATAGCATCATAGTTTGGATTAACAGTAGCTAGCGCATTGGTTTGATAGTAGCATAGTTGGGATGGACAGTAGCTAGCGCATTGGTTTGATAGTAGCATAGTTGGGATGGACTGTAGCTAGCGCATTGGTTTGATAGTAGCATAGTTGGGATGGACAGTAGCTCGCACATTGGTTTGATAGTAGCATAGTTGGGATGGACAGTAGCTAGCACATTGGTTTGATAGTAGCATAGTTGGGATGGACAGTAGCTAGCACAATGGTTTGATAGTAGCATAGTTGGGATGGACAGTAGCTAGCACATAGGTTTGATAGCATTGTTGGGATGGACAGTAGCTAGCACATTGGTTTGATAGTAGCATAGTTGGGATGGACAGTAGCTAGCACATTGGTTTGATAGTAGCATAGTTGGGATGTACAGTAGCTAGCACATTGGTTTGATAGTAGCATAGTTGGGATGGACAGTAGCTAGCACATTGGTTTGATAGTAGCATAGTTGGGATGGACAGTAGCTAGCACATTGGTTTGATAGTAGCATAGTTGGGATGGACAGTAGCTAGCACATTGGTTTGATAGTAGCATAGTTGGGATGGACAGTAGCTAGCACATTGGTTTGATAGTAGCATAGTTGGGATGGACAGTAGCTAGCAAGTTGGTTTGATAGTAGCATAGTTGGGATGGACAGTAGCTAGCACATTGGTTTGATAGCATCATAGTTGGGATGGACAGTAGCTAGCGCATTGGTTTGATAGTAGTATAGTTGGGATGTACAGTAGCTAGCACATAGGTTTGATAGCATTGTTGGGATGGACAGTAGATAGCACATTGGTTTGATTGTAGCATAGTTGGGATGGACAGTAGCTAGCACATTGGTTTGATAGTAGCATAGTTGGGATGGACAGTAGCTAGCACATTGGTTTGATAGCATCATAGTTGGGATGGACAGTAGCTAGTGCATTGGTTTGATAGTAGCATAGTTGGGATGGACAGTAGCTAGCGCATTGGTTTGATAGTAGCATAGTTGGGATGGACTGTAAGTAGCGCATTGGTTTGATAGTAGCATTGTTGGGATGGACAGTAGAGAGCACATTGGTTTGATAGTAGCATAGTTGGAATGGACAGTAGCTAGCACATTGGTTTGATAGTAGCATAGTTGGGATGGACAGTAGCTAGCACATTGGTTTGATAGCATCATAGTTGGGATGGACAGTAGCTAGCGCATTGGTTTGATAGTAGTATAGTTGGGATGTACAGTAGCTAGCACATAGGTTTGATAGCATTGTTGGGATGGACAGTAGCTAGCACATTGGTTTGATAGTAGCATAGTTGGGATGTACAGTAGCTAGCACATAGGTTTGATAGCATTGTTGGGATGGACAGTAGATAGCACATTGGTTTGATTGTAGCATAGTTAGGATGGACAGTAGCTAGCACATTGGTTTGATAGTAGCATAGTTGGAATGGACAGTAGCTAGCACATTGGTTTGATAGTAGCATAGTTGGGATGGACAGTAGCTAGCACATTGGTTTGATAGCATCATAGTTGGGATGGACAGTAGCTAGCGCATTGGTTTGATAGTAGCATAGTTGGGATGGACAGTAGCTAGCACATTGGTTTAATAGTAGCATAGTTGGGATGGACTGTAGCAAGCGCATTGGTTTGATAGTAGCATAGTTGGAATGGACAGTAGCTAGCGCATTGGTTTGATAGTAGAATAGTTGGGATGGACAGTAGCTAGCACATTGGTTTGATAGTAGCATAGTTGGGATGGACAGTAGCTATTACATTGGTTTGATAGCATAGTTGGGATGGACAGTAGCTAGCACATTGGTTTGATAGCATCATAGTTGGGATGGACAGTAGCTAGCGCATTGGTTTGATAGTAGCATAGTTGGGATGGACAGTAGCTAGCGCATTGGTTTGATAGTAGCATAGTTGGGATGGACAGTAGCTAGCACATTGGTTTGATGGATGGACAGTAGCTAGCACATAGGTTTGATAGCATTGTTGAGTTGGACAGTAGCTAGCACATTGGTTTGATAGTAGCATAGTTGGGATGGACAGTAGCTAGCACATTGGTTTGATGGATGGACAGTAGCTAGCACATTGGTTTGATAGTAGCATAGTTGGGATGGACAGTAGCTAGCACATTGGTTTGATAGTAGCATAGTTGGGATGGACAGTAGCTAGCACATTGGTTTGATAGTAGCATAGTTGGGATGGACAGTAGCTAGCACATTGGTTTGATAGTAGCATAGTTGGGATGGACAGTAGCTAGCACATTGGTTTGATAGTAGCATAGTTGGGATGGACAGTAGCTAGCACATTGGTTTGATAGTAGCATAGTTGGGATGGACAGTAGCTAGCAAGTTGGTTTGATAGTAGCATAGTTGGGATGGACAGTAGCTAGCACATTGGTTTGATAGCATCATAGTTGGGATGGACAGTAGCTAGCGCATTGGTTTGATAGTAGTATAGTTGGGATGTACAGTAGCTAGCGCATAGGTTTGATAGCATTGTTGGGATGGACAGTAGATAGCACATTGGTTTGATTGTAGCATAGTTGGGATGGACAGTAGCTAGCACATTGGTTTGCTAGTAGCATAGTTGGGATGGACAGTAGCTAGCGCATTGGTTTGATAGTAGCATAGTTGGGATGGACAGTAGCTAGCACATTGGTTTGATAGTAGCATAGTTGGGATGGACAGTAGCTAGCACATTGGTTTGATAGTAGCATAGTTGGGATGGACAGTAGCTAGCACATTGGTTTGATAGTAGCATAGTTGGGATGGACAGTAGCTAGCACATTGGTTTGATGGATGGACAGTAGCTAGCACATAGGTTTGATAGCATTGTTGGGATGGACAGTAGATAGCACATTGGTTTGATTGTAGCATAGTTGGGATGGACAGTAGCTAGCACATTGGTTTGATAGTAGCATAGTTGGGATGGACAGTAGCTAGCACATTGGTTTGATAGTAGCATAGTTGGGATGGACAGTAGCTAGCACATTGGTTTGATAGTAGCATAGTTGGGATGGACAGTAGCTAGCAAGTTGGTTTGATAGTAGTATAGTTGGGATGGACAGTAGCTAGCACATTGGTTTGATAGCATCATAGTTGGGATGGACAGTAGCTAGCGCATTGGTTTGATAGTAGTGTAGTTGGGATGTACAGTAGCTAGCACATAGGTTTGATAGCATTGTTGGGATGTACAGTAGATAGCACATTGGTTTGATTGTAGCATAGTTGGGATGGACAGTAGCTAGCACATTGGTTTGATAGTAGCATAGTTGGGATGGACAGTAGCTAGCGCATTGGTTTGATAGTAGCATAGTTGGGATGGACTGTAGCTAGCGCATTGGTTTGATTGTAGCATCATTGGGATGGACAGTAGCTAGCACATTGGTTTGATAGTAGCATAGTTGGGATGGACAGTAGCTAGCACATTGGTTTGATAGTAGCATAGTTGGGATGGACAGTAGCTAGCACATTGGTTTGATAGTAGCATAGTTGGGATGGACAGTAGCTAGCACATTGGTTTGATAGTAGCATAGTTGGGATTGACAGTAGCTAGCACATTGGTTTGATAGCATCATAGTTGGGATGGACAGTAGCTAGGGCATTGGTTTGATAGTAGCATAGTTGGGATGGACAGTAGCTAGCGCATTGGTTTGATAGTAGCATAGTTGGGATGGACAGTAGCTAGCACATTGGTTTGATAGTAGCATAGTTGGGATGGACAGTAGCTAGCACATTGGTTTGATAGCATCATAGTTGGGATGGACAGTAGCTAGGGCATTGGTTTGATAGTAGCATAGTTGGGATGGACAGTAGCTAGCGCATTGGTTTGATAGTAACATAGTCGGGATGGACTGTAGCTAGCGCATTGGTTTGATAGTAGCATAGTTGGGATGGACTGTAGCTAGCGCATTGGTTTGATAGTAGCATAGTTGGAATGGACAGAAGCTAGCGCATTGGTTTGATAGTAGCATAGTTGGGATGGACAGTAGCTATTACATTGGTTTGATAGCATAGTTGGGATGGACAGTAGCTAGCACATTGGTTTGATAGTAGCATAGTTGGGATGGACAGTAGCTAGCACATTGGTTTGATAGTAGCATAGTTGGGATGGACAGTAGTTAGCACATTGGTTTGATAGTAGCATAGTTGGGATGGACAGTAGCTAGCACATTGGTTTGATAGTAGCATAGTTGGGATGGACAGTAGCTAGCACATTGGTTTGATAGTAGCATAGTTGGGATGGACAGTAGCTAGCACATTGGTTTGATAGTAGTATGGTTGGGATGGACAGTAGCTAGCACATTGGTTTGATAGCATCATAGTTGGGATGGACAGTAGCTAGCGCATTGGTTTGATAGTAGCATAGTTGGGATGGACAGTAGCTAGCGCATTGGTTTGATAGTAGCATAGTTGGGATGTACAGTAGCTAGCACATAGGTTTGATAGCATTGTTGGGATGGACAGTAGATAGCACATTGGTTTGATTGTAGCATAGTTGGGATGGACAGTAGATAGCACATTGGTTTGATAGTAGCATAGTTGGGATGGACAGTAGCTAGCACATTGGTTTGATAGCATCATAGTTGGGATGGACAGTAGCTAGCGCATTGGTTTGATAGTAGCATAGTTGGGATGGACAGTAGCTAGCGCATTGGTTTGATAGTAGCATAGTTGGGATGGACTGTAGCTAGCGCATTGGTTTGATAGTAGCATTGTTGGGATGGACAGTAGATAGCACATTGGTTTGATTGTAGCATAGTTGGGATGGACAGTAGCTAGCACATTGGTTTGATAGTAGCATAGTTGGGATGGACAGTAGCTAGCACATTGGTTTGATCGTAGCATTGTTGGGATTTAGCTAGCACAGGTTTGATAGTAGCATAGTTGGGATGTACAGTAGCTAGCACATTGGTTTGATAGTAGCATAGTTGGGATGTACAGTAGCTAGCACATTGGTTTGATAGTAGCATAGTTGGGATGGACAGTAGCTAGCACATTGGTTTGATAGTAGCATAGTTGGGATGGACAGTAGCTAGCACATTGGTTTGATAGTAGCATAGTTGGGATGTACAGTAGCTAGCACATAGGTTTGATAGCATTGTTGGGATGGACAGTAGATAGCACATTGGTTTGATTGTAGCATAGTTGGGATGGACAGTAGCTAGCACATTGGTTTGATAGTAGCATAGTTGGAATGGACAGTAGCTAGCACATTGGTTTGATAGTAGCATAGTTGGGATGGACAGTAGCTAGCACATTGGTTTGATAGTAGCATAGTTGGGATGGACAGTAGCTAGCAAGTTGGTTTGATAGTAGCATAGTTGGGATGGACAGTAGCTAGCACATTGGTTTGATAGCATCATAGTTGGGATGGACAGTAGCTAGCGCATTGGTTTGATAGTAGTATAGTTGGGATGTACAGTAGCTAGCGCATAGGTTTGATAGCATTGTTGGGATGGACAGTAGATAGCACATTGGTTTGATTGTAGCATAGTTGGGATGGACAGTAGCTAGCACATTGGTTTGCTAGTAGCATAGTTGGGATGGACAGTAGCTAGCGCATTGGTTTGATAGTAGCATAGTTGGGATGGACAGTAGCTAGCACATTGGTTTGATAGTAGCATAGTTGGGATGGACAGTAGCTAGCACATTGGTTTGATAGTAGCATAGTTGGGATGGACAGTAGCTAGCACATTGGTTTGATAGTAGCATAGTTGGGATGGACAGTAGCTAGCACATTGGTTTGATGGATGGACAGTAGCTAGCACATAGGTTTGATAGCATTGTTGGGATGGACAGTAGATAGCACATTGGTTTGATTGTAGCATAGTTGGGATGGACAGTAGCTAGCACATTGGTTTGATAGTAGCATAGTTGGGATGGACAGTAGCTAGCACATTGGTTTGATAGTAGCATAGTTGGGATGGACAGTAGCTAGCACATTGGTTTGATAGTAGCATAGTTGGGATGGACAGTAGCTAGCACATTGGTTTGATAGTAGCATAGTTGGGATGGACAGTAGCTAGCAAGTTGGTTTGATAGTAGTATAGTTGGGATGGACAGTAGCTAGCACATTGGTTTGATAGCATCATAGTTGGGATGGACAGTAGCTAGCGCATTGGTTTGATAGTAGTGTAGTTGGGATGTACAGTAGCTAGCACATAGGTTTGATAGCATTGTTGGGATGTACAGTAGATAGCACATTGGTTTGATTGTAGCATAGTTGGGATGGACAGTAGCTAGCACATTGGTTTGATAGTA
This sequence comes from Borostomias antarcticus, assembly GCF_949987555.1. Classification (NCBI taxonomy): domain Eukaryota; kingdom Metazoa; phylum Chordata; class Actinopteri; order Stomiiformes; family Stomiidae; genus Borostomias; species Borostomias antarcticus. The sequence continues at coordinate 407,240 of NW_028175787.1, forward strand.
GCATAGTTGGGATGGACAGTAGCTAGCGCATTGGTTTGATAGTAGCATAGTTGGGATGGACTGTAGCTAGCGCATTGGTTTGATTGTAGCATCATTGGGATGGACAGTAGCTAGCACATTGGTTTGATAGTAGCATAGTTGGGATGGACAGTAGCTAGCACATTGGTTTGATAGTAGCATAGTTGGGATGGACAGTAGCTAGCACATTGGTTTGATAGTAGCATAGTTGGGATGGACAGTAGCTAGCACATTGGTTTGATAGTAGCATAGTTGGGATGGACAGTAGCTAGCACATTGGTTTGATAGCATCATAGTTGGGATGGACAGTAGCTAGGGCATTGGTTTGATAGTAGCATAGTTGGGATGGACTGTAGCTAGCGCATTGGTTTGATAGTAGCATAGTTGGAATGGACAGTAGCTAGCGCATTGGTTTGATAGTAGCATAGTTGGGATGGACAGTAGCTATTACATTGGTTTGATAGCATAGTTGGGATGGACAGTAGCTAGCACATTGGTTTGATAGTAGCATAGTTGGGATGGACAGTAGCTAGCACATTGGTTTGATAGTAGCATAGTTGGGATGGACAGTAGTTAGCACATTGGTTTGATAGTAGCATAGTTGGGATGGACAGTAGCTAGCACATTGGTTTGATAGTAGCATAGTTGGGATGGACAGTAGCTAGCACATTGGTTTGATAGTAGCATAGTTGGGATGGACAGTAGCTAGCACATTGGTTTGATAGTAGTATGGTTGGGATGGACAGTAGCTAGCACATTGGTTTGATAGCATCATAGTTGGGATGGACAGTAGCTAGCGCATTGGTTTGATAGTAGCATAGTTGGGATGGACAGTAGCTAGCGCATTGGTTTGATAGTAGCATAGTTGGGATGGACTGTAGCTAGCGCATTGGTTTGATAGTAGCATTGTTGGGATGGACAGTAGATAGCACATTGGTTTGATTGTAGCATAGTTGGGATGGACAGTAGCTAGCACATTGGTTTGATAGTAGCATAGTTGGGATGTACAGTAGCTAGCACATAGGTTTGATAGCATTGTTGGGATGGACAGTAGATAGCACATTGGTTTGATTGTAGCATAGTTGGGATGGACAGTAGCTAGCACATTGGTTTGATAGTAGCATAGTTGGAATGGACAGTAGCTAGCACATTGGTTTGATAGTAGCATAGTTGGGATGGACAGTAGCTAGCACATTGGTTTGATAGTAGCATAGTTGGGATGGACAGTAGCTAGCAAGTTGGTTTGATAGTAGCATAGTTGGGATGGACAGTAGCTAGCACATTGGTTTGATAGCATCATAGTTGGGATGGACAGTAGCTAGCGCATTGGTTTGATAGTAGTATAGTTGGGATGTACAGTAGCTAGCGCATAGGTTTGATAGCATTGTTGGGATGGACAGTAGATAGCACATTGGTTTGATTGTAGCATAGTTGGGATGGACAGTAGCTAGCACATTGGTTTGCTAGTAGCATAGTTGGGATGGACAGTAGCTAGCGCATTGGTTTGATAGTAGCATAGTTGGGATGTACAGTAGCTAGCACATTGGTTTGATAGTAGCATAGTTGGGATGGACAGTAGCTAGCACATTGGTTTGATAGTAGCATAGTTGGGATGGACAGTAGCTAGCACATTGGTTTGATAGTAGCATAGTTGGGATGTACAGTAGCTAGCACATAGGTTTGATAGCATTGTTGGGATGGACAGTAGATAGCACATTGGTTTGATTGTAGCATAGTTGGGATGGACAGTAGCTAGCACATTGGTTTGATAGTAGCATAGTTGGAATGGACAGTAGCTAGCACATTGGTTTGATAGTAGCATAGTTGGGATGGACAGTAGCTAGCACATTGGTTTGATAGTAGCATAGTTGGGATGGACAGTAGCTAGCAAGTTGGTTTGATAGTAGCATAGTTGGGATGGACAGTAGCTAGCACATTGGTTTGATAGCATCATAGTTGGGATGGACAGTAGCTAGCGCATTGGTTTGATAGTAGTATAGTTGGGATGTACAGTAGCTAGCGCATAGGTTTGATAGCATTGTTGGGATGGACAGTAGATAGCACATTGGTTTGATTGTAGCATAGTTGGGATGGACAGTAGCTAGCACATTGGTTTGCTAGTAGCATAGTTGGGATGGACAGTAGCTAGCGCATTGGTTTGATAGTAGCATAGTTGGGATGGACAGTAGCTAGCACATTGGTTTGATAGTAGCATAGTTGGGATGGACAGTAGCTAGCACATTGGTTTGATAGTAGCATAGTTGGGATGGACAGTAGCTAGCACATTGGTTTGATAGTAGCATAGTTGGGATGGACAGTAGCTAGCACATTGGTTTGATGGATGGACAGTAGCTAGCACATAGGTTTGATAGCATTGTTGGGATGGACAGTAGATAGCACATTGGTTTGATTGTAGCATAGTTGGGATGGACAGTAGCTAGCACATTGGTTTGATAGTAGCATAGTTGGGATGGACAGTAGCTAGCACATTGGTTTGATAGTAGCATAGTTGGGATGGACAGTAGCTAGCACATTGGTTTGATAGTAGCATAGTTGGGATGGACAGTAGCTAGCACATTGGTTTGATAGTAGCATAGTTGGGATGGACAGTAGCTAGCAAGTTGGTTTGATAGTAGTATAGTTGGGATGGACAGTAGCTAGCACATTGGTTTGATAGCATCATAGTTGGGATGGACAGTAGCTAGCGCATTGGTTTGATAGTAGTGTAGTTGGGATGTACAGTAGCTAGCACATAGGTTTGATAGCATTGTTGGGATGTACAGTAGATAGCACATTGGTTTGATTGTAGCATAGTTGGGATGGACAGTAGCTAGCACATTGGTTTGATAGTAGCATAGTTGGGATGGACAGTAGCTAGCGCATTGGTTTGATAGTAGCATAGTTGGGATGGACTGTAGCTAGCGCATTGGTTTGATTGTAGCATCATTGGGATGGACAGTAGCTAGCACATTGGTTTGATAGTAGCATAGTTGGGATGGACAGTAGCTAGCACATTGGTTTGATAGTAGCATAGTTGGGATGGACAGTAGCTAGCACATTGGTTTGATAGTAGCATAGTTGGGATGGACAGTAGCTAGCACATTGGTTTGATAGTAGCATAGTTGGGATGGACAGTAGCTAGCACATTGGTTTGATAGCATCATAGTTGGGATGGACAGTAGCTAGGGCATTGGTTTGATAGTAGCATAGTTGGGATGGACTGTAGCTAGCGCATTGGTTTGATAGTAGCATAGTTGGAATGGACAGTAGCTAGCGCATTGGTTTGATAGTAGCATAGTTGGGATGGACAGTAGCTATTACATTGGTTTGATAGCATAGTTGGGATGGACAGTAGCTAGCACATTGGTTTGATAGTAGCATAGTTGGGATGGACAGTAGCTAGCACATTGGTTTGATAGTAGCATAGTTGGGATGGACAGTAGTTAGCACATTGGTTTGATAGTAGCATAGTTGGGATGGACAGTAGCTAGCACATTGGTTTGATAGTAGCATAGTTGGGATGGACAGTAGCTAGCACATTGGTTTGATAGTAGCATAGTTGGGATGGACAGTAGCTAGCACATTGGTTTGATAGTAGTATGGTTGGGATGGACAGTAGCTAGCACATTGGTTTGATAGCATCATAGTTGGGATGGACAGTAGCTAGCGCATTGGTTTGATAGTAGCATAGTTGGGATGGACAGTAGCTAGCGCATTGGTTTGATAGTAGCATAGTTGGGATGTACAGTAGCTAGCACATAGGTTTGATAGCATTGTTGGGATGGACAGTAGATAGCACATTGGTTTGATTGTAGCATAGTTGGGATGGACAGTAGATAGCACATTGGTTTGATAGTAGCATAGTTGGGATGGACAGTAGCTAGCACATTGGTTTGATAGCATCATAGTTGGGATGGACAGTAGCTAGCGCATTGGTTTGATAGTAGCATAGTTGGGATGGACAGTAGCTAGCGCATTGGTTTGATAGTAGCATAGTTGGGATGGACTGTAGCTAGCGCATTGGTTTGATAGTAGCATTGTTGGGATGGACAGTAGATAGCACATTGGTTTGATTGTAGCATAGTTGGGATGGACAGTAGCTAGCACATTGGTTTGATAGTAGCATAGTTGGGATGGACAGTAGCTAGCACATTGGTTTGATCGTAGCATTGTTGGGATTTAGCTAGCACAGGTTTGATAGTAGCATAGTTGGGATGTACAGTAGCTAGCACATTGGTTTGATAGTAGCATAGTTGGGATGTACAGTAGCTAGCACATTGGTTTGATAGTAGCATAGTTGGGATGGACAGTAGCTAGCACATTGGTTTGATAGTAGCATAGTTGGGATGGACAGTAGCTAGCACATTGGTTTGATAGTAGCATAGTTGGGATGTACAGTAGCTAGCACATAGGTTTGATAGCATTGTTGGGATGGACAGTAGATAGCACATTGGTTTGATTGTAGCATAGTTGGGATGGACAGTAGCTAGCACATTGGTTTGATAGTAGCATAGTTGGAATGGACAGTAGCTAGCACATTGGTTTGATAGTAGCATAGTTGGGATGGACAGTAGCTAGCACATTGGTTTGATAGCATCATAGTTGGGATGGACAGTAGCTAGCGCATTGGTTTGATAGTAGCATAGTTGGGATGGACATTAGCTAGCGCATTGGTTTGATAGTAGCATAGTTGGGATGGACAGTAGCTATTACATTGGTTTGATAGCATCATAGTTGGGATGGACAGTAGCTAGCGCATTGGTTTGATAGTAGCATAGTTGGGATGGACAGTAGCTAGCGCATTGGTTTGATATTAGCATAGTTGGGATGGACAGTAGCTATTACATTGGTTTGATAGCATAGTTGGGATGGACAGTAGCTATTACATTGGTTTGATAGCATCATAGTTGGGATGGACAGTAGCTAGCGCATTGGTTTGATAGTAGCATAGTTGGGATGGACAGTAGCTAGCGCATTGGTTTGATAGTAGCATAGTTGGGATGGACAGTAGCTATTACATTGGTTTGATAGCATAGTTGGGATGGACAGTAGCTAGCACATTGGTTTGATAGCATCATAGTTGGGATGGACAGTAGCTAGCGCATTGGTTTGATAGTAGCATAGTTGGGATGGACTGTAGGAAGCGCATTGGTTTGATAGTAGCATAGTTGGAATGGACAGTAGCTAGCGCATTGGTTTGATAGTAGAATAGTTGGGATGGACAGTAGCTAGCACATTGGTTTGATAGTAGCATAGTTGGGATGGACAGTAGCTATTACATTGGTTTGATAGCATAGTTGGGATGGACAGTAGCTAGCACATTGGTTTGATAGCATCATAGTTGGGATGGACAGTAGCTAGCGCATTGGTTTGATAGTAGCATAGTTGGGATGGACAGTAGCTAGCGCATTGGTTTGATAGTAGCATAGTTGGGATGGACAGTAGCTATTACATTGGTTTGATAGTAGAATAGTTGGGATGGACAGTAGCTAGCACATTGGTTTGATAGCATCATAGTTGGGATGGACAGTAGCTAGCGCATTGGTTTGATAGTAGCATAGTTGGGATGGACAGTAGCTAGCACATTGGTTTGATAGCATCATAGTTGGGATGGACAGTAGCTAGCGCATTGGTTTGATAGTAGCATAGTTGGGATGGACAGTAGCTAGCACATTGGTTTGATCGTAGCATTGTTGGGATTTAGCTAGCACAGGTTTGATAGTACCATAGTTGGGATGTACAGTAGCTAGCACATTGGTTTGATAGTAGCATAGTTGGGATGTACAGTAGCTAGCACATTGGTTTGATAGTAGCATAGTTGGGATGGACAGTAGCTAGCACATTGGTTTGATAGTAGCATAGTTGGGATGGACAGTAGCTAGCACTTTGGTTTGATAGTAGCATAGTTGGGATGTACAGTAGATAGCACATTGGTTTGATTGTAGCATAGTTGGGATGGACAGTAGCTAGCACATTGGTTTGATAGTAGCATAGTTGGAATGGACAGTAGCTAGCACATTGGTTTGATAGTAGCATAGTTGGGATGGACAGTAGCTAGCACATTGGTTTGATAGCATCATAGTTGGGATGGACAGTAGCTAGCACATTGGTTTGATGGATGGACAGTAGCTAGCACATAGGTTTGATAGCATTGTTGAGTTGGACAGTAGCTAGCACATTGGTTTGATAGTAGCATAGTTGGGATGGACAGTAGCTAGCACATTGGTTTGATGGATGGACAGTAGCTAGCACATTGGTTTGATAGTAGCATAGTTGGGATGGACAGTAGCTAGCACATTGGTTTGATAGTAGCATAGTTGGGATGGACAGTAGCTAGCACATTGGTTTGATAGTAGCATAGTTGGGATGGACAGTAGCTAGCACATTGGTTTGATAGTAGCATAGTTGGGATGGACAGTAGCTAGCACATTGGTTTGATAGTAGCATAGTTGGGATGGACAGTAGCTAGCACATTGGTTTGATAGTAGCATAGTTGGGATGGACAGTAGCTAGCAAGTTGGTTTGATAGTAGCATAGTTGGGATGGACAGTAGCTAGCACATTGGTTTGATAGCATCATAGTTGGGATGGACAGTAGCTAGCGCATTGGTTTGATAGTAGTATAGTTGGGATGTACAGTAGCTAGCGCATAGGTTTGATAGCATTGTTGGGATGGACAGTAGATAGCACATTGGTTTGATTGTAGCATAGTTGGGATGGACAGTAGCTAGCACATTGGTTTGCTAGTAGCATAGTTGGGATGGACAGTAGCTAGCGCATTGGTTTGATAGTAGCATAGTTGGGATGGACAGTAGCTAGCACATTGGTTTGATAGTAGCATAGTTGGGATGGACAGTAGCTAGCACATTGGTTTGATAGTAGCATAGTTGGGATGGACAGTAGCTAGCACATTGGTTTGATAGTAGCATAGTTGGGATGGACAGTAGCTAGCACATTGGTTTGATGGATGGACAGTAGCTAGCACATAGGTTTGATAGCATTGTTGGGATGGACAGTAGATAGCACATTGGTTTGATTGTAGCATAGTTGGGATGGACAGTAGCTAGCACATTGGTTTGATAGTAGCATAGTTGGGATGGACAGTAGCTAGCACATTGGTTTGATAGTAGCATAGTTGGGATGGACAGTAGCTAGCACATTGGTTTGATAGTAGCATAGTTGGGATGGACAGTAGCTAGCAAGTTGGTTTGATAGTAGTATAGTTGGGATGGACAGTAGCTAGCACATTGGTTTGATAGCATCATAGTTGGGATGGACAGTAGCTAGCGCATTGGTTTGATAGTAGTGTAGTTGGGATGTACAGTAGCTAGCACATAGGTTTGATAGCATTGTTGGGATGTACAGTAGATAGCACATTGGTTTGATTGTAGCATAGTTGGGATGGACAGTAGCTAGCACATTGGTTTGATAGTAGCATAGTTGGGATGGACAGTAGCTAGCGCATTGGTTTGATAGTAGCATAGTTGGGATGGACTGTAGCTAGCGCATTGGTTTGATTGTAGCATCATTGGGATGGACAGTAGCTAGCACATTGGTTTGATAGTAGCATAGTTGGGATGGACAGTAGCTAGCACATTGGTTTGATAGTAGCATAGTTGGGATGGACAGTAGCTAGCACATTGGTTTGATAGTAGTATGGTTGGGATGGACAGTAGCTAGCACATTGGTTTGATAGCATCATAGTTGGGATGGACAGTAGCTAGCGCATTGGTTTGATAGTAGCATAGTTGGGATGGACAGTAGCTAGCGCATTGGTTTGATAGTAGCATAGTTGGGATGTACAGTAGCTAGCACATAGGTTTGATAGCATTGTTGGGATGGACAGTAGATAGCACATTGGTTTGATTGTAGCATAGTTGGGATGGACAGTAGATAGCACATTGGTTTGATAGTAGCATAGTTGGGATGGACAGTAGCTAGCACATTGGTTTGATAGCATCATAGTTGGGATGGACAGTAGCTAGCGCATTGGTTTGATAGTAGCATAGTTGGGATGGACAGTAGCTAGCGCATTGGTTTGATAGTAGCATAGTTGGGATGGACTGTAGCTAGCGCATTGGTTTGATAGTAGCATTGTTGGGATGGACAGTAGATAGCACATTGGTTTGATTGTAGCATAGTTGGGATGGACAGTAGCTAGCACATTGGTTTGATAGTAGCATAGTTGGGATGGACAGTAGCTAGCACATTGGTTTGATCGTAGCATTGTTGGGATTTAGCTAGCACAGGTTTGATAGTAGCATAGTTGGGATGTACAGTAGCTAGCACATTGGTTTGATAGTAGCATAGTTGGGATGTACAGTAGCTAGCACATTGGTTTGATAGTAGCATAGTTGGGATGGACAGTAGCTAGCACATTGGTTTGATAGTAGCATAGTTGGGATGGACAGTAGCTAGCACATTGGTTTGATAGTAGCATAGTTGGGATGTACAGTAGCTAGCACATAGGTTTGATAGCATTGTTGGGATGGACAGTAGATAGCACATTGGTTTGATTGTAGCATAGTTGGGATGGACAGTAGCTAGCACATTGGTTTGATAGTAGCATAGTTGGAATGGACAGTAGCTAGCACATTGGTTTGATAGTAGCATAGTTGGGATGGACAGTAGCTAGCACATTGGTTTGATAGCATCATAGTTGGGATGGACATTAGCTAGCGCATTGGTTTGATAGTAGCATAGTTGGGATGGACATTAGCTAGCGCATTGGTTTGATAGTAGCATAGTTGGGATGGACAGTAGCTATTACATTGGTTTGATAGCATCATAGTTGGGATGGACAGTAGCTAGCGCATTGGTTTGATAGTAGCATAGTTGGGATGGACAGTAGCTAGCGCATTGGTTTGATAGTAGCATAGTTGGGATGGACAGTAGCTATTACATTGGTTTGATAGCATAGTTGGGATGGACAGTAGCTAGCACATTGGTTTGATAGCATCATAGTTGGGATGGACAGTAGCTAGCGCATTGGTTTGATAGTAGCATAGTTGGGATGGACTGTAGCAAGCGCATTGGTTTGATAGTAGCATAGTTGGAATGGACAGTAGCTAGCGCATTGGTTTGATAGTAGAATAGTTGGGATGGACAGTAGCTAGCACATTGGTTTGATAGTAGCATAGTTGGGATGGACAGTAGCTATTACATTGGTTTGATAGCATAGTTGGGATGGACAGTAGCTAGCACATTGGTTTGATAGCATCATAGTTGGGATGGACAGTAGCTAGCGCATTGGTTTGATAGTAGCATAGTTGGGATGGACAGTAGCTAGCGCATTGGTTTGATAGTAGCATAGTTGGGATGGACAGTAGCTATTACATTGGTTTGATAGTAGAATAGTTGGGATGGACAGTAGCTAGCACATTGGTTTGATAGCATCATAGTTGGGATGGACAGTAGCTAGCGCATTGGTTTGATAGTAGCATAGTTGGGATGGACAGTAGCTAGCACATTGGTTTGATAGCATCATAGTTGGGATGGACAGTAGCTAGCGCATTGGTTTGATAGTAGCATAGTTGGGATGGACAGTAGCTAGCACATTGGTTTGATCGTAGCATTGTTGGGATTTAGCTAGCACAGGTTTGATAGTACCATAGTTGGGATGTACAGTAGCTAGCACATTGGTTTGATAGTAGCATAGTTGGGATGTACAGTAGCTAGCACATTGGTTTGATAGTAGCATAGTTGGGATGGACAGTAGCTAGCACATTGGTTTGATAGTAGCATAGTTGGGATGGACAGTAGCTAGCACTTTGGTTTGATAGTAGCATAGTTGGGATGTACAGTAGATAGCACATTGGTTTGATTGTAGCATAGTTGGGATGGACAGTAGCTAGCACATTGGTTTGATAGTAGCATAGTTGGAATGGACAGTAGCTAGCACATTGGTTTGATAGTAGCATAGTTGGGATGGACAGTAGCTATCACATTGGTTTGATAGCATCATAGTTGGGATGGACAGTAGCTAGCGCATTGGTTTGATAGTAGCATAGTTGGGATGGACATTAGCTAGCGCATTGGTTTGATAGTAGCATAGTTGGGATGGACAGTAGCTATTACATTGGTTTGATAGCATCATAGTTGGGATGGACAGTAGCTAGCGCATTGGTTTGATAGCAGCATAGTTGGGATGGACAGTAGCTAGCGCATTGGTTTGATAGTAGCATAGTTGGGATGGACAGTAGCTATTACATTGGTTTGATAGTAGCATAGTTGGGATGGACAGTAGCTATTACATTGGTTTGATAGTAGCATAGTTGGGATGGACAGTAGCTAGCACATTGGTTTGATAGTAGCATAGTTGGGATGGACAGTAGCTAGCACATTGGTTTGATAGTAGCATAGTTGGGATGGACTGTAGCAAGCGCATTGGTTTGATAGTAGCATAGTTGGAATGGACAGTAGCTAGCGCATTGGTTTGATAGTAGAATAGTTGGGATGGACAGTAGCTAGCGCATTGGTTTGATAGTAGCATAGTTGGGATGGACAGTAGCTATTACATTGGTTTGATAGCATAGTTGGGATGGACAGTAGCTAGCACATTGGTTTGATAGCATCATAGTTGGGATGGACAGTAGCTAGCACATTGGTTTGATAGTAGCATAGTTGGGATGGACAGTAGCTAGCACATTGGTTTGATAGCATCATAGTTGGGATGGACAGTAGCTAGCGCATTGGTTTCATAGTAGCATAGTTGGGATGGACAGTAGCTAGCGCATTGGTTTGATAGTAGCATAGTTGGGATGGACTGTAGCTAGCGCATTGGTTTGATAGTAGCATTGTTGGGATGGACAGTAGATAGCACATTGGTTTGATTGTAGCATAGTTGGGATGGACAGTAGCTAGCACATTGGTTTGATCGTAGCATTGTTGGGATTTAGCTAGCACAGGTTTGATAGTAGCATAGTTGGGATGTACAGTAGCTAGCACATTGGTTTGATAGTAGCATAGTTGGGATGTACAGTAGCTAGCACATTGGTTTGATAGTAGCATAGTTGGGATGGACAGTAGCTAGCACATTGGTTTGATAGTAGCATAGTTGGGATGGACAGTAGCTAGCACATTGGTTTGATAGTAGCATAGTTGGGATGGACAGTAGCTAGCACATTGGTTTGATAGCATCATAGTTGGGATGGACAGTAGCTAGGGCATTGGTTTGATAGTAGCATAGTTGGGATGGACAGTAGCTAGCGCATTGGTTTGATAGTAACATAGTCGGGATGGACTGTAGCTAGCGCATTGGTTTGATAGTAGCATAGTTGGGATGGACTGTAGCTAGCGCATTGGTTTGATAGTAGCATAGTTGGAATGGACAGTAGCTAGCGCATTGGTTTGATAGTAGCATAGTTGGGATGGACAGTAGCTATTACATTGGTTTGATAGCATAGTTGGGATGGACAGTAGCTAGCACATTGGTTTGATAGTAGCATAGTTGGGATGGACAGTAGCTAGCACATTGGTTTGATAGTAGCATAGTTGGGATGGACAGTAGTTAGCACATTGGTTTGATAGTAGCATAGTTGGGATGGACAGTAGCTAGCACATTGGTTTGATAGTAGCATAGTTGGGATGGACAGTAGCTAGCACATTGGTTTGATAGTAGCATAGTTGGGATGGACAGTAGCTAGCACATTGGTTTGATAGTAGCATAGTTGGGATGGACAGTAGCTAGCACATTGGTTTGATAGCATCATAGTTGGGATGGACAGTAGCTAGCGCATTGGTTTCATAGTAGCATAGTTGGGATGGACAGTAGCTAGCGCATTGGTTTGATAGTAGCATAGTTGGGATGGACTGTAGCTAGCGCATTGGTTTGATAGTAGCATTGTTGGGATGGACAGTAGATAGCACATTGGTTTGATTGTAGCATAGTTGGGATGGACAGTAGCTAGCACATTGGTTTGATAGTAGCATAGTTGGGATGGACAGTAGCTAGCACAGTGGTTTGATCGTAGCATTGTTGGGATTTAGCTAGCACAGGTTTGATAGTAGCATAGTTGGGATGTACAGTAGCTAGCACATTGGTTTGATAGTAGCATAGTTGGGATGTACAGTAGCTAGCACATTGGTTTGATAGTAGCATAGTTGGGATGGACAGTAGCTAGCACATTGGTTTGATAGTAGCATAGTTGGGATGTACAGTAGCTAGCACATAGGTTTGATAGCATTGTTGGGATGGACAGTAGATAGCACATTGGTTTGATTGTAGCATAGTTGGGATGGACAGTAGCTAGCACATTGGTTTGATAGTAGCATAGTTGGAATGGACAGTAGCTAGCACATTGGTTTGATAGTAGCATAGTTGGGATGGACAGTAGCTAGCACATTGGTTGGATAGCATCATAGTTGGGATGGACAGTAGCTAGCGCATTGGTTTGATAGTAGCATAGTTGGGATGGACATTAGCTAGCGCATTGGTTTGATAGTAGCATAGTTGGGATGGACAGTAGCTATTACATTGGTTTGATAGCATAGTTGGGATGGACAGTAGCTAGCACATTGGTTTGATAGCATCATAGTTGGGATGGACAGTAGCTAGCGCATTGGTTTGATAGTAGCATAGTTGGGATGGACAGTAGCTAGCGCATTGGTTTGATAGTAGCATAGTTGGGATGGACAGTAGCTATTACATTGGTTTGATAGCATAGTTGGGATGGACAGTAGCTAGCACATTGGTTTGATAGCATCATAGTTGGGATGGACAGTAGCTAGCGCATTGGTTTGATAGTAGCATAGTTGGGATGGACAGTAGCTAGCACATTGGTTTGATAGTAGCATAGTTGGGATGGACTGTAGCAAGCGCATTGGTTTGATAGTAGCATAGTTGGAATGGACAGTAGCTAGCGCATTGGTTTGATAGTAGAATAGTTGGGATGGACAGTAGCTAGCACATTGGTTTGATAGTAGCATAGTTGGGATGGACAGTAGCTATTACATTGGTTTGATAGCATAGTTGGGATGGACAGTAGCTAGCACATTGGTTTGATAGCATCATAGTTGGGATGGACAGTAGCTAGCGCATTGGTTTGATAGTAGCATAGTTGGGATGGACAGTAGCTAGCGCATTGGTTTGATAGTAGCATAGTTGGGATGGACAGTAGCTATTACATTGGTTTGATAGTAGAATAGTTGGGATGGACAGTAGCTAGCACATTGGTTTGATAGCATCATAGTTGGGATGGACAGTAGCTAGCGCATTGGTTTGATAGTAGCATAGTTGGGATGGACAGTAGCTAGCGCATTGGTTTGATAGCATCATAGTTGGGATGGACAGTAGCTAGCGCATTGGTTTGATAGTAGCATAGTTGGGATGGACAGTAGCTAGCGCATTGGTTTGATAGTAGCATAGTTGGGATGTACAGTAGCTAGCACATAGGTTTGATAGCATTGTTGGGATGGACAGTAGCTAGCACATTGGTTTGATAGTAGCATAGTTGGGATGGACAGTAGCTAGCACATTGGTTTGATAGTAGCATAGTTGGGATGGACAGTAGCTAGCGCATTGGTTTGATAGTAGCATAGTTGGGATGTACAGTAGCTAGCACATAGGTTTGATAGCATTGTTGGGATGGACAGTAGATAGCACATTGGTTTGATTGTAGCATAGTTGGGATGGACAGTAGCTAGCACATTGGTTTGATAGTAGCATAGTTGGGATGGACAGTAGCTAGCACATTGGTTTGATAGCATCATAGTTGGGATGGACAGTAGCTAGCGCATTGGTTTCATAGTAGCATAGTTGGGATGGACAGTAGCTAGCGCATTGGTTTGATAGTAGCATAGTTGGGATGGACTGTAGCTAGCGCATTGGTTTGATAGTAGCATTGTTGGGATGGACAGTAGATAGCACATTGGTTTGATTGTAGCATAGTTGGGATGGACAGTAGCTAGCACATTGGTTTGATAGTAGCATAGTTGGGATGGACAGTAGCTAGCACATTGGTTTGATCGTAGCATTGTTGGGATTTAGCTAGCACAGGTTTGATAGTAGCATAGTTGGGATGTACAGTAGCTAGCACATTGGTTTGATAGTAGCATAGTTGGGATGTACAGTAGCTAGCACATTGGTTTGATAGTAGCATAGTTGGGATGGACAGTAGCTAGCACATTGGTTTGATAGTAGCATAGTTGGGATGGACAGTAGCTAGCACATTGGTTTGATAGTAGCATAGTTGGGATGTACAGTAGCTAGCACATAGGTTTGATAGCATTGTTGGGATGGACAGTAGATAGCACATTGGTTTGATTGTAGCATAGTTGGGATGGACAGTAGCTAGCACATTGGTTTGATAGTAGCATAGTTGGAATGGACAGTAGCTAGCACATTGGTTTGATAGCATCATAGTTGGGATGGACAGTAGCTAGCGCATTGGTTTGATAGTAGCATAGTTGGGATGGACATTAGCTAGCGCATTGGTTTGATAGTAGCATAGTTGGGATGGACAGTAGCTATTACATTGGTTTGATAGCATAGTTGGGATGGACAGTAGCTAGCACATTGGTTTGATAGCATCATAGTTGGGATGGACAGTAGCTAGCACATTGGTTTGATAGTAGCATAGTTGGGATGGACAGTAGCTAGTGCATTGGTTTGATAGTAGCATAGTTGGGATGGACAGTAGCTATTACATTGGTTTGATAGCATAGTTGGGATGGACAGTAGCTAGCACATTGGTTTGATAGCATCATAGTTGGGATGGACAGTAGCTAGCGCATTGGTTTGATAGTAGCATAGTTGGGATGGACAGTAGCTAGCACATTGGTTTGATAGTAGCATAGTTGGGATGGACTGTAGCAAGCGCATTGGTTTGATAGTAGCATAGTTGGAATGGACAGTAGCTAGCGCATTGGTTTGATAGTAGAATAGTTGGGATGGACAGTAGCTAGCACATTGGTTTGATAGTAGCATAGTTGGGATGGACAGTAGCTATTACATTGGTTTGATAGCATAGTTGGGATGGATAGTAGCTAGCACATTGGTTTGATAGCATCATAGTTGGGATGGACAGTAGCTAGCGCATTGGTTTGATAGTAGCATAGTTGGGATGGACAGTAGCTAGCACATTGGTTTGATAGCATCATAGTTGGGATGGACAGTAGCTAGCGCATTGGTTTGATAGTAGTATAGTTGGGATGTACAGTAGCTAGCGCATAGGTTTGATAGCATTGTTGGGATGGACAGTAGATAGCACATTGGTTTGATTGTAGCATAGTTGGGATGGACAGTAGCTAGCACATTGGTTTGCTAGTAGCATAGTTGGGATGGACAGTAGCTAGCGCATTGGTTTGATAGTAGCATAGTTGGGATGGACAGTAGCTAGCACATTGGTTTGATAGTAGCATAGTTGGGATGGACAGTAGCTAGCACATTGGTTTGATAGTAGCATAGTTGGGATGGACAGTAGCTAGCACATTGGTTTGATAGTAGCATAGTTGGGATGGACAGTAGCTAGCACATTGGTTTGATAGCATCATAGTTGGGATGGACAGTAGCTAGCGCATTGGTTTCATAGTAGCATAGTTGGGATGGACAGTAGCTAGCGCATTGGTTTGATAGTAGCATAGTTGGGATGGACTGTAGCTAGCGCATTGGTTTGATAGTAGCATTGTTGGGATGGACAGTAGATAGCACATTGGTTTGATTGTAGCATAGTTGGGATGGACAGTAGCTAGCACATTGGTTTGATAGTAGCATAGTTGGGATGGACAGTAGCTAGCACAGTGGTTTGATCGTAGCATTGTTGGGATTTAGCTAGCACAGGTTTGATAGTAGCATAGTTGGGATGTACAGTAGCTAGCACATTGGTTTGATAGTAGCATAGTTGGGATGTACAGTAGCTAGCACATTGGTTTGATAGTAGCATAGTTGGGATGGACAGTAGCTAGCACATTGGTTTGATAGTAGCATAGTTGGGATGTACAGTAGCTAGCACATAGGTTTGATAGCATTGTTGGGATGGACAGTAGATAGCACATTGGTTTGATTGTAGCATAGTTGGGATGGACAGTAGCTAGCACATTGGTTTGATAGTAGCATAGTTGGAATGGACAGTAGCTAGCACATTGGTTTGATAGTAGCATAGTTGGGATGGACAGTAGCTAGCACATTGGTTGGATAGCATCATAGTTGGGATGGACAGTAGCTAGCGCATTGGTTTGATAGTAGCATAGTTGGGATGGACATTAGCTAGCGCATTGGTTTGATAGTAGCATAGTTGGGATGGACAGTAGCTATTACATTGGTTTGATAGCATAGTTGGGATGGACAGTAGCTAGCACATTGGTTTGATAGCATCATAGTTGGGATGGACAGTAGCTAGCGCATTGGTTTGATAGTAGCATAGTTGGGATGGACAGTAGCTAGCGCATTGGTTTGATAGTAGCATAGTTGGGATGGACAGTAGCTATTACATTGGTTTGATAGCATAGTTGGGATGGACAGTAGCTAGCACATTGGTTTGATAGCATCATAGTTGGGATGGACAGTAGCTAGCGCATTGGTTTGATAGTAGCATAGTTGGGATGGACAGTAGCTAGCACATTGGTTTGATAGTAGCATAGTTGGGATGGACTGTAGCAAGCGCATTGGTTTGATAGTAGCATAGTTGGAATGGACAGTAGCTAGCGCATTGGTTTGATAGTAGAATAGTTGGGATGGACAGTAGCTAGCACATTGGTTTGATAGTAGCATAGTTGGGATGGACAGTAGCTATTACATTGGTTTGATAGCATAGTTGGGATGGACAGTAGCTAGCACATTGGTTTGATAGCATCATAGTTGGGATGGACAGTAGCTAGCGCATTGGTTTGATAGTAGCATAGTTGGGATGGACAGTAGCTAGCGCATTGGTTTGATAGTAGCATAGTTGGGATGGACAGTAGCTATTACATTGGTTTGATAGTAGAATAGTTGGGATGGACAGTAGCTAGCACATTGGTTTGATAGCATCATAGTTGGGATGGACAGTAGCTAGCGCATTGGTTTGATAGTAGCATAGTTGGGATGGACAGTAGCTAGCGCATTGGTTTGATAGCATCATAGTTGGGATGGACAGTAGCTAGCGCATTGGTTTGATAGTAGCATAGTTGGGATGGACAGTAGCTAGCGCATTGGTTTGATAGTAGCATAGTTGGGATGTACAGTAGCTAGCACATAGGTTTGATAGCATTGTTGGGATGGACAGTAGCTAGCACATTGGTTTGATAGTAGCATAGTTGGGATGGACAGTAGCTAGCACATTGGTTTGATAGTAGCATAGTTGGGATGGACAGTAGCTAGCGCATTGGTTTGATAGTAGCATAGTTGGGATGTACAGTAGCTAGCACATAGGTTTGATAGCATTGTTGGGATGGACAGTAGATAGCACATTGGTTTGATTGTAGCATAGTTGGGATGGACAGTAGCTAGCACATTGGTTTGATAGTAGCATAGTTGGGATGGACAGTAGCTAGCACATTGGTTTGATAGCATCATAGTTGGGATGGACAGTAGCTAGCGCATTGGTTTCATAGTAGCATAGTTGGGATGGACAGTAGCTAGCGCATTGGTTTGATAGTAGCATAGTTGGGATGGACTGTAGCTAGCGCATTGGTTTGATAGTAGCATTGTTGGGATGGACAGTAGATAGCACATTGGTTTGATTGTAGCATAGTTGGGATGGACAGTAGCTAGCACATTGGTTTGATAGTAGCATAGTTGGGATGGACAGTAGCTAGCACATTGGTTTGATCGTAGCATTGTTGGGATTTAGCTAGCACAGGTTTGATAGTAGCATAGTTGGGATGTACAGTAGCTAGCACATTGGTTTGATAGTAGCATAGTTGGGATGTACAGTAGCTAGCACATTGGTTTGATAGTAGCATAGTTGGGATGGACAGTAGCTAGCACATTGGTTTGATAGTAGCATAGTTGGGATGGACAGTAGCTAGCACATTGGTTTGATAGTAGCATAGTTGGGATGTACAGTAGCTAGCACATAGGTTTGATAGCATTGTTGGGATGGACAGTAGATAGCACATTGGTTTGATTGTAGCATAGTTGGGATGGACAGTAGCTAGCACATTGGTTTGATAGTAGCATAGTTGGAATGGACAGTAGCTAGCACATTGGTTTGATAGCATCATAGTTGGGATGGACAGTAGCTAGCGCATTGGTTTGATAGTAGCATAGTTGGGATGGACATTAGCTAGCGCATTGGTTTGATAGTAGCATAGTTGGGATGGACAGTAGCTATTACATTGGTTTGATAGCATAGTTGGGATGGACAGTAGCTAGCACATTGGTTTGATAGCATCATAGTTGGGATGGACAGTAGCTAGCGCATTGGTTTGATAGTAGCATAGTTGGGATGGACAGTAGCTAGTGCATTGGTTTGATAGTAGCATAGTTGGGATGGACAGTAGCTATTACATTGGTTTGATAGCATAGTTGGGATGGACAGTAGCTAGCACATTGGTTTGATAGCATCATAGTTGGGATGGACAGTAGCTAGCGCATTGGTTTGATAGTAGCATAGTTGGGATGGACAGTAGCTAGCACATTGGTTTGATAGTAGCATAGTTGGGATGGACTGTAGCAAGCGCATTGGTTTGATAGTAGCATAGTTGGAATGGACAGTAGCTAGCGCATTGGTTTGATAGTAGAATAGTTGGGATGGACAGTAGCTAGCACATTGGTTTGATAGTAGCATAGTTGGGATGGACAGTAGCTATTACATTGGTTTGATAGCATAGTTGGGATGGACAGTAGCTAGCACATTGGTTTGATAGCATCATAGTTGGGATGGACAGTAGCTAGCGCATTGGTTTGATAGTAGCATAGTTGGGATGGACAGTAGCTAGCACATTGGTTTGATAGCATCATAGTTGGGATGGACAGTAGCTAGCGCATTGGTTTCATAGTAGCATAGTTGGGATGGACAGTAGCTAGCGCATTGGTTTGATAGTAGCATAGTTGGGATGGACTGTAGCTAGCGCATTGGTTTGATAGTAGCATTGTTGGGATGGACAGTAGATAGCACATTGGTTTGATTGTAGCATAGTTGGGATGGACAGTAGCTAGCACATTGGTTTGATAGTAGCATAGTTGGGATGGACAGTAGCTAGCACATTGGTTTGATCGTAGCATTGTTGGGATTTAGCTAGCACAGGTTTGATAGTAGCATAGTTGGGATGTACAGTAGCTAGCACATTGGTTTGATAGTAGCATAGTTGGGATGTACAGTAGCTAGCACATTGGTTTGATAGTAGCATAGTTGGGATGGACAGTAGCTAGCACATTGGTTTGATAGTAGCATAGTTGGGATGGACAGTAGCTAGCACATTGGTTTGATAGTAGCATAGTTGGGATGTACAGTAGCTAGCACATAGGTTTGATAGCATTGTTGGGATGGACAGTAGATAGCACATTGGTTTGATTGTAGCATAGTTGGGATGGACAGTAGCTAGCACATTGGTTTGATAGTAGCATAGTTGGAATGGACAGTAGCTAGCACATTGGTTTGATAGTAGCATAGTTGGGATGGACAGTAGCTAGCACATTGGTTTGATAGCATCATAGTTGGGATGGACAGTAGCTAGCGCATTGGTTTGATAGTAGCATAGTTGGGATGGACATTAGCTAGCGCATTGGTTTGATAGTAGCATAGTTGGGATGGACAGTAGCTATTACATTGGTTTGATAGCATAGTTGGGATGGACAGTAGCTAGCACATTGGTTTGATAGCAT